>NC_022030.1:25482515-25488260 GCF_000317375.1 Microtus ochrogaster
GGCTGCAGCCACTGCTGCTGCTAGGATGCTCTTAGGGTTCACAGCAGCTTCAATGGCAAACTGCAGACCTGTGAAAACGTATTTACAGCATTGTTTATAAAACTAGGGAAGGTTAAAATAAAGCATGGAGGAAGTGGTACTGTTGATGTAAGGCAGGGGTTGATGTAGGAGGGTCTTCTATCTATCTGTTGCTTCCATTGGTTAATTAATAAAGAAAACCGCTTGGCCTGATAGGTTAGAACATAGGTAGGCAGGGAAGACAGAACAGAATTGTGGGAGAAAGAAAGCAGAGACAGGCAGATGCCATGAAGCTCTGGCCTGAGATGGACGTAGGTTAGAATCTTCCCAGTAAGCCCCCACTTCATGGTGCTACACAGATTATTATAAATGGGTTAATCAAGATGTGAGAATTAGCCAATAAGAGGCTGGAACTAATGGGCCAGGCAGTGTTTAAATGAATACAGTTTCCGTGTAATTATTTCTGGGGCTAAGCTAGCCATGAGGGAGCCGGGCAGGACAAAAAGCAGGCCTGCTCACCCTATCACTACAAGGGATGGTGATGGAGAGATGGCTCAGTAGGTAAGAGCACTGGCTGCTCTTCCAGAGGTCCGGGCTCATTCTCAGCACTCTCAGGGCAGTTTTCAACTCCTGTTCCTAGGGAACTCACACCCTCACACAGACATACGTGCAGGCAAAACACCAAGGCACATAAAATAAATAAATTATTAAAAAAATGTTAAAAGGGGGGATGAGATGGTTGTATAAAATGTTATTTCCTCCTGCCGGCAATGGCCATTCATGACACTCAGTGACATATAAAATTACTAATAATTCTCAGCAACAAAAAAATACATGAATAATCTGCTTGAAATATAGCAACAATAGACAGGTACCACACATGAATCATTTTAGCATCCGTAGCTTTGGCACCCAACAGTTCCTTGTACACAGTACAGACTTAGGTACTCAGTTATGATGGCTCTACCATGACATGGACTCTACTGCTAAGGGTCAAAAAAAGAAAAGACCTTGAAAAAAAGAGAAGCAAAGTTAGCAAGCACATAAATGATACATAAAGATGAAGAGTTTAAAAATATCTCACACCTGGAGTTTCATACTATTATTAAACCATGCACTGACAATGACCTACAGTTTCCCAGAATGCCTATGTCTATGCTGGAAGGCAAAGTACAACTAAAGCACATACAATAAATGCCACCAATAATGTCTACCACATCAAGAGAGATCACCTTAGGACTTCTCCATCATGGGAATGCAGTAGGCACCAACTGGCTTCCGTGTTGGAAGCCTCAAGACCTGCTAGGCTGGAACAGAATTGTTAGGGCCTTCCTTCTGGCTGCTGAGCACCATGGTAGCCCAGTCACACGGTTAACTCTCTGAGTTCTTACTGAAAAGACGACACTGGGCTATGTGAGACTTTCTTACTTGTATCCTGCTTGCTTCTACCCCAGCATGCGCCATATTAGTGGATATCAATTTGGTTCTTTACCTGACTTTATCTGTGTCCTCTACCCGACTATAAATCATACAATGATACGTGTAACACCTAGTGCTGTGCTTGGCACAACATAAACAGTTCAGTGAGAACCTGTTGGGTGGCTGACGGGAGATCAGGGTTGAAAAGGTCTGTCCTTGCGCATGTGAGGAAGCACAGGCAATACATTCTTATTCATTAACCAGTCCTTCTGTAGATAGATGAAAAAGACAATTCAGCCTACAACTTTTTGTTGCTATCCGTGTTTGAGCTTTAAGAGGAACAGTGTGCAAAGCAACATGTCAAACTCCCATTTCCAAGCAGCGTGGTGTGTCCAGAATCAGGCAGGAGACTCATCCTGTTCGTTTCAGCCCTTCCAAGAGGAATGGAAGCTAAACCACATAAAGATTGAGCATGGAGACCATAGCCTCCACCCTCAATGCACATAAAATGGGGCATCGGTGACTGGGGAGGAGGAAGGTGAATGCCCTCTGTGTGTAAGCAGCCACCGCCAATTGCAACAGGAGTGTTTAAAGACAACAGATGTGACTATCTCCAGGAGCATAACTGCAGTTTTCCGCAGAGAATCCGCTACAGGTCAAGGAGTAGAACCCAAAGTATCGTTTTGGAACCAACCCAATTACTGGAGGCAGCAGTAAAGAAGGACACTGAGAAAGGTATGAATTCTGAACACTGCAAAGGAAAAGAGCTGTCCCTGAGAGCTGTGGTGTCAGCCCTGACTGCTGCTCCTTTCCGGGAAGCCAGGGGTCCTGGAGAAAAACAGACAATGGCTCAGAAACAGGCCTGGCTTAGGAGCAAAGCTGTGGTGTGCCGAGAATGCTGTCACTCTGAAACTCCTACCCTTAAGTAACAGAGCCATACAAGAGGAGATTTACAAATGAAACATCGAGCATTTTAGAAGGATTGGAGAAAAAAAATCCAGTCTTCTGTTACTTAAACATTCTAGAACCACTGTTGTTACTGCTGCTGCTAAAATTGACTTAAGTTTCTAGACTGAGGCTGGCTAGACAGGGCAGTTAGGAAGGGGCTTTCTAGCCAAACACGAGAAAGTAAGATACAGTGGTGTAAGTCTATAATCCAAGTGCTCAGGCGGTAGAGATGGCAGATCCTGGGAACTCTGGCCAACCAGCACACCCTAAGCAGTAAGGCCCAGGTCCCTTGTCTCATAGAACAAGGCAGATGGTACCTGAGGGGAATAACGAATTTGTCTTCTGGCCTCCACACATGAACATATACACTCTCCTTCATATACACGCTGACACAGACACAGACACACACAACATTTGCACTGATTTTCAGAGACACTAGAACATGCTAGGCACCGTGCTGAGCACTTTACATTCAGTCTTCACCAATAGTCCGCTCCCATCCTAATTATGCATGGGTTTGAGAAAGGGAAGGAATGGGCTGAAATTCTCACTGAAAGTACAACCACCATAGGATGGAGTAAACTCAGTCCCTCAGGAAAACTCAGTAGACAGGGCTGGAGAGGCGGCTCACCAGTTAAGAGCATATAATGGTCCTGCAGAAGACTCAGGCTCAGCTCCCAGCACCCATGTCTGGTGGCTAGTAACTGCTTCTAACTCCAGCGCCAGGAGACCCAAGGCCTCTGGTCTCGGTGAGCACATGAACTCACGTGACCACACATATGTAATTAAAAATAAAAGTACATCTTTAAGAGTTCTAGTAGACAGACTCATGTCTGTATGTATATAAACTGACTTTTTAATCATAATTTTTTAGTGACTATATTATGATTGCATAATTATCCAGAAAATAGCTGACAATACACTTCAGTCCACCATATTATGTAAAGAGATCTAAAAATATGTAAGAGAAAAAGTACAGATAGTCTTTCCAAACCTTGAGTTCCTGGGGGGGGGGTCTTCAGGGTAAGAGAGGAATCCATTGCTATGGTGTGGGTCTGCAAGAGGAACACTTGGGAGGAGGAGATAGGAGGATCAGGAGTTCAAGTTCATCCTTGAGTATCTAATAAGCCTGAGCTGCACGGGAATTTTTACCAAAACAACAGTAGCAGCAACAACAGCAAAACTCAAAACACAACAATAAAGGTTTTTATGCTGTTCCAGGCCTCCCAGCTGAGAGCTCAGTTAGGAGCTTTTTATCTTTGAAGAATTTTAGAATTATTTTTACTATGAATTATTATTATTTACTAGAATTATTATTTACTATGTGTATGTCTGTATGTGGATCTGTGCACGTGACTATAGTGCCTACAGACTGTGTGGGTTTGTGCATGTGAGTGTGCCGTCTCCAGAGTGTGTGGGTTTGTGCATGCGAGTGTACCATCTCCAGAGTGTGTGGGTTTGTGCATGCGAGTGTACCATCTCCAGAGTGTGTGGGTTTGTGCAGGTGAGTGTGGTGTCTTCAGAAGCCATAATCACCCCCTGAAGCTGGAGTTACAGGCAGTGGTGAGCTGCCTGACATGGGTGCTGGAAACTGATTGTGGATCCTCTGGAAGAGCAGTGCCCATTCTTAGCTACTAAATGAGCCATCTCTCCAGGCCCTGGTTTCTGTTCTTCTTGCCTTATATTTCTTTGCTGACACTGAGTTTTTAGGACCTACAGACACTGGGATGTTTTAATACATAGGTAAGAATCCGAAACAAAGCAGCGAAGATAAGAATGTGAATTCAGTTCTCCCCTCCAATCCTCGAGTATTGGAGCTTCCGTCTCGACATGATGGAGCTGCACCGTGAGCTGGGAAGCATCAGTAATGCTCACAGTCCCTCAAATAAAGGTAAAGACCCCATCTGTTAAGGTGAAATGAAAGCTGGATGCTGGGACAAATTGTCTCACAGTAGGTCCCCTTCCAAGATCTCTGGTATTTACGACAGAAAGTAGCAAAATACTTTTTATCGTAAGCCTCCAAATTCCACTCTCTTCTGTTCTTTGACCTTTGAAAAGAAAGCATCGTAACACACAGGGTTCTTACTGCTATTATTCGCTCTGCTTTAGTACTCTGACCTAATGAATAGTTTTTTACACACAAGAAGTAGAAAATGACATTATCCTTACAATTCTATTTGCCTGCACTCAAACTATGCATTTGTCTTTACTTACAAAGGCAGTGCAAGAGCTCATGCAGGCAGCTACACGGGTAACAATGATCACAGAAGGCTGGCAGCCTGCAGTCACAGCCATCGGTAGGGCAGTATACACACAACTATTTCTCTGAGCGAGGCAGGGCAGCAGCGTTTAAACACACGGTCATGCTGATGGGCAGTCTTAGAACTAGGAGTCTAATGCATTTGTGAACACTCTGGATACAAACTGTCAAGTTGTGCTCACAGAGAGAATCAGAGTAATCCATGGACAACATCATTTTGTTTTGACCATCTTACAGAATTTTCCTTAAAAGGGGGAAACTGAAAACTCTGTGAAGTGACAGGAACAGATAAGCCTTCCACCAAGGTCACAGATCAAACGATTCTGGTATAGCTCTAAGTGGGTTCAGAAAGATGCTACTTATCAGCATCTACTAGTAAAGAAACTGGCAACAAATAACTTCACGGGTTCCCATCTCCCTAGTGTAGGCTAGACATTTTGGAAGTGTGAAGACCTCCCCAGAACACAGCTGCAGTCAGACTGAGGCGGTCGGGGAACAGACGGTAACTCCTACAGGCCCAGACAGACTATATTCTCTCATTTTTCCGACCATCTGAAGACATGTTTTCCTAAACTAAACCACTGCATCTAATTTCTTTGGCTTCTCAGTTTGCTCCATGTCACAGTCTGGGTGTCTAGGTGCCTCATATCTTCTTTTGGATGAAAGCCCTCTTGATGAAATTTTTTATACCAGAAATAAAATATGCTAATCACAAAGATGTTTAACATGGCTTGAAAAAAGAAGAGTGTGTGGGGAAAAAAGGAAAGACTTCACTAAAAAGTCTTCATTTTTTTTAATAAGAAAGGAAAAGTGACTAAAAATTTTAATAATTAGAGTATCAGAAATCAGTCATCAGAAGCTGACACTTCTGGTTTTTCAAAAAAGAGCAGAGGACTCTTTCCTGGAAGAAGAATCCTACAAAATCTGTGTGGTTGAGCACTAATATGAAACTTACTGACAGTAATGCCTGAAGGGCCAACAAGATAGCTTATTAGGTAAAAGAGTGTGCTGCCACCACTGATAACCTGACTTTAATCCCTGGATTCCACAGTGGAAGACAAAGAGAAGATGGGCTCTTGAACATTGCTCTATGATCTCCA
>NC_022030.1:25488546-25499870 GCF_000317375.1 Microtus ochrogaster
CATGAGCCCATGGACATCATTCGCGTGCCCATAGTCATCGCACACAGCTCCCATAGTCATCACACACATACCCATAGCCATCACATGCATGCCCATAGCCATCACATGCATGCCCATAGCCATCACATGCATGACCATAGCCATCACACGCATGTCCATAGCCATCACATATGAGCCCATAGTCATCACACATGTGCCCATATCCATCACACATGTGCCCATAGTCATCACACAAGCACACAAATAATAATTAAAATTAAAAAAAAGAAATTCCTTCAAATAACTTTAATCTGACAATTCTAAATTGGATAACCCAACATTTAAAAAGCCCACCTTTATCACAAGTCTCAAAAAGCTCACAGACTGAGGAGCGTTTCCTATACAACTTGTTACTCAAATGCCACTCACTGTGTGGTGCCCAGACAAGTCCTTTTCCATGCATGACTATTCCGTACAGTTCAGTTTGGAGTTCGGGAGCCCAGGAGTCACCCCCACTCACCTTAGACAACTCATTAGTAACTGAGCCGATTCTACCAAGCAACCTTTAACTTTTAGAGATTTCACAATGATATGTTAGAAAAATGTAAAACCTTAATTAGCATTAATAATCTCAAATGAATGGATACCGTGATAGAACCCAGAAATTAAAATAATTCTTCACAGCATATTTTATATTTATAGTTAAGAGTTAAATCTATTTGGAATTTATATTTGAAATTATACCTCCTGGTTCGTCTGGATCATAGGACTCTATCACTTCCCCTCTTCTCACTATGGAACAGCCATGAAGGGAGCTGCCTGGCATGATGTGGCACCTTGCCACAGACCCATGTGCAACAGTGCCATGGGCCGGAACCTCAAACTGTGAGCTCAAAGTACTTTCTTCTTTATAAGCGACTATGTCAGGTTTCTGCTATGACTATGGCGAGATGACTAATAGCAAAGACACAGAACACAGAAGCAAAGGGGAATGCAGGCCGTGGAGTAGGACTTGAGCGTAGTCTCAGAAAAATTAGATCCAATGCTTGAGAAGAGGACATAATCCTCCTTTAAATGCTTCTAGTTCTCTTTCAGAACTTGTCATCTGACAGTATTTTAGGTGAGTGGCAGAGGGAAGACCTTGTGAAGCACAGACCTAGAATAGCTCAGCTCTGGCCCTGAAGATGAAGTTCTAGAGCAGGGATCTAGATGTCCACCTATTCTCTTCAGAGGCTTCAAGTGAAGCTCCATCTGTCCTCAGAAGCCACCAACTCTTGACACTCCCACATGAAAAATGGGAAACCAGCATTATTAAATGTTACCATTTTAATAAAGTTTACCTTTATACGCTGATATATCTGCAGTGCTATAATGATCCAGACAGGGTAAATGGAAACCAGTAAAAGACAGCATTGGGAAACTCAAAAGAATTACCAATGTCAGTTTTAGTCTTCTGTGTGCTAAATGGCTTCTCAAAACTTTTTTAAAGATATATCTTTATGTGTATGAGTGTTTTGTCTGCATGTGTGTCTGGAGCCCATGGAGTTCAGAAGAGGACATCAGATGCCCTGAAATTAGATTTACAGATGATATGAGCCACCCATGTGAGTACTGGGAACTGAACCAGGGTCTTCTGCAAGAGCAGCAGGTGCTCTAACTGCTGAGTCACCTCTCCAACCTGCCCACTGGCGTCTTCTCACTGCATCCACAGCAAATTACAAAAGACAAGCCCTTTCCTGGTCCACTGCATAGCAAGTCTCTGTGTATTAGAGACAGTGGGAGGTAACGTGAAGAATGCCACTCATGACTATGCACATACAGATCACCTGCAGGGACAAACACTTTCATTCTTAGAACGTCACCTTCACTTAAGACACCACCAGGTGCCATTCTTAGGACGTATATATGTATATATTATTTTTTTGGTATCTTGTTTAATTTATTCTCCATGGTTTTCCTCTTGCATATTAAGGCATCCACCGCTTTAATAGCAGATCATATTTTGAGTATATTTTCTGGAGCAAACCAGGCAGATTTATTTTCCTTCCATATATCATAAAACATAAATATTAAGATCAAGAATAATTTGTGTTGTTAAAAAATATCAAGATTCTTTTATGCTTAATCCTCATTTAATTGTCTGATGCATGAGTTACTATATGCCAGGCACTGTGCTTGGCAACAAGGATGTTCTTCAACATGAAGAGAACATGGTTCCGCCTCAAGAGGCTCGCAGGATGGATACAGAAAACCACAGTTTGAAGCACCTTAGAAGCAGTCCAGAGACAAGAGTTTCAGTAACATTCTTGGGTACATCTGAGCTGCACTCAGGGTTGAGAATGGGATCTCTTTTAACAGTGTTTGGAAATGGCTCTCAGAATCTTTTTACAGACTATAAAAACTTCCCAAACTACCCAGAGCTTCATATTCTCTTGTTTTTTTTTTTGTTTGTTTGTTTTTTTGTTTTTTTAGAAAATGAGAAAGGAATAAAAGGAATATATTTTGGTGGGCTTCTGTGATTGAAAGGTCTGCTGACATTCTCATATGATAACTACACAGCAGGGGAACTTGGAACTGATCAAGACAAACAGCTGAAGACAGCACTCATTCTAGCAGAGGCAAACAGTCCTCATCCCTGAACTCTAAAGCTGTTAACTGGGAAGACGAATCCTCGGGGTCTGAAGTGCTGAAGGCCTATTCACATCTCTCAGCCAAATACAGAGGCTCTAGATCATGGCCATACTTTCTAACGCAGGCAGAGACGGCAGGAAAGGCAGCTGAATCAGATGGCATAGGTATATGGAAATGTGAACTGCTCTGTGCTGAGGAGGGGAAATGTGCCCTCTTCTCCGTGAAATCCAGGCAGTGATGTGGGAAGGTCATATGTCAATCTGTTGATTCCATTGGTTAATAAAGAAACTGCCTTGGCCCATTTGATAGGCCAGCCCTTAGGTGGGTGGAGTAAACAGAACAGAATGCTGGAAGGAAATGAGGCAGATGACATGCTGCTCCTCTCCAGGGCAGATGCGATGAAGCTCCAGCCCAAAATGGACATACACTAGAATCTTCCTGGTAAGCAACTACCTTGTGGTGCTTCACAGATTGTTAGATATGGGTTAAAGCAAGATATGAGAGTTAGCCAGTAAGAGACTAGAGCTAATGGGCCAAGCAGTGTTTAAATGAATACAATTTGTGTGTTGTTATTTCTGGGGCTAAGCTAGCCAAGCAGGAGCCGGGAGGGATGAAAAGCAGGCCTGCCCACAGCTCCTTCTACAAGGCAGCATCACTGCAGAGCATCACAGCCACCCTCTTACCTCCCAGATAACACCCCCCACCATGGCAGCCTTTGAATGTTTGATCAGATGACTTCACTTGAGCTCTGAAATGGCGATGCCATAAAAACGCACTGGGGAAAAGTGAATTCTCCCTTTCCATAAAGAAATCTAGCAGGCACAGGCATGTCTGAAAAGGCTTTCTCAACAACATAGTCTGTTTCTTCTAAGTAAATAAAGCCCTGCAAATGGAGATACAGAAATGTAAGAATGAATGTATAAGCAGCCAAGAAGCTCTGGCATATGATCAGCCTGGGCCTGCTGGGCGGCCGCAGCCAAGGAAGGCCCTGAGCTGGCTGGCGTTGCTGCCAACCCAAGATTCTGCCACAGTGACCGACAGGATGGGTGTCTGGAGAGGATACAGGAGGCCACACTCTTCTTACCTAAGCATGGTTCTCGTCTACACTTTCAATACATTATTCAAGTATTTTTTTTTAAACTAGAATATCTTTAGGCAAGTTCGTTCCTGTTCAAAATGTTTTCATTTTCCATCTTTTAAGATGCCCTGGCATCCAACTCCTTCCTTGATGCCAGAATAGTGACTGAATGCTATAATCAATTAGATTTTGGAAAGACTTTTATGCCTCTTATTATGATTAAACCTCACAAGCACTAACTACAAGGTAGCTATTAGCAATTCTCTTAACAGATGACTAGAAAAACCTATGGAAGAAAGAAATATACTTTTTTTTTAATTTCCTGAGAAGTTTGTTTCTAAATTTGTTTTGTTATTATAGAAAAAAGGGAAAATGTTTCTATTTTAGAAAAACCAATATATGCGTCTCGAGATGTGGAAAAAAAAAATAGCCAGGGGCTGGAGAGATGGCTCAGAGGTTAAAAGCATTTACTGCTCTTCCAGAGGTCCTGAGTTCAATTCCCAGCAGCTACATGGTGGCTCACAACCATCTATAATAAGATCTGATGCTCTCTTCTGGTGTGCAAGAAATCATTCAGATAGAACACTGTATACATAAAAAATAAAATAAATTTTAAAAAAAGAAAAAATAGCCATATAATCTACTGTTTTCCAGTTCTTGGTGCTGGAGAGGAGAATCAAGCAGCTCACTTATTTCATTGTTAGCTTGTTTCAAAGGTCACTAGGAGTTCTGGTGAAATACAACAAAGGTTTCAAAAAAGAATGATGTTAGTCTCTAGGTTTTTTCCTATGCCCCTCCCTCCATACATTGATTTCCATGCATGGAACTTCTACAAATCTGTTTTTCTTACATAATTCATTGGAATGGAATCTGAAAATTTTCTGAAGGCCATAAAATACATTTCCCTTTTGTTATCGAGGTGTTGTTCTTGTGGGAGTGGAAACTTACCAATACTAATACGATTTCTTTTAGGGCTCTAAAGGAAGCACTCAGCCATCAGAATGGTGATTTAAATAAGTCACATAAACATCATTATTTTGCTATCTGTAGACTGGTGGTACACTATCATCCTAAATTAAAAGTAATTTGATGCTGAATTTTTTTAAAATCTGAAGGCAAAATTAACTGTGAACTACAAAAATCATATGTCCACTTCTCATGGATTATCCTAGCATGTGTTCGTCTTTAAACTTGTCTTTCACTGACTAACTCAAAACTTTGCTGCCTCAGTCCGCCATATGGTTCCCACTATTTTCACATGGCTACATCTAAATTAGACTTTCCCCCCGATATATATATGGGTTATAAATATATATTTATATAGGAAAATATATACATAATATAAACTTGCACAACTAATAGCTTCAAATGTATTTTATGGGCATTCCACGTTCAACGTGTTACAAGTTAAACCTTAAACACAATGCTCTCTTGCCCACAAACAAAACATTGTCTTATAGAGTTTCTAATAGAGCCCAAGTACTCAGCTGTACAACCCAGGGTATTGATTCCACTGTCGCTGTGTCTGTGAAAGCTTCCTTGCCTGCTCTGGAACAATGGTCTTTTATCTTGTCACTTGTATTACTTTTAATGAAACGCTGACTGGACAGTAGTCAGGCAGGAAGTATAGGTGGGGCGACCAGGAGAGGCAGGGCAACAAGAATGCTGGGAAGAGGGAAGTGCAGTCCGCCATAGTGACCCAGCCACAGAGGAAGCAAGATGTGACTGCCTCACAGAATAAGGTACTAAGCCACGTGGCTAACATACACAAGCATAATGGGCTAATGTAAGTTATAAGAATTAGTAAATAAGAAGCCTGAGCTAATGGGCCAATCATTTTATAACTAATGTAGACCTCTGTGTCATTTCTTTGGGACTTAACGACTGTGGAAACCAGGCAGGACAGAAAACTCAGTCAACACTTGCCCAGTCATACCTCCCTTCAGCGTGGTCTTGGTTCTTCTAGGCCACAGTGATTTACAATAAACATGAATTCCCCTTTTGGAACACTACAGTGACTTTCCTAGCTCTGAGGGGCAAGGCCAACTTCATGAGCCTGCTCTGTTTCATGTTTCATGCTGCAAACCTTCAGATCAAATCTCAAGTCAGCAGTCAATCCAGTTCAATCTGCTGCTCCTGTCCTCAGAGGCCAGTCTCCCCTTCCCTTCCCTCCCTTTAAGTTCCCTTCCCCTAATAAAAATCCCTCCACGTGAACTCTGCCTCATGGTGTCTTTCTCTCTTGTGCCACTTTCTTCTAAATTACAATAGTGTGTACATACATACGTGCAGGCAAAGCACTCATATACGCAAATTAGATAAACCTTAAACTTTTAATTAAAAAAACACATGGATTTTTATTGGTATCATCTATGGAACTTTAGAAATTACAAAGAAAGACAAGAAAAAAGAATTTCATCAGTAAGAGTATATGATATCATAAAAGAAATACAGAAAGCTCAACATTCTGTTTGCATTAGGATATGTATTTGAGTTATTTCACATGGTACGCATTTGAGAAGAACCATATCTTATAATATGGGAACTGGTGAGATGACTCCGTCAGTAAATTGCCTGCCATGAGGACCCAAGTTTGGATTGCCAGCGCCCACTGAAAGCCATGCACTATGGTGTCCACCTGTAAACTATACCTGGTGATGCTGGCCAGCCAGTCTAGCTAATTAGTAGCTCTAGGTTCCCTGAAAGAGCCTGTCTCAAAAACCAAGCTAAGAGTAATAGAGGAAGACATCCAAACACCAGCCTACAGCCTCCACATGCATCAACACCTACATGAAAACAACACATGCACACATGCATCCCAATACCACACATTCCAAGTTTTATAATAAAAAAAATCGTAAGATAGCACAAGGCCATTTTTAAAAATGAGAAAATATTAAATTTCACATGAAGTATGTTTCATTTGGTTATAGACATTTGTAGATTATGTTAATGCCTTGCCTGTGATTTTTATAGGTCTTAAAATCACAGGTACAATTATTTTATCCATTTATTAACTTATGAGTAACTAAAAGTCTAATTTTAAAGAGGCAAAATGTACAATTTAAGAACTTTACCCAGTGGGGACTAACATTCCTCATAGGCTTCTCTCATTGGTAAGGAACTAAGTTCTCTGTCTGAGCCACTGCTGCCTCCATAAGGAATGGGCTGGTCTCACATGGTCAGAGACTCAACGATGGTGCCTCCTATGCCACACTACACAACATCACATCTGCTCCTTAACAATTCTTTCAAAATACATGTCAGAAATGAACACTCTGGAAAAATTCTCAACTGCTGCCACTTTCTCCATTGCACAGCGACCATGGTCCCAGAGCACAGAGGACACAGCACACCCTATGCATTGCTGCTTTCTCCAGTGCACAATGACCTTGGTCCCAGAGCACAGAGGACACAGCACACACTATGCATTGCTGCTTTCTCCAGTGCACAACGACCTTGGTCCCAGAGCACAGAGGACACAGCACACACTATGCATAGCTATAAAGCCTAGAGGCTATGTGCACCTTTGGTGACAGGATTTGGAGGAAGGCATGGACACGGTCGTCTTATAACTCTGGAATGATCACATTCAAACAATAAAAAAATAAATAATTATCATTGGCATTCCAAAAAGACATTTGGACTATGTGTGTATAATCTATACACCTTGCCATTGGATAAGATTAATTCTTTCATCATCTACACAGTGTAAAGAAATGAAAAAAATACAGCTGAAAGGTTAACATTTATGAGTTAAACAATTATTTTATAGAGTCCTCAGTCATCTGATATCAATACTTTGGAACTTTTATTGACCAATTCATCCATCATATGTCAAAGTTTATTCCTATTCTGCTATATGAAAAGTGCTCATTTAAAATGTGCACAGAACAAAAAACTAATAACCCAATACAAAATATTTAAAATTATCATCAAATGTTCGGGCTAGATAGTCATAAATGTGTACTCAGCTACTGTTTATCACACATCTCCTGTCAATCCTGCAGTTTTAGCTAACAAGAAGAGCAGAGGAAGGCCTCTAAACAATAGAGCGCAGAATGAAAGGAATTCAAGTTCTAGCTACTCAGAGCCACAGTAACAAAGCGCTATGGCCCTGAGCATCTCTCTAAGATGCCACTGCACAGGCTTCTGCTGCTCTCGGCAGATCTAAGCCAGAGCATCCTACAAAGCACCAATTGGCCTTTCGCCTCCCATCTCCTATTGATCAAAGACCCTTTCCATTGAAGCCAGGAAAGTCTCACACACACCTGTGAGACCAAGGACAAAACCAGAGCCGAGACTCACTATGAATCCATTCTTTAACCTCTAAGTGCCAGACGCTGTTGCAGGGTTTTGTATTTGTTTTTTGTTTGTTTTTTCCTTTTCAGTCAGCTGAGAACACAAGTAAAAAATGAGGAAGTTTTCACTACATATTCTTATTACAGTTGTTGTTACATGTTTGCTGTTAGCACTACAGGTGCTAATTTCAATTTCCACACATGACCTCGTGTTCCAGGCTGCTATCAAAGCAAGGTATGCTGAAAGCATTGTGTGAAATACCTCAGGTATTACATTTAAGTGTATATGAGATGCAAAAAGTTCTGTGCTTAGACATGAGTCTCATTTCAAGATATCCCAGCATGTACATGTACATATTACAAAGTCTGCAGTACTCAGATCATGCGGACATGCTACAAAGTGTACAGTACTCAGATCATGTATATGTACATATTACAAAGTCCGCAGTACTCAGAACATGTATCTGTACATATTACAAAATCTACAGTACTCAGAGCATGTGGACATGCTACAAAGTCTGCAGTATCCAGGACATGTATATGAACACATTATGAAGTGTGCAGACAGAACATGTCTGGTACTCAGCCTTCCAAGGAATATTCAACTTGTCCAAGGCCCACTAAATACAACAAAGAAACAAACACAATCACTGGAGTGATACGCACTCTGTCCAGGTAAAACACTAACTGTGTAGACTGTAGCTTCTTAAACTGATTCCACAAGCTTAGGGCATTTTAAATGACTATGGTGATAAAATAGTGCATATTATTATAATTAACATATTATATATCTATTATGCATACATATATCAAATATTTACTGATAGTTCATAAAGTTTATTTTTAAATACTTAGCATATGAATATCACAATTTTTAAAAATTAAGTAAAAATTTTACACTAATGAGAAAGATATTCTTGTTTATTTTTATTTTTAGTAATTAAATTTAATTAAGATTTACCAAGAATTACATTTTTGCTGGGTGATAGTGGCATATGCTTTTCATCCCAGCACTTAGAAGGCAGAGGCAGGTGGATCTCTGTGAGTTCAGGGCTAGCCTGGTCAACAGAGTTCCGGGACAGCCAGGAACACACACAGAGAAACCCTGTCTCAAAAAACAAACCAAACCACAACAAAAAGAATTAAATCCTGGTTGAATGATTGATACTAAAGGACAACATTTTCATAGCTCATTGATGCTGTGATTTTGTCAATGATGAGAATATTGCTTCAAATAGAAACAAAATGGCAGAAGCATGTTTAGAACAACTTCAAATATTTTAGAAGTGCTAACTCCAAGTAAAAATTCACATAGTAAATTTAAAATGCTACTCAAGCAGCAAATCAAGAAGCAATTTTTAAAAATCAAACATTCTAATGTAATCCAATCCAAAGATTAGCTAATTTGATCTTTATAGGCTAAAAATGACAGTACGAAAAATCAACATCTTTGTTTTCTGTAATTAAACCATTATGTTTCTATATATATATGTATGGTAAAAAGAGGATTTTCATGACACAACAGTCTAGAATCCGAGTCAAAGTGCTCCACACATTTGTTGTTGGTATGTGCTGTGATGATGTGTGTAGTTCCAAATGTGTATATTGTGTGTTGAAGCCACACTATGCCACACAGACAAGAGACACCAGAGACGAAGACTCCAGAATGCATCTGACTTTGAACCAAGCTGTGCTGCTCCCGCTCAGTGACCTCCCACTGCTGTCACATTCTCAGTCATTCCCACATTCAGCTCCATCCAACAGGAAGTCAGAATGACCTTTATCTATCCTTTCCTGGACTGTTATTTAAAGCGCCTCTACTGAGCACAGGGTCATGGGGTGTGTGATGGGGCAGATGCAATGTTATGTGTGCAGTGCTGATGGGGACAGAAGTGCATGTCCTATGCCCTGGAATTTGAGTTACAGATGGTTGTGAGGTGGCCATGGAAACTGAACTCAGGTCCTCTGAACCTGAGCAACAAGCAAGTCCTCAAAACCACTGAGCCATCTCTCCTGCCTCCTAACTCTTCTTCAGGTAGACTATGCTCCCTCCTATCCAGCAATAGATTATCACACCTCAGTGAGGTGGGAGGCTCTGCAGAGCTTTCCTGGTTATCCCAATACCACACAGTCCCCACACAAACACCAACAAGTCGTAGTATACATTCTTCATAACCTTGTTCATATCATCACAAGGTTGATTTTCTCTTTGCGTCATTATTTTGTTGTTACACCATCTGGAGTCAGGGACCACAACTGTCTCGTTGCACCACTGCACAGGTTAAGTGCCTCCATCTGTAAAGTACATTTTGCATCTTCCTTATTGAAAATTGGATAAGGTATTTTAGATTTCATAATTTTAGCATTTGAATATATATAATGGAGTATCTTGGGGGATAGGATCTAAATTTAAATGCAATATATTTTATATTTAACATATACCTTAATATATATTGCATGATAATAATTTTATAAATACATAAAACAAAGTTTCAAATGAGGGATTTTCCCACTGTGTCACTATGGCGGTGCTCAAAGTTGTCCTGATTTGGAGCATTTTAGATCTCAGGTCCCCAGAGTAGGAAGACAACTGTACTGGAGACAAAGGGCGTGAGAAACCTGTCAGGAGTCCTAGGCATGGCCTGTCAGACTAATTTATAGAGCTGTTGCTTCATAACAAAAACCTTGCCTCAAAAAAACCAAAAAAAAAAGAAAGAAAAGAGTTACAATCATTTTTAATCACCCTTTTATTACTGATGATGATGAAATAGAATTAAGTAATATTCTCATACCTGTATGTAGATATGATTTTTAACTAAAGCATGTAACAATAGAGGCTTATCCCTTCTAAATGTTCATAAATATCCAAGAATGGCAACAGTCAGCCAACTTTTAGGAATAAGTCAAAATAAAATCTTGCAGTGAGGCCATCAGAAATAAAATCAGACAGTCCATTGCTGCTTATGTCGACTATGTCTTTAATGACGTCACTTCTGGGTGAGTCATGGCTAATACCCTTTATGACATGGACCATGGTCTGATAGCACCATTCCTCAGTGGAGTTCAGACACAGCAGAAAAGAATTTCACACTGGCTTATGAAGTTATTATAAAGAAAGTTGAATGATTAAAATCAGGCCCAAACAAACATGTTCAAGTCCCTATTGATGAGCAGAAACTGCTACAGCTAAAAACAGACTATCAAGAGAAATGTTGCAGAAGTTCATGGAAACCAAGGTAAACAAATTCCAAAGGCAGGCCATGTCTGAATACTCTCTTACTTTCTCCACTGGATTTACACTTACTTTTCGTTCATGAAATATTATTTTGTTTTTTATA
>NC_022030.1:25500161-25513000 GCF_000317375.1 Microtus ochrogaster
GGCTTTGGGAGGGGCAGGAGCTTCCTTCTTCGAGTGCTGAAAGGCGTCCACAGCCACAAAAAGAAGATCCGCACATCACCCACCTTTCGGTGGCCCACGACCCTGCAGCTACTAAGGCAGCCTAAATACCCCAGGAAGAGCGCGCCCAGGAGGAACAAGCTTGACCACAACCCATCATCAAATTCCCCCCCGACCACCAAGTCAGCCATGAAGAAGATAGAAGACAACACACTTGTGTTCATTGTGGACGTCAAGGCCAACAAGCACCAGATCAAACAGGCTGTGAAGAGACTCTACGACATTGACGTGGCCAAAGTCAACACCCTCATAAGGCCCGACGGAGAGAAGAAGGACTATGTTCGGTTGGCTCCTGGTTATGATGCTCTGGATGTTGCCAACAAAATTGGAATCATCTAAACTGAGCCCAGCCAGCTAATCCTAAATATACACTTTTTCACCATAAAAAAAAAAACAATTTGAAGCATATTATAAATTGCTGCTTGGATTTTATAATCTTCAATATGTACTTATTTTACCAATTTTAAAGATGTTAAAAATAATGAAAAAATTTTCATCATGGTTTATATTGCTTAAATTAATTTTTAAAATACCACGATTAGAAATTATTACAAAGGTAAAAAACCCTTTATTGAAGTAAATACAACATATTTTGGGTATCTTTGATAATATGTACTGACTGCATTTTTAAATATAAAGCAAGTTGATTCCACTGTAATACTTCTCCTGGAGAAATAGTTCTACACAAAGAATGATTTATTCTCTCAATACAATGCCATATATTGCTGTATTAAAATGAAAAGAAAAAGGAATACATCTAAGTTTAAGAAGGAACCAAAACCATCTGCTGTGGATATGAAATTCTTCTAGTTCTCATGATAAGCATGGGAAATAAGAGATATATTAGAAGAATTCAATGGCTGTGATCACAGAAAAGTAATATACTGTTTCTTTCTGTATTATAGCTAGTGAAAATCATGTCAAAGACTAAGCATTAGAAATATATTTATGAGAATAAAAACAGAAGGTTACTGAATGCCAAGAATGACAAAATTAGGGTTTTTATGTTAATGATTATTATACATGGCTAATCAATTACCAATCTTTGTAGCAGATCCTTCTTAACACGTAGCCCAGAGAGCCAATATGAATCACTGAAGTTTGGATTTAACTCTGAGACCTATTTATTACTCCGGCTCTCATTGTTCAAGATGCTCGAGAGTGAAATCTTATCAGCTAGCGAACACATAACACTACTATGACTAGTCATGCAGAGAATGGCTTTCAAAAACATGCAAAAATATGAAGCATATTAAAAGGGAGAAGGAAAAATAATATTACATCATATAATGATATGATTTAGACAGATGAACAAAATTAAATGCCATTGCCATCTGCAGTCTAGGATGGTTTTGATATGATGATTAACAAGCCATCCTCTTTCAGGGTAAGTCATCACTGCAAATAATATGAAATTAAAGCAATGGTTCCCTTAAATGCAACATACCAAAAATTAAGGATCATTATAGGGCAAAGAGATTATAAGTTTATGGCCTGCTTGAATAACATGTTTCATTCAAGGCTACCCTGGAAAACAGTCAGACCCTGTTTCAAAATAAACAGTAGAAAGTGGTTTGGGATTTAACTCAGGAAAAGAGCACTTGTCTAGCACATGGGAGGCCTAGGTTTAACCCCCAGGATTTGTGGTGGGAGAAGGAGGACACAGCATATTACAGATGGTTCACAAATTATTAAAATAATATAATAATGTATATTACTTAAGTCTTACTGCCATATATGCCTAACAGAGAAAACCCTAAGAGCAGCTACTGAAGAGAATGTGAAGAAATGTTTGATACATAAAATACCCAAAAATCTCAGAAAAAAATTGCAAATTTTCTCAAACTATAAGAGCAAGACCTTTTATGATTTTAGACTTAGAGCTTGATTTATCTCTAGCTTGTCTAAACTTAAATGTTTGTTAGGGTTTATAAATTTCTACAGTGTGAGTTGGTACATATTTACACAAAGTTAGGCAGTAGTATAGAGGTATGGCTTAGTCATAGTCATCTTAGTTACTAAAAAAATATTATCCACACTGACATTTTTAAAGAGTAAATGCAATTGTTGAACAATATTAAAACAGTGATGCAGAGGTGAGTTTGGTGTAATTCCGTATTTTACAACCTCCCCACAATGTGGAATCAACACTTGTAACACAGCACCAAGTCAAAGGCCGTGTAATGAGAGATTTCAGTCATAAGTGCAGCACAATAAAGAAACCAACAAATAATGGCTGCTGCACCTAGGTGTGGCAGCAGACCCCCCAGCTTACACAGTGTGGCGCACTGCTTTCTGCAGCTAAAACCTGCACACGCCAGCTCTCTACATCATTTTCCTCCTGCCCGCTTAACCACATCTGAGACGAGGCACAGATTCTTTAACAGCTCTCAAGGTGCGCTACGTTCCATATTAAAGGTCACTCTTGGCTACAAACAGTTGAAACCAAAATCTAGGGGCAGCAGAGGTGGCTCAGGGGTCAAGAGCTTTACTGCTTTTATAGAGTTCCCAGCACACACGGTGGCTCAAAAACACTTGTAATTCAGCCCCAGGGGACTGGAACCCTCTTCTTACATGTAAAATAAAATTTAAAAAAAAGTTAAAAATAAAATAAAACCATAATCAGTAAAGTGGGAGGACCAAGCCCACAAAATTCAGAGATAAGTTTTCTAAAATTTCCTTTGAAATAATCATAAATATTTTACCCTTGGCCAACTTTACAGTTAAGAATTATTGTTATAGCCGCATGTGGTGGCTCACCCCTTTAATTCCAGCACTCAGGAGGCAGAAGGAGGTGGCTTTCTACGAGTTTGAGGCTAACCTGGTCTACATAGCAAGGTCCTGGACAGCTGGGGTTACAGAGACCCTGTCTCAAACAAATAAGAACAAGAAAACAGTAATAGGAAGGAAAGAATTATTCTTACAGAATTATGCTATTCCATGATTTTAGAAAATGACAGCAACATATGAAACCAGTTCCTGATGTCAGTGTAGGCCATGTCAGGCTATTTACAATTACAACAAAGCAAATGCTAACTATGAAGTTAAACCATTTTCTAATTAAGTACTTACCTCCAGGAAGGGATGAAGCAAGTGATTCTGGAAACTGTCACAGAAGGTTTTCACACAAAATGTAAAAAGCAACACATAGACTTTATGAAAGGAATCGACTGTAGTATTACAGAAAATGTGTTAGTTTTGCAGGGTTGTGGTAACAACAGTGAAACTTTCTCTAACAACTCCTTACCTGTGTATACAGTTTTTGCTCTCCAGATACAACATGCCAGCAGCGACATCCAAGGAAAACCTCACGAGCTGCTTGAGCTTCAGTTCGTCCTTCCTCTTCCTCAGAAAGGACAGGAAATCACCTCCTGGAGGAATTGATGAAGACAGATGAATTGTGACAAGAGTCATGTGCCACATTTATTAGGAGGCTTGGCAGCACGAGAAGCTTTTGTCCCCGTTTCTTATGTGAGGACAAAAGAAACGTGGAAACATCACATCCTGGGAAGCAGGCGCCATCACTCCTCTAGACACATCAAGTACCTTAAGTGTCTCAGTCAGGAACCACCAAACACATAAATGCAGTCAAAGACAAACTTATCCCTTTGCCACTGTGTGCACTGATTTACTTTATTGACATTTTAAAAGAAATTTTATCTGATACAATAACCAAAAAGCCTAAACAAAAACTCAACTGATATTAATTTCTAGATTCAGGGACCTCTAAAAACTAAAACTTTAAAAACTAAGCTATGTTGTGAAACATTGCTTTACACTGTGAGAGTATATGCCTCAGTGATTGGTTTAATAAAGAAGCAGACTGGCCAATAGCTGGACAGGATATGGTTAGGTGTGAGAATGCTGGGAGGAAGAAGGGCAGGCAGATGCAGAGAGAGAGAGAGAGAGAGAGAGAGAGAGAGAGAGGCAAGATGGGCATGCTGTAATGAGAAAAGGTACCAAGACACAGGGCAAGCATAGATAAGAAATATGGGTTAAGTTAAATGTAAGAGTTAGCTAGTATCAAGCCTGAGCATTTATAATTAATATTAAGGCTCCAAGTAGTTACTTGGGAGCAGCTTGGGGGACAGAAACTTCAGCCAACAAATGGCATTCCAACATGAAGCAGGAATTTCCACCTAAGACCTGACAAGGCTTCACATAGGAATCTAAAAACACAAAAATGGAGTCAAACTCAATTTCTTGGTGTTACCAAGGTAGGCGCTGTTTGCTAGCAGCATGCAGAAGTGCAGCTCTTTGAAGAGACAGCTTCTTGGCTCACTGCTAGATGCAAAAAACAGGTGGCCATTTTAAGAAGACCTGCTACCAAATGCTTAAATAATGTTTATGAGCAGTGGGAGAAACACTACTTGGTGGCTACAAGGGACCCAACATTTCCCAAGAGTTGGGGTAGTAAATGTGGCTCTTGTTGATACCTGTGTAATGAAGCTCAGCTGTCACAGAACCAAGCAGGTCAGAGCCAGCAACCAAAACAGAGGTCCTAGCCATGCCTCTTACCAGTATAAAGGCTCATAGGTTCAGAAAAAGATTACAGATAAGTAGTAAAGTCAGATTCAGAACAACAACAAAAAGAAATCTCTAAATGGGCCACAGTGTGTTTAAAAATAAATAAAGATCTGGTAGGTTTGGGAGAAAGAAGAGAAAGAGTATATACAGTCTTAGGTTAAAAAAAAAAGTTTAAAAAAAAAAAAATCCTTGCAAAAGTAACAGAATAAAAAAAAAGAAGCCACATAAAGACAGAAAATACAGAGTCTGGATTCCGTATGCTATTGTGCTGTCTTTAGATTTTCTGATTGCTAATGAAGGAATGACAGCTGCTAAGACACACCGAATTATGAAAACTGCTGGATTAAAATATGTCTTGACTTCAAAACGTAAGTCAAAAGATACATTACTATGGAGAAGTTATGCTTTTATTTCCAAAGGAAATGAGATTTGTGGATTTTATAGATTTGTTCAAAGTTAAAGATGATAGGTTTGATCAAGGAAGACCCCCTGAAATACTGGCTACAGCCATAAAGAAATAAACCTAGAAAAACTACAAAACAAGTAATACATATTTTACCTGCTGAAATATAAAACAAAAAAGCATCTTTGGCTGACTTGTGTATAACACACCATCTATACTTATTTTAATACTGATATGGATGTCTCCTTTATGTATTTTAAGGTTAAGTACTTTAAGAACAAGGGTACAAGACACCAATAATAATGGATCATCTAGGTGATCCAGTAGCGCCAACGTGAGGCAACTACGTCCACAAAAAAACCTGAGAAAACTTAAAGAGAAATTCTAAATATAAAAGAACAAAGTTAAGCACAGCTTCTTAGTACCTGCATTTTTTCAGATAGGCTCTGTTTGCTGGCAGGAGCACCTTTACGAAAAGACTTACTGACTCAGCATAAGAAACAGCAGCTTCCTGGTTTGGGCAGCATAAACTTTGGCTCTTGTAGGAGGTCAAGCACTTGAAAGGGATTTGTGGGCAGCATGCTTCAAATTACTTGGTGGAAGCATGGTCAACTGGTTACCAGAGTTGAGGTGGTGAAAACAGCTCCCACCCAGAAGTCTCAGAGGCAGTGAATGGACCTCCAACATGTTGTACTGGGCAGAGTTTAAAGGCAAAGAAGGCAGCCTTAGTCCTAGCCATGCCATTTAGCATTTTAAGAAGCAGTCCTGGCCAGAAAAGGATTACAGATATTCAATAAAGACAGATCCAGATGGAATTGACCTCTAAATGGGTCACAGTGTTAGATAAATGCACACTGGCTTGACAGAGAGAAGAAAAAGACTACTGGCAGTTATGATATATGGATAGTCATAGGTTAAAGGGGTAAAGATAATAAAATAAATATTAAATTTGTAGGAAAAGTAATAGAGTAAAAAATAAGCCACTTAAAGATAGAATATACACAGAGAATCTGGATTATGTATATTATTGTGTTTTCTTTGAATTTTTTTGACTGTGAATGAGCTAAGAACAAAGAGACATTTCATTGTATGGGCTGCTAAGGTGAAACAACATATATATTTTAAAGGTATCTTGACTTAAAAATTTGGGTCTAAGGATGTGCTGCATTGGAAAAGAGGTTCTGCTTTTGTTTTCACACAGGATAAGAACCTGCAAATTTCTTCAAGGCTAATGTGCTTTGATGAACCAAGACCTCCTCTAAGGTCTCCTTGAACCCCCAAAATTACTTTGCCTAATAAATGGCATGAAACAGTTTGGAGAAAACTATGCCTAAATTCCCAAAGTGATTGTTTATAAATGTTTATTTACATTTAAAGGGGGATATGCTATAGAGATGAATATTTTGAACTGGTATGGATCTTGGTATACTGATACAAATTTAAGAACAATTTTGTTATATGTATATTTCTGCTCTTGATTAAGGTATTGTGTTTCTGCAGCTTATTTAAAATTGAAATGTATAATTAGGAAATACAGGTTAATAGATAGTCATCTATACTAGTCAAGCTTATAGTCATGTTAGCTAAGTTTTCTAGATGCACAGAGATATATTTCAGATGGATAGTTATTCTTCAAATCTTTCAAAGAGCAATAAAATATGGCATTTAAAATGTTTTAAGAACTCAGGACTTTTCATGACAATGAGACACATCTGCTCCTGGCAGCACCAATCTACTTCAAGAAGATCATGGATATCGAAGAGGCTCCTTATAAAGTTTGTTAGCAATTTGGGCAAAAAACTCTTGCCTGAACTGCTTGATGTTATTCTATATGAACTGGACATGCAGGACCCACAGAAAAATGACTGTTAACTTGATTAAAGGCAAGACCATCCTTCAGGGTTCCTGCTTCATGAAAAGAGTCTGCTAGACATTCTGCAGGACACAGAAGAAAGCAACTGATGGACTTTGCCTGTATAGGGCAGAACAGATCTTCAAATTTCCTGTTTCAAGGAAAAGTCTACTGGATACTGTGGGACTGTAGGCTGAAGATTGGATATTCCAATGCTGCACTGGAACTTTGGGTGACTGTCCAGGAAGCAAAATGTCTGCCAATTCTAGAGTTTTAGGAAGTTGCTTACAATTGCACTTTCTGTTAACTTAGGTAATAGTGTATCTTTCTGGGATCTTTGATGAAGTTAAAGAACAGATAGTTACTGTTACTCATTTCCTTAGTTATGATGAAATATAGATTAGATATAAAACTTTAGACTCATAAAGACAGAATAAATGATAAAGTATTTTCCTTAATTTGCCAAATATAAATGAACGATAACTGTATTGTTGTTTGTAATCTTGCTATGTTAAAGTTAAAACCTTCCTTTTTATTTGTACAGAGAAGGAGAAATGGTGTGGGAAGTCCTTCTGTGTATGTGTTGCTTTTATTGGCTAAAGAATAAAGCTACTTTGGCCTATAGCAGGGCAGAATAGGGTAAAGTGGGAATTCCAAGCAGATAGAGGAGGAAAGAAGGTGGAGTCAGGGAGATGCCATGTAACCTCCAAAGGAGACTGACATCAAGAAACCTTACAGGTAAAACACGAGCCTCGTGGTAAAATATAAAATAATAGAAGTGAATTAATTTAAAGTGTAAGAGTTAGTTAATATGAAGCATAAGCTAATAGGTTAAGCAGTGCTGAGATTAATACAGTTTCTGTGTGATTATTCTGGACCTGGGTGACCAGGAAACGAACAAGCAGACTCCGCCTATAATCCAGTATCCAGAACAGCTGCAAGGCACTGACTGAGATGATCCAGGCTCACAGACTACTC
The DNA here is from genome assembly GCF_000317375.1 of Microtus ochrogaster. NCBI lineage: Eukaryota > Metazoa > Chordata > Mammalia > Rodentia > Cricetidae > Microtus > Microtus ochrogaster. The sequence goes on from NC_022030.1 coordinate 25,508,000, forward strand.
CAGCCAAGACCTAACAACTTGACTTTCTAAAGGTTCCCCAAAAGATTCTAGTACCCATGGACAAGAGGAAGTTATCTAAAGAACAATGCCCACATTTCCAAAATATTGGCTATAAATGTTTGTTATTACTTAAGAGGGACTGGTTACAAGTTGTTATTGATAATGTTCAAAAAAACTAAGCAAAGGAGATTATATCTCAAAGATTTCATTTGGAAAAAAAGGAGGGATATAGAAATGATAGGATAAAACAGTACATTACTGAATCTACTTTTAAACAAAAAAAAAAACAACTACTAGTCTTAAATATTTCACATTGGTATGTATTTTAGTATATTGATACAAATCTACAGTTAATTTTGTTATACTGTTTGGGTATTTCTACTCTTGTTTGGAGTATTGTGTTTATATAACTCATTTAAAATACAATATATAATTAAATACAAATTAATAGTCATCTATAATAGTCAAACTTAGTCATATTAGGTATGTTCAAGCTTATACATAGATATATTTAGATATATAGATGGTCTTCAAATACTTCAAAGACCTACAGAATATGACATTTAATATGCTTAATAACATAAGGCTTTTCATGACAATAAGACACACCTACTCTGCTGTACCAATTTACTTCAGAGACGATAATGGGCACTGAAGAAACTTCATATGAGTGTTTGCTTTCCTTATGGCAAAAACTAGCTATTCAGGCAAAAAACACTATCCTTGCCTCAATTGCTGACAGTATACTGTTCAAATTGGACCAGGAGGACACAAAAGAAAGTGACTATGAGACTTTGCTAAGGCAAGGTAGGACTGTCCTTCAAAATTCCCTGTTTCTTGAAAAAGTCTGTCAGAATCCCAAGCCTGCTGACCAAAGTTGGATGCCCTAATGTTACAAAAGAGCTTTGAGTGACTGTCCAGGAAGCCAGATGCCCCTGTTATTAAGTAACATTTCACCCTTCTGGGGTCGACAGAATTGAAGACTAGAATAGTCATAGTTAAGTTTTCTTTAATTATGATGAAAGGTAAATTATGTATAAAACTTTAGAGTCATAAGGATAACATTGATAATAGAATATTTCTCTAATTTGCCAAATACAAAAGGACTAGATATTTTAACTGCAATTGGTAACTCTTTTTGTTGTATATAATTTTACTATGTTAAAATAAAACCTTCCTTTTTAATTAGACAAAAGGGGGGAAATGCTGTGGAATAACCCTTTACACTGTGTGGATATATGTCATTGTGATTGATTTAATAAAGAAGCTGACTGGCCAATAGCTGAACAAGATAATGTTCAGAGGAAGAGACAAACAGAATGCTGGGAGGAAGAAGGGTGGAATATGCAGCTATGAGCAGATGCAGAGAGAAGACAGGCATGCCATAATAAGAAAAGGTGTCAAGCCATATGGCAAAGCATAGATAAGAAGTATGGGTTAATTTAAATATAAGAGTTAGGTAGTAACAAGCATGAGCTATTGGCTGAGCATTTGTAATTAAGCTTCTTAGAGGTTTCTTTGGAATGGCTGGTGGGACAGAAACTTCTGTCACCATCATGTCTATAAGAACAGGCATACACATACACACAGATGTGTGTGCATGCGCACACACACACACACATATATGCACACATGCTTACACACATATACATACATACATAGCAGGCTCTGATTCTGACATGACTTTGTTATTCACCTACTATGCATGTTTTCATATCAAGCAGATCCCACTGATCTTTCCGGCTGTTGGCCCAGCCTCCAACAGCTGAGCCATGTCTCCAGCCTCCACTGATGTCTTAGAAAAGCTTTTTAACCATCACAGTCTAAGACAAACATACTATGATCCAAACAGCAATTTAAAACTTAAAATCAATCTTATTTTATAAGTTAGAAAAAAGTTAAAGTGTTTTAACAATATATTTCCCTTATCTCAATAATCTCAAATCTTTGAAATATGATAGTTTATAAGCAAATTTTTCTTTTAAATATTTAGTCAGAGCTGCAGAACCGCATTTGCTGAAGCAGAGCCAGGTTATCTCTTTCCTCTTCTCCTGCTCCACCTGACAAGTCGTTTCCCTGTAGACAAACGCGGTGTCTTGCACATGCCAGGCAAATGCTCAGGCCCCACTCATTCTCAAGAGATAGCTAACATCGGTGGCTTCTTCTTTACTCTCTCTCTTTTCTTTCTCCTTTTTGTGAGGATTGTTTATAGTTTATGGCAATAAGCAGAACGTAAACTATGTTCGAACACATGATCTTGAAAACAACCATTCGCTTCCTCTCAGGCCTCTGAATTAAAGTCCAAATTGTAAGGAAGGATTACTCCCTGGTTGCCCTTTCCTGGACCCCCTTCACGCTCTGCTAAAGATTTAGATTTCCTTAAATAGAAAAACACTACAAGAGAAGAGTTAATTTTTTTCCCTTTGGTGTGAACAACTGGAAAATAAACACCCACCTAAATCTTAAAATTCCCCCTTCTTATCTTAGTCACAAATTAAGTGTTACACATGTTTTGTGGGCCACTTAGAAATCAACAGGCTTTTTGTCTTTTAAAAATAAACTTAAAAGGTAGATAATTCACCTTTTTTGTTCATTTTAAAGATTTATTTGTATTATTTTAAGAATATATATTATTGTATATATTGCATAGCCACAGGCTATACAAATATCAAGTAAGATGAAGGGTTTGGTTTGCTCAGCAGTGGAGAGGAATCCCACTTTGTCACTCTGTTAGGGTTAAGCACAGGGTCAGGGAGGAGCTGGGCACCATCTAGAGAGAACCTACTATCTGAGACTGAGCTGTAGAGACTGAGAACTGGGAACCCCAAGAGAGGAGTCTTAGTTTTACCTGCATCAGTGCCAGAACAAGAGACTCCTAGGAGGAAGCTGAGGAACACAAGTGGAACAGAGATTAACATTGAAGCTGAAAAGTACAGGTTGTGGGAGGCTCGACTCAGCCTCCAAATGACATATTACAGCAAAGATGTCAACACTATAAAGCAAAGAACCCATATTAGAAGCTGTAACAGAAAAACACCAACTTACTCACGAAGGTAAATAAGTGAAAATAACCTCTCTCATCGATACTCTAAATGCAATCCATCCATTTATTTCACGCCCTGAAAGTAACAGAGGAGGATAAACAGCAAAAAGACTTCTCAAAAAAGTCATATGGAAGCCTACTGTTTAGCTGGGGCTTCACACCAGCTCCTGGCATGAGCTCTCTCCCCTGGGAGCTGCCTCAGTCCAAACTCCACCCCTGAGAATGCCAGCCAAATGGTGACCCCTCCCCGAGGAGGGTCAAGACCACTCTCACAGGCTATTTAAACTGCCCCTCAGAGAATGAACATGTGGTCTCAGGGTTTTACGTGGTCTCCCCTTCTCTCGCTTTCTCTATCCATGTTTTCCCAGGGGCTACCCAGGGGCATCTTTTAATTCGATCTGATTTGGTTTGATTGGGGTTATTTGTGTCAGTGGAGAGGTTTGTTGGCCAGAAGAAAATACTTAACACCTACTACTGTAAAAGTTCCCGAAATATACCTATATACATACATAAAAACAATTAAAACAGAATTATTATGTAACAGGACAACATCATCTATACTAGACACCAGACACTAACAAATAAAAAGCACATATCTGAAGGTGATGAATTCAGAAAGGTGGCTAGGAGCAAGGAGAAGAGATGTCAAGGGACGGGAGAGGGAGAGAAAAAGTAATGCAGTATCTGTGACAAAAGAGATGGGATATTTAAGAGGTAGATATGGGATAAACAAGAGAGAGGCAAGAATGATGGGGGCCAGTTGTGGGAGGGTGATGAATTACAGCTGCGGAAAATGATGAGCATGCATGAAAATGCCCCAAAGAAACCTACTACTTGATATGTTAACTAGGGAGAGAAAAAGGAGGGGGAGGGCTGGAGAGATGGCTCACCAGCAGCTGCTCTTCCAGAGGACCTGGGTTAAATCCCCACAACCCAAATGAAGTTCACAACTCCAGTTCCAGGGGATCCAACATCCTCACAGAAATAAACTCAGGAAAAACACCAATGCACAGGAAAAGAAAGAAGGAAAGGAGAGAGGGAAGGAAGGAGGAAGAAGGGAAGGAAGGAAGAGAAAGAAACAGAGAAAAAAGAAATAGAAAAGAGCATTCAAAAGGAAAAAAGAGCCCTGAATTAGAAGGTAAACTCCCACGGAGCAGACCATGGTACTGAAGCAGTTCAGTCTTGGGCCATATAATTCTTTCCTTGCACACTACTTACTTCTGTTAGTAAATAAGGAACACTTACACAGTTTTTAGCTTTTACTGTGACGTTAGTACAGTATGTAGAGTTGCTTTTATTATCATTTTCATTGAGTACAGAGTTCCAAAACCCTTTTAGATTTTGTGACATATACACACAATATTATACATGTATTGTGATATATGTATATGATAGTGTACAGGGTGTGACATGTGTATACATGTATTTACATATTTATACCTGAGTGCACATGGCACAGAGTACCACATTCTATGTAGTATACTGATGTGGGAGTGTCATATATCAATCTGTTGATTTTATTGGTTAAGCAATAAAGAAACTGCTTGGCCCTGATAGGTTAAAACATAAGTGGAAGGGAGTAAACAGAACAGAATGCTGGGAGGAAGAGGAAGTGAGCTCAGAGAGATGCCATGCTCCCCTCTCCCAGACAGAGGCGATAGCTCTGTTCTCTGAGGCAGACGTGATTCAGCTCCAACCTAGGATGGACGTAGGCTAGAATCTTCCCGGTAAGTGCACCTTGGGGTGCTAAACACATGATTGGAAATGGGCTAGTCCAGGTGCGAGAGTTAGCCAAGAAGAGGCTACATATAATGGGCCAAGCAGTGTTTAAAAGAATACAGTGTCCGTGTAATTATTTCGGGGTATAAGCTAGCCAGGCGGCCGGGGTGCTGGGGACGCAGCCCCGCCGCTCCTATTACTACAGTATACTGCATGTGATATATGTGTATACACGTATT
>NC_022030.1:25513100-25527950 GCF_000317375.1 Microtus ochrogaster
ATCTGAATGCGCATGGCATAGAGTACCACATTTTATGTAGTATATAGCGTGTGATATATGTGTACATATGTATTCACATATTTACATCTGGATGCACATGGCATAGAGTAACCACATTTTATGGATGGAGCATGACAAATGTGTGTACTGTATTTACATATTTATATCTGAATGCACATGGCACAGAGGACCACATTTTATGGATGCAGCAAACATCTTGTGCTCAAAGTGGACAAAAGAGGGTAAATAACTTCCATTTTACAGTTCTGTCACAGAAGGCTTGTGACTGCACTGCACAGTAAAGCAAGAGAGGATTATCTTCTTGAACTGGACAGTGATAATGAACTTATAAGAATATTTAATGAGTTTTCAACAGCAATGTTGTCTTACTCTGGAGGGACCATGGCATGAAGAAATGGATGGATACTGAAATCACACTGTCTAGGTTTCATTAACCCATACAGCCTTGAGTACTCTATAATCTCTCTAAACTTTTACAAAACAGGCATCTAATACCATCTATTAATGAAAAAGAACTTACAGAAGCAAGCATGTCCTAGGATGCAGAACATACTAATATTGGCTTACATTATTTTCATAAAGGAGCATGGAGCCACAGCAGCTGCACTGTGGGTTATGCATTTCCTCATTCACTGACATGTCCTTTCGTGAACCATGCCATCCTGTTTTAGATGGAATTAACCTCATCTTCAGCCATGATGGCAGTCTTAGACTGTAACCCATCCAATGATGTCTGTGCATCTTCCGAAGTGACTGACTAGTCCAGAGATTGGAGCACAGGTCCATCCGGCCCACTGTGAATCCAGACTGTGCTTAGAAGACAGAAACTGTTTTTGTTTTTATTTCTAAAGAACTATCAGAAGTTTCAATAAAGTAAAGCATAATCCAAAACTTTAGGATAAAACATCTGGCATCTAAAATGTGTCACAGGAGCCAGGTGTATCAGCACACACATGATTTTAGCAGACAAAAGACAAAAGATAAGAATTAAGTATGAGGCCCAATAGGGATATACAGTGACAGACTGTCTTGAAAAGGGAAGGGAAGTAGGAGAGAGAAGGGAAGAGATGGGAAGGGAAGGGATGGAGAAGAGGAGTAGAGAAGGGAGGGGAAAAGAAAAGAAAGGAAGGAGGGGAGAAGATAGGAGGGGGAGGGAGCGGAAAGGAAGAGAAGGGAAGGGACGTAGGGGAGGAAAGAGGAAGGGAAGTAGGAGAGTGATGTGGGAAGTCCTTCTGTCTGGGTGTTACTTTTATTGGTTAATAAATGAAGAAACTGCCTTAGCTTATTGATAGGGGAAAACTAAACTGAATGCTGGGAGAAAGGACAGAGTCAGAGAGATGCCCATGTAGCCCTGCTGGAGACAGACACCAGAACTTTAGCAGGTAAGCCACAGTCACGTGGTGATACAGCTGAACAGAAATGGGTTAATATGTAAGAGTTAGCCAATAAGAAGTTAGAGCTACTGGGCCAAGCACTGATTTAATTAATACAGTTTCTGTGTGATTATTTCAGTGCTAATTGGCTGGGAACAAACTAGCGGCATCCTTACTACAAATTGTACTTGGTCAACAGATTGGTGCTCAATGTGTGGACAGCTGCATTCACATAAAACCTGTGAAAACTTGGGAAGTAATTCTAGACACAAAATAAGCATGGCTTCTTGATAACAGCACTTTCTCAGGTTGGCTCTGCTTGCTAGAGGCAAGTATTCTCATTTAAGAGAGGCTTCCTGACTCAGCTTTAGCTGCAAAACCTTGCAGCTCTTTTAAGAGGTCCTGCCATGAAATACTTTAATTGTGTTGATGAAAAGCTGACTGCATACTTTTTGGTGGTAACAGGGACCTTGAAACGCCATAGAGTTGTGGCAATAAACATGGCTCCAGTCACTACCTCCAACATGAGGCTGAAATCTCAGAAAGCTAAGAATTGGGGTGGATCCAGCCATCAAAGTCACGGCTTGAATCCTAGCCACACTGCTTAGCAAATTAAAAACTCATGTGGTCAGAAAAAGAAAGATATACAGTGAAGAGAGATTCAAAGATGAAAACATCTCTAAATGGTTTACAGTGTATTAAAGATATATGTAGGCTTGGGAGAGAAAAGAAAAAAAGGATAAAGTCCTTAAAATAAAAAAGACAGTAGTTGGGTGTGGTGGCACATACCTTTAATTCCAACGCTTGGGAGACAGAGTCAGGCAGACCTCTGTGAGTTCAAAGTGTGATGGTACACATCTTTAATCCCAACACTTGGGAGGCACAAGCAGACAGACAGATCTCTGGGAGTTCAAGGTGTGGTGGCACACACCTTTAAACCAGCACTTGGGGGTCAGAGGCAGGTGAGTTCAAGGACAGCCTGGTTTACAGAGTGAGTTAGAGGACAGCCAAAGATACAGAGAGAAATTCTGTCTCAAAAAGCCAAAAAGTAAAAATAAGAGTTTAAAATAAAGCCACATAAAAATGAAAAATACACAGAGCGTCTGGATACTGTGTGTTAATATGTTCTCTTTGAATTGTTTGAATGCTGAAAAAGGAGCAACAGCTGCTAAAATAAATTTGTTCATAAATACTGCTGAATTAACTCAAGATAGATATTTTGAAAATACCTTGACATCAAAATTGAAGTCAAAAAACATGTTACTTTGGAGAAGATGTTTTGTTTTTGTTTCCATAGGAAATGAGAGGCTGTGGATTCATTCCGGGTTAAGCAAAATCGGGTTTGATCAAGGAAGACCCCCTGAGAAATCTCCAATAGGAGTGGATGGCCCAGATATCTGAGTTTTACATCCAGAACAGACTCAAGACTGCTTCCTGAGATGATCAAGTATCTCAACATACTCCAGTCAGGGCTTGATCATAATTCAAAGTTTTCTTTAGGTCCTCTTAAGATTATCACTACCCCTAAACAGCAGAAAGTAGCCTGGAAAACTATGCTCACATTCCCAAAAAATTGGACTATGGATAATTTCCTTTGTTTAGAATGTTGGTTACAAGTTGTTATGGATAATGGTCAGGAGAAAAGCTAAACAATGGATATTAGATTCAAAGTTTTTTTTTTTTAGGGGGGAAGTGCTGTGGGGCAATAGTCTTTTATCTTGTCACTTGTATTATTTTTAATAACACACCGATTGACCAGTATCCAGGCAGAAAGTATAGGTGGGACAATGGCAACCAGGCAGGAAGTATAGGTGAGTTGAACAGGCAGGAAATAGAGGCGGGCAATGTGAACATGAGAATGCTGGGAAGAGGGAAATGCAGTCTGTAGTTGTGACCCTGAGGCAGAGGAAGCAAGATGTGACTACCTTGCCAAAAAAGGTACCAAGCCACATAGCTAACACAGACAAAAATTGTGGACTAATATAAGTTATAAGAATTAATAAGAAGCCTGAGATACTAGGCCATTCAGCTTATAATTAATGTACATGTCTGTGTAATTTCTTTGGGAATTAACAACTGCAGGAACTGGGCAGGACAGAAAACTCGATCAACAGCAGAGGGGAGGGGAAGGAGGGGAGGAGAGAAGAGGGAGGGAGGGAGGGGAAAGAAGGGAAGGGAAGCAGAAAAGAGGAGAGAGGGGAAGGAGGGAAGGTAAGGGTAAAGCTAAAGAAAAAAAAAGAAAAGAGAAAAAGGAAAGAAGAGGAAAGAAAAGCAAATAAAAGACCATCCAACCATTCAACCACACCACCAACCACAATTCAGAGTGCATTGAAGAGACTTCCTGAAGTCATTAGATCACATACTGCCTAAGAATCTCCCTGTCCCCTACAGATTTTGCAAGAAAGGGATCTAAAAATAAAGTTCTATAGTTCTGTTCTATTAACTTAAAGGTGTTTAATGGGTACAATGACTTCATATTAGAAGGGTAATTGGACAATTAATGACAAAATATTCAACACTTTGGACAAATAGAGCACTCAATCAAGCAACTGCACATAGAAAACACAAGGCTAGCATTTTCAGTATTATTCACAAGTATTTATAACACTCCATGACATAAAACTTGGATCTTACTGTTTTGCTGAGAAACTGACCACAATTAACCTAAACTCAGATCTTGTCAACAAGAATAACTTATCAGCCAGGCATGGTGGCATACACCATTAACAGCAGCAGAGACAGGCAGATCTCTGTGAACTAGAGGCCAGCCTGGTCTACAAAGAGAGTTTCAAGACAGCAAAGGCTATACAGAGAAACCCTGTCTCAAACCCCACACCCCAAAAGAATGACTTAATTTGTAACTGGAGAAAAAGGATTATCAAGGTGAGGCATTACCACTAATGACTAGTCAGGGAATCACAGAGAGATCATAATTTTTTTATCTGCAAATAACTTCAATGGTTATTGAAGTTAATAGGTCAAATTCCAGGACAGTGAGGGATACACAGAGAAACCATGCCTTGAAAACTGAAACAAAATAAAAATAAACTCATTACTCAAGCCAAATATTGAATTGCAGAAGTATTTTGGGGGCTCTAATTAAGTGTGTGTAGGTCACAGGTTGACATGTGGTGCTTTCTTCTGTTGCTTCCTACCTTATTTTTGGAGGGAGTCTCCCTAACCCTGGAGCTTTCTGGTTCAGACAGACTGCCTTGCCAATGAGTTCCCAGCATCTACCTGTCTCTTTGTCCCCACTGTTGGGTCATGGCATGCACAAATATGTCCACCTTTTCACATGGGTGTTAGGGATCTGTACTCAGATGTTCTTGGTTGCCCAGGAAACACTCTACCCACTGAGTCATCTCCTATCTCCTAGAATTCATTTTAAACATTTTTTCTTTAACCATCAATGATGAGAATCATGGATTTTTATCAAAAATAAGGAAAATCTAAAATGTAAGCATAAACTGTGAATGCTAATTCAAATCTGACTTCATGGATCACAGAATGAACAGATGTTACAAGTGGACTATGAGGATGGGACCAGTGAACACAATGAAGGACATGGCTGTGCGGTGGTTTGAAGAAAAATGACCCCCAAAGGGAACGGCACAATTAGGAGGTATGGCCTTGTTGGAGTAGATGTGGTCTTGTTGGAGGAAGTGTGTCACTGTGGGGTTGGGCTCTGAGGTCTCATATATGCTCAAGCTATGCCTAGTGCCTCAGACCACTTCCGGTTGCCTGCAAGATGTAGGATTCTCAGCTACTACTCCAGCACCATGTCTGCCTGCATGCCTCCATGCCCCACAATGATAATAATAGACTGACCATCTGAATTGTACATGAGCCACCCCAAAGAAATGTTTTCCTTTATAAGAGCTGTAGTCTTGTTGTCTTCACAGCAACAGAAACCTAACTAAGACAGTGTGGCTCAGGAGGATGAGGCCGTGAACACACTGAAGGCCATGTGCCTGTGCAGAGAGAAGGCTTAGCTGGAAGTGTGCACTGGCTGTGAAGTGATGTGATCATAAGTTATCCTATGAACGATCCCTGGGAGTGCAGTAAAATGCTACATCTGCAGAAGCTCGGCATAAAAAGAGGTCTGTTTGTGGAAAAGGAAGATTACAAACTGAAAATCCAAAAGGCGAGTTCATGGACCTAGCAGATTTCCTAGTTACATTTTCTTTTGTTTGAAAGATTTACTGAACAGCTTGTTACAGACAACCGAAGTGAGCTCTGAAGAGCAGATCTGAGTATGTGGGCTTCTCTGGTAAGAAGCAGTCTTTGTATGAGGTTCCTCAAGGGCTCAGTTTTACTAGGACTGCAGAATAGCTGGAGCCTATCTCATTTGAGATCAGCTGAGAACATACCCTCACAGTACTTATGAGGCCGAGTCTATGAGATATTAGATGGGCACATTTCCCAGGATTTTTGAGCTACTGATTCAAGAGACAGGTACAATTTTGAGAGGCATGGCATAAACAGCCAGGAGAGACCCCTTAGTCAACTGTCACAGCCCTCAGAATGGCAGGTGATCCTTTGGAGGTAATCCACGGCAGCCTAGTTATGCTCCCAACCAGTGCATTGGACTTACTTGACTTATATCTTCAGGTAGTAATTCTGATATTACTACATTCTTAAAACAACGACAACAAAATGTTTGGGACCAAACCCAGCTTTTCGATTGCTTTTGTTAGTAAAGGCTTTCTAGAATCCAGTCCCATTCATTCCTTTATGTACTGTGTCTGATCCGTGGCAGAACTGCATCAGGGACTGTGTAGCGATTATGCCTCAAAATTTACTAGTGGGCTCCTTATGAAAAAGCCTGGCACCTGTGTTCTAAAGTTATCTACTTTCCACCTATATGCCACTTTTCTTTTGTACCAATACACTACAATTAAAAAGCACTGACTGGGCAGTGGTGGTGCACACCTTTAATCCAAGCACATGGGAGACAGAGGCAGGCGGATCTATGTGTGTTCGAGGCCAGCCTGGTCTACAGAGAGAGTTCCAGGACAGCTGGGGATGTTACACAGAGAAACCCTGTCTCGAAAAACCCAAAAAACCACAACCAAAAATGAATACTTTTCAGTCAAGAGCAGGGAATATCTGTGTTAAATAAAAGTCTAAACATAGATGTCTTTTCTCAATTTTTGTATTTACTGTGACAAAACTGACATAATAAATTTACTCTTAACTTTTTAGTGACCAGTTCAAAATCATGAACTCCATGCACACTGTTGTTCAATTTTACATTACTAAAATTCTACATTTACTGATAGCCCTGTTCCTACCTTCAGGCAAGCTTGGTAATTGCCATCCAACACTTAGTAGCATTTCTGTGACACCAAGGGCTTGCAATACCACCCTCATATATGTCCATCACACCTCCTTTCCATTGTTGGCTCATTTCACTTAATGGAAAGCCCTCAAGCTCGTGCCTGTTTTTCTTTTCCAAGGCTGAGGAATACCCAAATTGGATGCATATGCCACATTTTCCTGTTCATGGGCATTAGGTTTCTCCCATATCTTGACCATTCTGATAATGCTGAGACATATTTACAAAACTCTCTCCCAGTTCCTGTTTCCAATCTGTACTCAGAAGCAGATGACTGGGTCACATGATAGCTCTATCTAAGTTTTTCAGTAATCCATTTTACACAACAGCTTCTTTTTTTCCATTAGAATTTTTTACAGTCCCACTAGCAGTGCACATGGTTCTCCTTCCCCCACATCCTGTCCAACACCTGCTGCCTTATGACAGCTGCTATTCTAATGTGAAGAGCATGTCCTTGTGATTTGATTGGCATTCCCAGGTGATTTGTTACACCGAGTGGCACATATGCATGTTCACTTATTTATCTTTGAAGAAATGGTTATTCAAATTCTATATGCATTTCTAAAAATCTGTTGTTATTCTGATCATTGAGAATGTCTTTCCTAATGATATAAATCCCTCATCTGGTATGTGTTTCAAACTCTCCCACGACTTCTTACAATGCTTTCCCCTCTTAACTGTGTTCTATACTGGGCAGAGTGTTCAAGTCTGATACAGTCTTATTTCTCTGTTTGCTTATGATATTGGTCACATTGAGAAACAACTCTTTACTCAAATGCCATGAAACTTTACGTTTTCAATACATCTTATAATTTCAGAGATAATTTCATATTTATATTTGGTTCTGTTGTGTTTCTATAACAATATTTCTCCTATTCTGGAGACTGAAGTCTAGTAGAACCAATGTTCTCAATATCTAGAGAGGAGGACATGGCCTCTGTTCCTAAGACAGTGCTTGGATGCTGTGCTCTTTAGACAGAGAACAGTGTCTCCTCAGAATGGGAATAACAGAAGGACAAAGAAACAGACAAAAATCACCAATACTGACTGAGAACGTTTCACATTCTCATCACCAAACTTTTAATTTGCTCCAGTTATCAGTCTGGAAAATCTAAGTCCCAAATCATACCTAAATATCATGTCAATCACATTAACCCAAGTCAAGGCACACTCGTCACAAGGCAGCATCTGTGCTTGGTGTGAGACTGAACTAGAGAGGTGTTGCTACACCATGCAGGGAGCTGAGCCTGTGGCAGGCATTCCATCATGTGCTTGGCTATTTTTACTCCTTTGGGGGCCAGCCCCCCAGATCCCAAATAAATACACATGGAGACTTATTGTTTCTTATAAATGTCCAGCTTTAGCTTGGCTTTTTTCTACAACTTTTCTTAAATTATCCTGTCTACCCTTTGCTTCTGGGCTTTTATCTTTATCTTATATGTCTTCCTTTACTTCTTACTCCGTGGCTTGCTGTGTAGATGGGTGGTTGGCCCCTGTGTCCTTCTCTCTTTCTTTTGTTGCTTCTTGTTCCTCTCTTGGTGTAGGAGGTCCTTCTGTTTGTCTATTGCTTTTAATGGTTATTTAATAAAGAAACTGCTTGGCCTGACAGGGCAGAACTTAGTTAGGCGGAGAAGACAGAAATGAATTCTGGGAGAAAAAAAGTAGAGTCAGAGAGCCATCATGGAGCTGCCAGGTCAGACATGCTAAATCTTTCCTGGTAAGCCACAACCTCATGGTGATATACAGATTATTAGAAATGCATTAAATCAAGATGTGAGAATTAGCCAAAAAGAGGATAGAGATAATGGGCTAGGTAATGTTTAAATGAATACAGTTTCTGTGTGATTATTTCGGGTGTAAGCTAGCCGGGTGGTTGGGACGACAAGCACCTCCTGTTACAGAGTAGGGGCCGCCCCTCCTGTTTCCCTTCCCAGATTTCTCTTCCAAATTATTCTTTCTGCATGCTAGCTCTGCCTATCCCTTCTCCTGCCTCACTACTGGCCATTCAGCTCTTCATTAAGCCAATCAGGTATTTTAACTGGCAAAGTAACATAATGTCACGGAGTTAAACAAATGCAATATAAAAGAATGCAACACATCTTTGCATCATTAAAACAAATGTTCCACATCATAAACAAATATAACACATCTTAAAATAATATTTCACAACACCATCCCAAAGGGAGGAAGAGCCAAGAAGAAAGGGCAACTGTATGCCTGCCCAGTAAGTTCACAACTCAACAGGGCAAATCAAAGCCAAAGTCTCAGGACTAAGAACCTTCTCTAACTCTGGACACACTGAGGGGCGTCTGGCTCCTAAGACCCCGGCAGCTCTGTCCCATGTCGGTTCTCACAGGCTGAAGCAGGGTGCTTAAAGCTCTCCCAGGCAAGCACAGCATGTTAGTGGCGTTACACTGTTGAGGGTGGCCATGGCCCCATGGCTTTTCTGGCACTGCTATATTGTGGGATTCTGTCATGGCCTTTTCTTGGGACAATTGTCTAAAGACAGCCATGCCTCCCTCACATACATACTCTACCTATGGAACAAGTAGGACATGTTTACCAATGTTGATGGCCTAGACCTTCTGTAAGGATAGCTCTCACAGACCACACTATACTCTTGCCCACTGAATGAGTACAGGTCTCAGGAAGTCTAGGCACACTGTACAAAGATAGATTAATTTATTCTGATGTTTTTCTTAGGACAAGTACTTTCATGAAAAAAACTTTTCATAAAAGATTTGTTAATGTAGCAATATTCTAGTTAAATGAAAAAAATAAACTATATGCTTTTATGATTAATTTAAATAGGATTTTACTATATAATTTTACTCTGTAAATCCTCACTCCAATTTTGACAGTAATGAACAAGCTGTCCAATTTCTCTTGATTTCATTCATTACTGAGGAAATTGGGCTAGAATGACTGACCTCTCGGGTCCACTTCAATCAGTCAACAGAGGCAGAAATGTGGGGATTTACCAGAGGTCTGTATTCCCAGTTCTACTCTGAGCACTTTGAATAAGTCCCATCTCACTGCCAGTTAAGCCTCCCATCCTCGTGGCCAGCTCTGCATCCTACTGAAACTAGTGTGGTTGGGTCCATCTGAGAAACTTAAACTATTTTTTCTGGTCATCCCAGCGTCTGAGAGTAATATTTTATTGGTCACACACTTTATTCTCTACATTCAACTCTTTGCTTCTGTAAGTGGGCCTTTATTGTTACATCTTAACCCTTCTCTTGCCCATATACTTCAAGATCAGTAAACAGCTTTCTTTATAGGTCTCAAAGTCTAGCAGACAATGGAATAATCTTGTTTTACAAATTGACGATTAACTTATTCCTCTTATTCAGGTTTTCATAGTTTTTGTCAAAAACTTTATTACATTTTTATTTACTTATGTGCATATGTGGGATTCAATGTACATGTGTCATGATATATAGGTAGAAGTCAGAGGACAATTTATGGGATTGGTTCTCTCTTTCTGCTATGCAGGTCCCAGGGATGGAACTAAGGTCATCAGGTTTGGTGGGAAGCACCTTTACCCTCTGAGCCAACCCTCTGTCCCATCAGACGTCCATTCTTTAAGCCTCACCTCCTTCCTCATTCAACAAAGGTAACTTAACAATAATACTCTCAACACCTCCATTTTTACATAGAAAGCATTGCATTAATCCTTTATATAATCTTTATATTAATTTATCATCTATGTGGCTTTTTCACATTCACACCCACAGAATATTCTATTCATCTTTCATTTCAGGAATTCAGAAAGTTCAGACTAGTGACTCACTCTGTACAACACCACATACACATAAATAAGCATCTAAAACTGTTTTTGTTAATGTTCAGTGCCACAATGAGGCCATCAAAAGAGTAACCTTTCAAGTTCCTGCAGGATGTTTTCTCACTGAGTACTGATTATTGCCAAACTATGATAGGACTGTAAGTAAAATTAGACATCATATAAAATAATGTATTAGTAGAACTTCCTTTCCTAATTTGTTAAGGAGAGAAAATAACTCAATTAAAAAAAAAAACTACTAAGCTACAACTTTGAACTCAGAGCATGGTAAGGCAAGATACCCTTGACTACACAGACAGGCTGAAAAAAGCACACGTGCTCTGAGTAGTTTGTATGTTGTCAGAAATAGTTCCCAGAGCAAGGGACAGAAAGGGGTGAGGATGAGAGAGACTGTGGTTGGCAGGGATTCTGCTATGCCACCTGACACTCAAGCTGTAGGGCCGTTTCTGCTGGGGAAGGGCTAATCCAAAACTCTGCAGAATCTAATATGACACAATACCGTTAGCCCCCCCAAGGATTTCTTTCAAGTGGCTTTCCTTAGGTACCATGTTTC
The DNA here is from genome assembly GCF_000317375.1 of Microtus ochrogaster. Taxonomy (NCBI): domain Eukaryota; kingdom Metazoa; phylum Chordata; class Mammalia; order Rodentia; family Cricetidae; genus Microtus; species Microtus ochrogaster. Next base: position 25,524,191 of record NC_022030.1, read on the forward strand.
CCTGTCTGACTACAATGATGTCAAGGTGGAACTGGGCTATAGCATCTGCACTGATATGCATTCCCTCTACAACAAGAACATTTATACGGCTTCCAACTACACAGACAGTATATTTTGTTACTGTTAAGAAGAATTAGGGGAAACAACAATATTGCTATATTCTTCAATTCACTAAATAATTACAGTACTGTTAGGGTCCAGATGAACTGCAGTTCCTTTTTCTAAGCACAAACTCCGACCCAGATGTGACCTCAAGACTGCAGGAAGACTACACACCCAGATAAAGCTAGCAAGAATGTCCTCTGGAGCAAAACAGGTCACTGGGGCAAGAAACGTGAATAAAACAAATCAGGTAAGGGAGTCAAACAAAGTTTGCACAAACTCTGCTTGAAATACTATCGCTAGTAGCAAGCTAAACAATATATAAACAGCAGTGGGAGAAACGAAAACTGCTCATTCTTGACGTGAACCCAGAGCCTTGTGCTTCTGTCTCCCATTACGTTCTGCCTGTTGTTGCTGTTGTTAGTGTTGTTTGTTATCTCCTGCAAATGGCCATGATTTCATCCTGTTTGGCAATCTAATACTCCAGGGAATACACGTATCACATTCTCTTCAGTCACTTATTGATTAATGAACAATGCTTTAGTTGATTACATCTCTTGGCATGTATCAACTTTGCTTCAATAAACAAAGGAATGCAGACATCTCTCAGAAAACATATTTCATTTTCTCTGGACACATGCCCAGTGTTAAGACGGCTGGGCCATCTGGTAGTTCTTTTTTATTTTTCCAGTTATGAGAAACTTTTATACTTTAAGTATAAGGTTAAGTATAAGAAACTTTCATACTTAATGGCAAGATTTAACTTATAGGCTGAGACATCTCATTGAATGTTTGATTTTTATTTAGTAATGTTAAACATTTTTCATGATTTTTTTGGCCATTTGCGTATGATTGTTGAGAAATGATAATGTAGCTCTTAGGTGCTCATTTTAAAGCAAAAAGGCTTGTATGTATAATAAACGTGGTTCCCACAATATTAGTGACATTTAAATTATAAGTGTGATGTGAACCACAAGTATCTTCACTGTTAGTCATTCATGAAGAGTTTGGTTTGTAACACAAGTGACACATTCAAAACTGATACTTTAGATGCTAAAAGGGGCCAGATGATGGAAGCTCAGAAGGAATGAGCAGTTCACGTGGACAGAATCATACAGACCTGTTATGTGAAGGCTTCCACAGCTAAGCTCTACTTTCCTACGTTTCCAATGCAAAGGTTAACTTTTCACACCAGAAACATATTAGTAAATACCTTTGCACATATGATGTCTAATATATTTGTGTGTGTCTTCTGTAGTTATTTTATAATTATTGGTGGAATAAAAAAAAACCCTAATTCTCTTTCTTACTTTTTTGGGTTTTTGTTTTGTTTTGGTTTTGAAACAGAGTTTCTCTGTACAACCTTGGTTCTCCTAGAACTTGCTTTATAGACTAGGCTGGCCTCAAACTCACAGAGATTCACCTGTGTCTGCCTCTCAAGTGCTGGGATTAAAAGCATGCATCACCACAATCCGGCTACTTTTTGGTTTTTAATTTGAAGGAATAAAAAAGAAATTCAAGTGTTAAAAGACTTTAAAAAGGTAAGTCTTCATATTGTTAAAGACGCTGAGATGAGACGTGGAATATTTAAGATATTTTTTATTTATTTTACTTTATGTGAATGAATGTTTTGCCTATATATATGATGGGCCTGGTGCCTGAAGAGTTCAGAAGAGGGTGTTGGATCCCCTGGAACTGGAGTTGCATACGGTTGTGAATCATCATGCTGGTGCACAGTCCTCTGTGAGGGCAAAAACTGTTCTTAACCACTGATCATCTCTTCAGTCCCAAGGACACAGTATATTCCTTTTCTAGGATCTTAATATGTTCTCAAGGACAATAGGAGTGAATACATGAGTTGTTAGAGACAGTCAGACACATTTGACTCAAAGAAAGGTCTATTCAAGTGTAGCCTCACCAGGGATATTATATGGCTATTACCAACTACTGCCTCACAGAATGTGATGCGATTTGAATTTAACCTCTGTGGTACTTTTCCATCACCTGGTGTCGGCTGAATCATGGGGAGAAAACAAAGTTGAACAAACTCTGGCTGGGAAAACAGTTAAGACATCCAGGTGTGAACCTTTCCTTCAAACTGTCAAGACTGAAAAACAAAACTGAGAAATTCCACCTAGAGGAGTGTAAGGGAATGACACCTACATACGGTGCTTCCTGCATTATAACCTGCACAGAGGAAAGGCACCAATGCAAACAAAGTGTGAACTCTGAAGACCAGCTTCACGGATATTAAATGTATTGATGCAACACAGTCACATGAATTTAGTGCATTATAACTTACAAAAAACATACTTTAGAAGTTATGGTAAATGTTACCTTAAGTAATGCAGTCATAAACTGAATATCTAATAGGTATTTATTTGTCATTAGGTTAACTATAAACATATTATAAAAATTTCAATATATGTGCTGAGCCACACTAAAAGTACAGGAAACAAACTACACTCTATTTATCTCTCCTGTGCACAGGTTCTGTATCCAAGGATTCAACCATGGTAGACTAAAAATATATTGAACAATATATATTTGTAGTAAGCATGGGCAGAATTTTTTCATTATTAGCAGCTAAAAAATACTACAGAACTATTAAGTTTTAACATTATATTAATATTAGGGTACTGCAAGAATCTTAAGATTTAAACTCAAAAGGAGGAAGTGCAGAGTTGATACGTAAATATTGCACCTTGTAGTCTAAGTGACTTAGGCATCTGTGGACATATGATATACAGGAACCTGTAATCACCTATTCATGGGTACCCAGGGGAACTGGGACCATACTTGTACTATAAAGAAATTTTTAACTAATTACCAAGAAGTCTTCCTCCACCGAAAATGCTTGAAATTCTAACACGTTACTCACATTTTCAACTTTGCTTTCTTTTTTCTAAACCATACAGAAAATAATATCTGTATTTTAAACAACCTGCTTTTTCTCTACTGCCTGTCTTCTTCCAAATCATGACTCTACTCTGAGAAGAATTGAGTTGCTGGTATCGTGGGATTGTGGTGAATAGAGCAGCTTTCCAAATCATGACTCTAAATCACAGGAACTAAAAGCTAGAGTTCACCTTAACAGGTAGTCTTGTTTCCTTCACAGCTGTGCTTATGGTTCCTTATCAGCAAAACACCTGCCTCATATAACGCCTTATTTTAGGGTTATTATTTTGCTTCTCAAGGGGAACCTTAGATTTCCTAAGTTCTCTGTCCCTAGTAATACCAGAGCTAAATCTCTTCTAAGGGCAGATATGCACACACAACTCCAAAAACACTTGGTACAACTCCTCAGTGAACTACAGGAGATAGAAGCTCTCTGTTCAGTACTACAAAGGCATCTCTTGGCAATTACAAGGCAAAGGATGTAGACTGACTGCCACAGGTCCTCTCTCACACTCAACAAATGCCTAGTACCTGCTCTTCCAAAGCTGTCCTAGTACTGTTCAATAGCCATGTACATATCTATCTCAGACAGATGAAACCACCTTTATTGCTGCCTTCTAGCCGAATTACAAGTAGTTTAAAAATGTAGACAGAAGGGTCTTCACAAATTGTGCTGGCAAAACTGGATGTCAATCTGTAGAAGAATGAAAATAGATCCCTATCTATCACCATGCACAAAACTCAAGTCCAAATGGATTAA
>NC_022030.1:25529250-25530357 GCF_000317375.1 Microtus ochrogaster
TCAAGAACAATGGCAATGGGTCTCTGATCCTACTGCACGTAATGGCTTTGTGGGAGCCTAGTCAGCTTGGATGCTCAACTTACTAGAAATGGATGGAGGTGGGGGTTCCTTGGACTTCCCACAGGGCAGGGAACCCTGATTGCTCTTCGGGCTGAGGAGAGAGGGGGACTTGACTGGGGGAGGGGAAGGAAATGGGAGGCGGTGGCGGTGAAGAGACGGAGATCTTTAATAAATAAATAAACAAATAAATAAACAAACAAATAAATAAATAAATAAGAAAAAATGTAGACACCAAATCTTCACAAATTGCACTGAATTTTATATTTTACTTCTTGTTTAGTAAAGTAATATCCAAATAGACTTCTTATGGTTCATCTTTCTCAAAAGGGTAACTCACAGAGCTCCATCAACCTTGTCTTGGACAAGGACATTGTGTAAGATCACTGACGTCAACATCATCTCCCTCCTCTCCAACATTACCTTGTGATCATCTCTGTAATACTGCCAGAACTCTCCTAACTTAAGACTCAACGACTAGTCTTTATATTCCTCAACTATTAAATTAAATTCTTTATAAATTCATCTCCAGTAACAGAGGCTGAGATAGTTCATCCAAATATTTTATTGTATAACCCTGCCCTGCATACTCTGGTTTGCTAAGTTGCAACAGATTTCAGGAACTGTTATCCAATTCACTCCTACTTACTCTGAGAGCCTTTAAGTTGGCTTCAAACCACCTATAACCACCTACTTGTCTTCTAAACTTGATTTGACTATATCCTACTATCAATTGAATGTATCACCTGTGATTCTGATTGGACCATCTGCCTCCCAATTCCATTTCTCTTACACACATTTTATATTGCATTTTAAGAACACATTATCCTCAAGCCAAGCAGTCATGGTGCATGCATTTAATCTCAGCACTTGGGAGAAAGAGGCAGACAGATTTCTGTGAGTTTGAGGCTAGCCTGGTATATAAGAGCTAGTTCCAGGACAGGCTCCAAAGCTACAGAAAAACCCTGTATCAAAAACCAAAAACCAGACATTCAACAGAAAAAGCTTTTCAAAACTGCAGCAGATTTTGTGACAGTGTTTTTTTTTCCC
>NC_022030.1:25530747-25538298 GCF_000317375.1 Microtus ochrogaster
GTAGTGGGGAATGGCGGGGCTGCGTCCTGCCACCCAGCTAGCTTTACACCCAAAATAATAACACAGAAACTGTATTCTTTTAAACACTGCCTGGCCTGTTAGTTTCAGTCTCTTAAATGGCTAGCTCTTACATATTGATCTAACCCATTTCTAGTAATCTGTGTAGCCCATGAAGTGGCTTACCAGGGAAGATCTTAACCTGCATCTGTCTGGAGTGGGAGAATCACGGCAACTGCTTGACTCAGTTTCTTTCTCCCAGCATTCTGTTCTGTTTACTCCGCCTATCTAAATCCTACCCTATCAGAGGGCCAAGCAGTTTCTTTATTAATTAACCAATGAAAGCAACAAATAGATACAAGACCTACCTCCATCAGTGTTAGTACTGTTTTTTGGTATTGAGCTGTAAATTATACTTTAAATACTTCACATTAAAATCTATCTAAAGATTTTTAAACAAACAAAAAAAAAAACCAAAACCAAAACCAAACCAAACCAAACCAAAAAAACCAAATATTATCCTCTATATTTCTATCTGAATTTGATGAAATATATAGTGCTGTGGAATAACCCTCTTGCACACTATTGAGTGATTTGTCACTCAAACTGGTTTAATAAAACATTGATTGGTCAGTAGTCAGACAGGAAAAAATAGAGGTGGGGTGACCAAACTGAGGATGATGGGAATGAGAAGGGCAGAGTTGGAGTTGCAAGCCAGATGTGGAGAGATCAAGATGGGCATACTGTACTGAGAAAATGTACTGCCAAGTGGCAGAGCATAAATAAGGAACATGGGTAAACTTAAAATATAAGAGCTAGGTAATAATGAGCCTGAGCTATTAGTTGAGCATTTCTAAGTTATATTAAGCCTCTGTGTGGTAATTTGGGAAGTGGCTGCTGGGTACTTAGGACTGAGAGGCTCTGAGACAGGAAATTTCCACATACAATATAGTCCATGGAAAGCTGCTATTGTAATTCCACCACGTTTGTGTGTATGTAGCTTTCCTTAAGGAATCTAAAATGTTCATGCTTGCAAATAGACTGATTTATGTATTAGCAGCACCTGCTCTATTATATAACTATTTAAATGTCACTAATATTCTGATAGGAGTATCCAATCTTTTAACCCTGTGATATGACATCATCTTCTTCAAAGTTCAGGTAAGGGATCTGTGAAATTGAATGATGAAAAATATCAGAAAATTCTCACAGTATTTTAATTAAGATTTACAACTTGGTGTTGCACTACATTCAGAGCAATCTCTAACTGCCTGTTTAGGCCTGGGTTGGACAAGCCAAAGGGAGAAGAAAATAGAGAGTCCTCAGACCATCTGTAGCTATCTAACATCCTAGCTCAACCACCTGAGCTCAAATGCTTTGTAAACACTGACGGATTTCAAAAAAGCATGTACCACCTATCATGAATTATCTGGGCACATATGAATCTAATAGTCCAGCACACTTAAAATATAATCTATATTCAGTTTGTATGCCTTAGTTACTTTTCTGCTCTTGTGAAGAAACACCAAGATCGTGGCAATCCTTATAAAGGTAAACATTATTCTTGTCTTGTCCATTATCATCATGGCTGAAAGCAAGGCAGCATGCAGGCAGACAAGGAGCAGGAGAGGTAGCTGAGAGTTCTAGTTCCAGACTGGCAGGCAGCAGGAAGAAAATGCCACAGTAGGCCTAGTTTGAGCATCCGAGACCTCAAAGTCCACTCCCACAGTGAAACACTTTCTCCAACAAGGCCACAGTGATTCCCCAAGGCCATACCTTCTAATAGAGTTACTTCCTATATGCAAATCATTCAAACACATGAGTCTGTGGGGGCCATTCCTATTTGAACGACTATAAGAGGAAGGGTTTATTTGGCTTACATATCCAGAATTATAGTCCCCTGAGGGAAACCAGGTCAGGAACTCAAATAGAGCAGGAATCTGGAGACAGAAAATGATACAGAGGCCATGGAGCAGAGTTATTCACTGGCTTGCTTCCCATGCTTGCTCAGCCTGCTTTCTTATAGAACCTAGGACCACCAGCCCAGGGATGGCTCCACACACAATATGCTGTGTTCTTTGCCTTTAATTTACTAATGAAGAACATAACATGCCCTACAGGCTTATCTACAGTCTGCAGCAGGCACTAGGCCGACTGTCTTAGGTGAGTATTTCTTGTGCTACACAGTCATTTCTTTAACACCATTCACAATGCTTTCACCCGATGGCACATTCTGCCATTTTCCAAGTTTGACACTGAAAAACACAGGCAACTTTAATCTTTCCAGCAAAGACTTCATTTCCTAAGGGGTTTATTGGGCACTCAATCTCAGCCACAGCTGTGTCTGGAATTGACATGTGCACCTATAAATAGTAAGAATGATAATCTATGTTAGTTCTACAGGAAGGGCAAATGAAGGTCAATAAGGCAATGACATTTCCATAGTGCCAGTGTTACAGTGGTTTCCAATATTGTTTCCTCATTTCCAATGACAAGAGGCTATATAACATTTAGCACAAAGTGCAACCCTCACAATGAATTTGTAGAGATAGATATTTCATGTTATATAGTATCTGAAAATCTATAAGGTAAAACAAGAAGAAACCAATGAGGAGACATTAAATATGATCAAAGAACTCCTGAGGAAAAGAGGAAAGGAAACACGAAATTTTTACAAGTCATAAACCTTGCTAGAGACAAGTTAAGAAGGAAGCAACTAGAATACCAAGGACATCCTTTAAGTTTTTTTCAAAGTTATCAAAGAGGACAAAACAGTAAAAATACGCACATGATATCCACCTGATACAGTAAAGTGGACCTGGGGAACCTTGAGAATCTTCCACTGTATTTGTATGACACAGATGAACGTTCTACTCACATTATTTCCCTGGGCAGATGAAAAGGAAAGTGGGAACCTGCTCATTTCAAAGTAAATATCACCAATAGCTCAAACTGAAAGACATCCTCACTCTGATCTTCAAGGCTCTGCTTGTGAACCCCATTCCTCTTGCACCTCATCTCCTCTTCTCCTCCGAATGCTCCAGAAGCCAGGGATGCTCAGCTGCTGAAACCCATCTGCTTTGGTCCCTCAATGCCATCAGCTTTTCCTCAACTGTCTCGCCCACACCGAGGATTCTAACCCTGACAACTGTACACTTCCTATCCGCCCCATGCACTGACTCCACTGCACACGAAGTCTTCCTCCTGTCCTAGCAACAGGAGCATACTGCTTCTGGTCAAGGGGCATTCCACATTTGTCACACCATGGACATTCAGAAACTTTCTGTGAGGACGGCTGAGAGGTCAACAGAGGCCCTAGTTATAAGAGCATTTCAGTAACATCCACCTGAAAGAATACTAGTGTTGCTGAGGCCAGCATTTGACCTCCATAAATATTAATACATAAGGTCCACGTCTGTGACAAAATTGAGATTTTTCTTTGATATAGTTTCTGAATACACAGACACTATTTCACAAAGGGGTTAAAAACTACAGATAAAGATAAGAGGAGGTGCCCTGTTCTGCTTTCGAGCCTAAGTCCAGCCCAAGGCCTTAGAACAGTTCCAAATGCAGTTCCAAGAACACAGCAGCAAAAGCAACAGGACTGGACAGTATGTACACTGAAAACTTTGTACAGGTAGGACCAGTTAGGAGCAGCTGTCATAGACTATGAGATCCCCTTTTCCCTTAGCTCCCACCTGAAACAGCATCACACCAGGCAAGGCTTGACATTCCTTCATGAATAGGCTAACATAGGAACCGGAAGTTTCACACTCTGCTCTTTGTTGTCAAGAACACTGTTTCACTGTCACTGCTAGAAGGCTACTTCTGCTGACAGGTAAATGCGTGTTCCCAGGAGGAATGGTCAAGAAAAAACTGAAATGATCTCATATGCAGTCTGCTGAGTGTCGACCTCGTGTGACCCTCCACACCCTACTTCCTAACTTTCAATGAGGTCTGTCTCATCTATATGCACACCCCATTATTATCCTGGAGGGCCACTGCCCTACACTCTTAGGTAGAGGCTAAGGCTAGAGAAACAGACAGCTTCTCCTACTCATATGTGCTTGAGGTTTTAATTTTAAATAAAAATTACCATATTAAAATGTAAGGAAGAACAGTATTGTAATAACATCGGTTACTGCTGAAAAGGGGCTTTCATCTGGTATCGACATGATAGTGTCTCAATGAGTACCTACAGCATTTCAGTGAAAGCAAAGAAACACAGTTTTCACCTTTGCCTTGAATGCAGTCGTATTAAAAACAACTTCTGTTCAACTGAGTTTAAAGATTCTAATAATTGCAGCTCCCAACTGTCTCAATAACAGTTTCTTATAATTCCAGTAACAGAAATTCCCAGATTAATATGCACTGCATAGACTACTGGAGAAAACTATTTGCTGGCAAAATAAGCAAATAAAACTTGATTTTATATGAAGGTTTTTTTTTATTTCACCTATTTTCATCAAAATTTATCAGTTTTTATTTGCATAAAAGTAAGTAGATTATAGGCCAGGTGGTGGTGGCGCACGCCTTTAATCCCAGCATTTGGGAGGCAGAGGTAGGTGGATCTCTGTGAGTTTGAGGCCAGCCTGGTCTACAAGATCTAGTTCCAGGGCAGCTAGAAACTAAAGAACTCCTGTCTCAAAAAAAAATAAAAAAAAGAAATGTCATTAATAAAGAAAGTTTTCTTATTTAAAAAATTTTAATATAAAAATTTAAAATTTTAAAAATTATGAAAGCCTTGTTCATCTCTGGCAAGTCTCAGACTTCTCCAAGTATAATTACGAACACATAAAAATGATGCCTCTAAATGATAAAACTCATCAGCAAACTGAGGAACGCTTACATGTGCACAAGGACGCAAATGTAGTCATAACTCCCACACTGCCCTTTCCATCAAGGATCTTCAAGTACCATTAAGTACTTTTGAAAACAGGAGCTCAGAGCAAGGGTAGATAGGGAACACATCATGCTGCTCACCACGCCAGCCGCCTCCGCGAGGGCGCTGCCTACTCACAGGCACACCCACCGTGACAGAGCACAAAGCACATGAGTAATGGAAACGCACCCGGTGCTCTGCTGCAGTGTCCTCGGGAGCCGGTGCCCATGGCAACGCACCAGCATCCGCTTCTTTAAGGCCCATTCCAGACACGCAATGCTTTTCTTCTTTTGATGTCTTTGGCATTTTACTCAACCTCTGGAAAACAACACCCACTAAAGAAGGGCATGGTCACTAGAAGGGCTCTGCAGACTCAAGGAGACCAGGCAGGGGTGGGATGTCAACAAGTCATTGATTATGTCAGCAGATGTTAGAGCTGCTGACCTGTGTGAAGCTGGCCACTGCCAGCAGCAAACAGCTGCAGGGGAGAAACAGGCTAGCAGATGCCATCTTATTGAAGTTGACTGCAATGTCTAGTGTTCTATCAAAAGTATCACCTGCGATACTAATAATGACAACTAGGCACACTCATACTTGGATTATAAAATTCAGGCATATATGTAATTTACATTATCAGTTAACAAGTAAAAGAATCATTTAGTCTTTAATCATTAGTCAAATTAAAATCTTCAGTGAACCAGTTTATATTAACATAGATTATCAAATTTATTCTACCATATACAAAAAAACATAAATTCCACTGAATTAGGATTTTGTTTATTTGTAACATTAAAAACTTCATACCAATATGATAGCTTATGCCTATAATTCCAGCACTCTAGAGGCAGAGGCAGAAGCAGGCATGTGTTAGTGAGTATGAGGTCAATTTGATCTACAAAACGAGTACTAGGCTTGCCAGGGCTACATGGGGAAACCCTATCTCAAAACACCAAAAAATTAAACCATATAGACCAACTACAAGTTTTGTATGAACATTAATTTGAGCATTACTTTCTTGTCCTTTTTCTTGGCTACTGAGGAGTGATATTTAACTGGCAACTTTATGTAAGGTGTTGAGATAGGGAGCTGCGGGCTGCGTCCCCGGCACTCGGCTGCCCACATGGCTAGCTTATGCCCTGAAATAATTACATGGAAACTGTATTCTTTTAAACACTGCCTGGCCCATTAGTTCTAGCCTCTTATTGGCTAGCTCTTACATATTGACCTAACCCATTTCTAATAATCTGTGTAGCCCACGAGCTGGCTTACCAGGAATGATCTTAACCTGTGTCTTCTGCCTGGAGTGGGAGAATCATGGCGACTCACTGACTCAGCTTTCTTTCTCCCAGCATTCTGTTCTGTTTACTCTGCCTACCTAATTTTCTGTCCTATTAAAAGGCCAGGGCAGTCTCTTTATTTAACCAATGAAATTAACACAAAACAGAAGACTCTCCCCCATCAGTAAGGAAACGTCTCTTTATACTTTCAGCTCTCTCTTAGCAAGTCAGGAGCCATGCTCCTTAGTCCTTGTCAGCTGGGTTTGCCCTTTCTCTATGAAGAGAGGAAGAAACAGATGTCAGGACCTAGTTACCAAGTAACCTGCAGCTGTCAGTGCCAGGGATTTCTCAGCTGACTTCATACCCATGAGGTCACATGACTGAAACTGATAATGTTAAAATCAAATGAAAACATTAAAGTTCAACATGAAGGAGAGTAAAATTCTTACTTTTTAAAATAATTTACTTCTTTGGCAAAAAAAATGTACTGAAACTTAGCTGCAGAAATTACAGAGCAGACTAATTAAAAGGAAGAATTCTGGCAACTGAACGGTTTCTACAGAAGCTCAGAGGTGCTTATGAGATGGATGTTAATAACCGTGTCTGAATTCCTAACCCCAAATACTCAGATGAAAGAAATGGAATGAATTCACTTTTGTCTTTTAAATCATACTATTAAACTGAGATATATTTTTATGATATCCAAAACCTTCATAAAACTCTACAATAATCCTAAAAGTATTAAAGGTGTAAGTCAGTTTTGTATTTAGTTAACTTTGTGAGTCTGTCAAAGGCCAAGTTTCTGTGTGACCTGAGAACCAATATTCCCTCACTTCAGGAAGATATGAATTCAAGAGAAGGGGTAGCCACCAAACTCCAGTGAAGAGACCTTTAGGCCTTCCTAAACTGTTGTACTTGGTCGTTCAGTGTTAGAGCTGATGCCTGCTGTGCTCTCTGTGGCAGTGCGGATCTGACCAGACAAACAAGCAACAGCTGCCTGCACTCTAAAGCATGCCTTAAGTCCATCATTTGTCAAAAACCAAATGAAACCCATGACTTCATTTAAGTTGCAGAATGGGGGTCTGAGGTGGGAGTGTCATATATCAATCTGTTGATTTCATTGGTTAATTAATAAAGAAACTGCTTGGCCTGATGGGTTAGAACATAGGTGGGTGGAGTAAACAGAACAGAATGCTGGGAGGAAGAGGAAGTGAGGAAGATGCCATGCCGCTCCTCTCTAGGGCAGACACGATGAAGCAAGCTGCCAGGTCAGACATGCTGAATCTTTCCTGGTAAGACTGGTGCTACACAGATTACTAAATATGGGTTAGGCAAGATGCGAGAATTAGCCATTAAGAGGTTAGAAATAATGGGCCAAGCAGTGTTTAAAAGAAT
>NC_022030.1:25538398-25551504 GCF_000317375.1 Microtus ochrogaster
TGGCCTGATGGGTTAGAACATAGGTGGGTGGAGTAAACAGAACAGAATGCTGGGAGGAAGAGGAAGTGAGGAAGATGCCATGCCTCTCCTCTCCAGGGCAGACACAATGATGCAAGCTGCCAGGTCAGACATGCTGAATCTTTCCTGGTAAGACTGGTGCCACACAGATTACTAAATATGGGTTAGGCTAGATGCGAGAATTAGCCATTAAGAGGTTAGAAATAATGGGCCAAGCAGTGTTTAAAAGAATACAGTTTCCGTGTAATTATTTTGGGGCATAAGCTAGCCAGGCAGCCGGGAGCCGGGTGGCAGGAATGCAGCCCACAGCTCCCACTACAGGGGTCATCTTATGGAAAAGCCTTCCTGCTCCTGTTGTTGCTCCCCACTGCTGTTTAGAACTGACCTTCAGTTGTATTTACCCAACAATCAGGAAGCAAGTAGGTAAAGTATTCATAACTCAAGAGACAATGTAAATGAAGACAGGGTCATCTTGGAATATTCACTTTAAACTGGAATTCTCAAATACATATTTGGCTTTACGATTCCAGAGGGATTATTTCTCTGACAAGGGCAGGGCCACTGAAATCTTTGCAGATACATTTCAGAAATGGTTTGCATACTGGACAGTTGCAAAGCAGTTACTAACCTCGTTTGAAATGGATACAATAGTAACATGGGCAGAACAAATGACAGCCATCAATCAAACTATTGGTAACTGTAAAATGTTAGGCAAAAGTATCACACACATACACACACACACACACACACACACAAACACACACACACGAAGCTGGAGAAAAGCTATTTAGGAGAATGAAGGGACCAATGAGGAATGGACAAGGGCAGGCAAGAGAAAGGGACGAATATAAGCAAGGTACAACAATATGTAGAAAAATGTCACACAAAAACATTACTTTGTATGCTAAGTAAAAAGTAAAACATAAAATTAAATTAATCTCACAATTATTCTAAGAACAAGACTTTAGAAAAAAAATAAATATATGCTATGTGATGCTATTTTCACAAAGGTTTAAGAAATGCTAACCAACAGAACAGGCAGTGTGCCAGTGGCTGATTGGGGTGCTCCAGAAAAGCCAGGGAGGAACCACAGGGAGAAAACAGAGAATAGGAGGGTGTCATATGTGTCCATTGCCTTGTTGGGGTAAAGGGTTCAAAGAATTATATACATGTCAATAAATAAATACTTTATACACACTAGTCTGTGCATCAAACATATCCCATTAAGTCAGTTTTTAAAAAGAAAGGAAAGAAAAAAAATCATGGTTATAAGAAGTGAAGATGTTTGGCTGTTATTTTCTCAAAAGTAAAGTGAGCTTCACTCTTTAAAGAAAAAGCCTAATAAGTTTTACGGCCAGGAATAAAAAAAAATCTTTCAAATTAAAATTAAAATTTTAGAAAACATGCTTTTGTTACTATGAGCCTGAGAGTGTCCCCATTACTTTCCTAATGAGATTACATGTGACATTAATGAATGTGCTCCCTGGATATTATATAATAAACTGTGTCACTATTAGAAAGATCTGTATATGCTAATGACCTGATATTCTCCAAATGACTCAATCATGCTGCAGAATCATGCATGGACAAAAGACACATTTTAATTGCCTATCAACCAATGGGCTTAATATAAACTTGCAAGGAAAACTCATTAATAGGGTTTTTAGATTCCACAACAAAACTAGTTTTTTAGAAAATGTAGCAAAATCTACTGCGGTAGGCAGGACAGAAAGATGGTGTCGCACACATGCCCCATCTTAATCCCGGGATACTATGAACATTAGATATCGCTCTCATACATATGTTCAGTCAGACGGCAGAGCTGACCTTCTTCCAGGGCGATTATCCAAGTGGATTCAGTCTCATCACAACAAATCCCCAGCAGGTAAGGAAAATGTAAATCTGAGAAATCTAATACCCATGGAGTATCTGGCAGGCCAAACGTGGGAACCCCAGGCCATACAGACAGGACAGGAGTCTGCCAGTACCGGAGCAATCCTGATAGGAGATCAGCCCCAAAAGTCCCCAGATGAGAGCTAGGCCTCACATTTTAAAAAAGGCTTGAGAAACTCCAGTCAAGATTCAACTTCTAATGGGCACTACGGTGAGGTAATAAAGGAGTTACTTTAAGCTCCTAGACGACAGGCGTTTATTACGAGCTACACACTTGTCAATCAAAGCAGGCATCAAGTTGAATGAATCATACTGCTGAATTTATATCCAAGAAAGTCCACAGGAGTGGAAAGTGCAAAGTGATGAGAGAAAAGAAAAGAAAAAGGAAACAAGCAAAGAAAATATGCTAAAATACTGATCAGATAAACCACATAAATTTTACCAAGGGGAATGCTTTACAGTTATGCCAGCAGACGGGTAGAAATGACTGGTAATTAGGAAACAATCACAAGTCAAATGAACAGAAAAAGTCAAGACACGAGCAATGCTGTGGCACAGAAAGACCACAGCCTGCTGCCTCGAAGGCGTTCCCTTTCGTAATGTGTACAGAACAGCAGTATATACTCACCATTGCACCGCCATACGTGTGTCTGGCTATTGTACACAACTCTCTTGGGCTTTATCCAGCTCATGTTTGCCATCTGAACCTTGCACCCATGCTAATGAGTTACTTTTCTTCAAGTTTGGCCTACTCCCAAATCTAGGATTTTTTTTTTTTGGTAGCATTTCTTGCTAACCAAGAGCTTTCTCTGTACCTACACAAATATCAGCATGTATTTATGCTTAAACATCCTATTCTAATAATAACTCTATGCTACTCAACCGTTCCTAAGTTTTTAGAATGTGCTTGTTCACGTACAGATCACAGACAGTTCCGTTTTGATTAAGTTAGTGAGAATCTATGTGTGCTGCAGTTATGTTAACAGATGGAGTATTTCAGCAGCAGACTGAGTAGTGTGATAAGACAGGATGCTAACCCAAACCAGGGGACGCATTCTACAGGCCACACTGACCAGGGAATCTACAGAACTGGGTTACAGTTACAAATAATTTTCAAATTCCTTTCTTAAAATATTTTAAATTTCTTCTTTTAAAATAAGTGAGGTAGATACTAAAAGGGCCAAGCAAACACTTTTGGGTTATGAAGCACTGTAAACTGTTTATCTCTGTAATTGTCCAAAACAAGAAGAAAGAGAAACAAGAAAAACCTTAAACAGACCATGTAAGTTTGAGGTTGCCCATGTTTGTCGCTATAAGTTGTTAAAGAGATAGAGGCATGAAAGTGTCCTGAGAAGATTCCCAGCCTTGTGTTAGCCACACATGAATACAACACATGGTTCACGAGTGGCCATGAAAGAATGTGTGGAGATGGATTTCAAAATGACAGACAATGACAAAACAGAAGATGGTTTCTGCAGTGCTATCAAGTCACACTAATGCTCAGTTTTTCTAAGCACCCTTTTACACATAAACATTATATATAACTGAACTCCATGTGTAACTACAGTCTAATAAATCTGTCTCAAAAATGTTGGCTTTTCAAGAAGCTATAAAAATATTGAGCATTTTTGTAGGCTTTGTTATCAGAAAAATGTCATACAAAACTCCTTGAAAACTTTACAAGGAAATATCAGAGACTGAACATAAAAATGCAATAAAACATGATATTAAAATGTCATCAAGTAAATCGCTCAAATAACATTACCTGGGACTAGTTCCATGATGATGTAGACAGGCTGTCTTTGTGTGCACACGCCTATAAGTTTGACAATATTGGGGTGATCATATTGCTTGAGAATTCTAGATGTGAAAAAAGTATATAAGTTTATCAGTTAAATAAAACAGTTTATTTATGATCATTACCATAATGTGTGCAATTAGAATAAACTTTAATCATAACTCAATTTTTAAAATATCAGTATGACTTGAAAATACTGATAAGCTAAATGCCTATCAACAGGTATTGATAAATATGGGCAGCATAGCACAAGTGCAAATGAACTGTTCATCTTTAAATACTTCTTTAAAAATTAGTACCCACTCCGATGCTTAATAATCAGGCTAATTAGGAACGACACATGGAATTTGCTTCAAAACATCTAGTCATCCTCAAATCATCCCACGCTGGCAAATGTTACAGACATCACTTCACTACATGAGAGGTTTCAGACAGCAAAAACAAGAGTTCTTAAAAAATGTCCTAATAGAAGTGTTCAATTAAGAGTTTCAACCGAGGCTGAGGCTCATTTGGTGTGGTCATTTGGAAAAGCACAGTATTTCAGTAGAGGTTGCACAGTAGGAAACACCCCCTAGCAGGACTTCAAGCATGGGTTAAAAACAGAACAGAACCCTTTTTACCCTGATAATATAACTCACTCCTCTGGGAAAACTGACACATTCTTTCATATGAAAATGAAAAAAAAAATAACTAGAAAAAAAACATATTTCGTGCATACACAAATAAAGAACAAACTTTAAGTACAACATTTTAGATTTAAAATAATGATCCATAAATGAAAATAAACTAGGAAAAAATCTAGAGATAAAGAAAATACTAGCAATGACTTAGCAAAATTTCTAGTAGAAATTAAAAGTCAAGTTTGAAGAATATTTGACTTTAATCCAAAATGTTGCTGGACAGTGGTGGTGCATGCCTTTAATCCCAGCACTCATGAGGCAGAGGCAAGTAGTTCTCTCTGTGTTTGACACCAGCCTGGTTTACAAAGAGAGTTTCAGGACAGCCAGAGCTACAAAGAAAAACTCTGTCTTTAAAAAAAAAAACACAACAAAAACAAAAACAAAACAACACAACAACAACATCAAAAAACCAAAATGACATTTGTAATATTGAAAGATGGTAATGAAGAAACTGCACAGAACAGCTATATGATGTAACTGATGCCAGAACAGCCACTATATACAGCTGATGGCTATGGAGGAATAGTCATAAGCTTTAGTGAACAGAACTTATATGTCTAATATCAAACTTCATAATTTCAGTTAAAAATAAAACCTTTTAATTCACAAAGTAATCACAATTTTAAAAGAAACATGTTTTGAAGCACTGTCCACAGAATTTCCAATAATGCACACGAAAAGACTACAACTTCATTCCTCAGACACACGTAAGGACTTAGTATTCACTCCATGGCCACAGACAGAGTTTGAGTATGACTGGAGATGTGCTGAGGACATCCACGCCATGAGCGTGGTTCCCTCCCCTCGCTGTCTCCTGGTCTCACCCATCATCCCTTCATCTCCCACTCATACTTCTATTTCATTTACCCTGCTCAAATTATACTTCCATTTTTAAATATGCAATTGGTATGACTGATCTCATAAATAGGCAGATTAGTTTTAGTTCTCTGCAGAACAGGGTAAGATGGACTATTCAATTTGAGTTAAGAATATAATATAGAGAAGAAAGTCACCTTAAAAAAGAAAGTTTTTTTTTTTTTTTTTAAACTAATTCCAGGCACAAAACAGAAAAAGAAATCTGAGATTCTTGAGAAAGGAATCAAATGTCTAATACCCAGAAAGAGTACAAGATACATAAATACAGCTAACGGTATATATGAGCTATGCAAATGTGAATACAGCACTACATATAAACACATGTGTGTAGTAAAATAAACAATGCTGCAGTGCTTTTAAGGACCTGGAGAACAATTGCGCTACTGATGGTCCATTGCTACCATGCCTGACTAACTGGTCTCCAGGCTACCTCAAACCAGAAACTGTTCCCGCACCATGAAAGTGTTCACTCCGGAAGGGCACAGAGGTGCTGACTTCTACCTCGGTAAATCAGAGCTCAGGAGATGTTTTAAAACTTCCCTCACAGTGAATTTAATACAACAGATTGATCAACAGTGAATTACAAACACAAACTTTATATTATTTTAAAGAACTCACTTGGCTTCCTGTAGAAACTTTATTTTTAATTCCTGAGGAAGATCTTCCTTGCATGTTTTAACAGCGACAGCGGTTTTATCCTTCAGTGTGCCCTTATATACTTCACCAAAATTCCCCTGAAAAAGATAGAAGCATTGTTGGACATGTCTGACAACCCGCAAATCTTTGCTAAAAATTCAAGAGAGCATAAAATGAAGTATTTTGAGTTAACTGTTTATTACTGTCTTCGGATCGCAGTGATTATGGGCAACAGTCCTCCACAGTGCCACAAGTTAATCTTCACTGGAGAAAACTTGGGTTCTTTTAATGCTTGGCTTCGGCAGAAGGAGAAGCCCACATTAACACCGCCGTAAGTAGAGGGGTTTCTCCCACCGACTTTACCCCTTGAGCACTCTATTAAATTATGATCACTGTGATTAAAGATAAAGCAGAGATTCTGAGAGGGAACTGCTGGCATTGATCCACCAGTCAGGTCTGCTGCAGAAACAGGTTGTTGGCCAGGGCGGAAAGGAGGCTCATTCAAGCGTCAGTGTCACCAGTGGGGACTCATCACATGTACCAGCACTGATCATGTTCCTCTACAGCTGGCGTCTACTTTGATACATATGCCTTATAATCGATGCATTTAGGAAGAGAAGAAATCCACAGTACAGGAAAGATCAATATGACTAACACCTTCTCAAAGAACTTGTTTTTCAGTATTCCTTAGGTTCTTACTATAGGCTTTAAGGCAGAACTCTGTCCTCTGTTAGAATTCCCAGAATTCGAGACTTTGTCACTGGGCTGTCTCCACTATCCCTCACCATGGCTGTCACCCACTGAGAACACTCCCTTTGAACTCAGTGTCACTGCCACTCCACCTGCTCTGACACGGCTAAAGTCCCCAGCCCTGCCACCACATCAACTGTAAACTCAGGACAAAAACCTCTGCAGCCCTTACTATGGCTTGGCCGCTTTTTACATTATTTGCAATCCCAGTCTTTCGGGTAACCGGTTTGCACTCTACTCTCTTTTCAACACTCCCCTCATTCTTAGCTGCTGCTGCTGCTGTTGCTTCGGAAACAAAAACAAAACAAAACAAACCCCAAAGTAAATCCAATGAAATCACTGGACTCTCAGTCACGTATCTGCCCGCCATCTTCCTCTCTGAGTCACAGATGCGACACAGAGTTTATGTGTGGACATCATGTGCTAATGTTGCACTGTGAGCATTTCACGTTGTCCTTTCCCAGCTACAGACGAACATGCCGTTCTTTCTCTTACAGAATAGCTGTCGATGTGGCTGCCACTGCTTTAGCGTCAGAGACGGAGTTACAGCCTCACTAATCTCAGGCCTCTCTTAAATCATTCTGACTGGGCTGCAACAAAACTGCCTAGCCATCACCACTAGCATTTGCACACCCATGGTTAATTCTTAGTCAGGAGCTCCCCTGACTCCCCTCCAGCACCTGGCACCAGGCAGCAGTCTCCCCTCCCTGTCTTAGCTTCTCCTATTTTCTAATTAATAACAGCTCTAGTTTTCTGTCTTCCTAATTGTTTGCCTTTTTCTTTTTTCTTTTTTTTTTTTTTTACAACTTCCTTTCAGGACTGCTTTTTCTTCCCCTAGCCTCTTGGTGCTGGAATGACCAGGGCTCAGTCCTTACCCTCTTCTCTATCTAGGCCCACACCCAACTACTCTATTTATATCTGGAACAGTCATCTTGTTTAACCTCAGCACTTGTTACTCAGCTGGCTTTCCTCACTGTCTTGCAGAAATCTAATAAAGTTGATGTGTCACACACTTTTAACTTTGTTTCCAGAAACCTGCTCCACTTAGAGCTGGCCTCTGTCTCTCTCTCAATCCCTACAACATCCATTAAGATACACAACTGGTCCAACTTCAAAATGCATCTAAATTTATTTCCTCCCAGCTGCGACCCCGCCCTAGCACCGGTTTTCACTCACCTAACTGCAGTTCTCACCTAACGCCCAGAACCACCTTCCCAAAGTAAATTACTCTGCTCTCCAGGAAGTCACCTGCCAGCTCCACACGCACACCCACGCTGGGAGTCAAAGGTGTTAGGAAACCCAGGCAGGCCCTGTATCCAGTGGTCCTCCTCACCTTGCTGACTTCCTCCTATAATTCCCTTTGTTTGATCACAACCAAACTGAGTCTTTTCCTCGGCAGGTGAGTTCTGCACTGGCTAATCACTTTGTGTAACCCTCACTGGCAGCTGTCCACACAGCTTGGTGGTGGTTCCGGCAAGTTCTAATTCAAACGTAATCAGTAATAAGATATGCCTGGACTATTCCCTTTAAGAATGGCAACTCTGACTAACACGCAACCCCAAGCCACTCCACTTTTTTCAGGACTCAGTGCCCTCTGACATAAAAGGTGTCTGTCTCGGTGCTTCACAGTTGCCCGTCTTTCCCCTGCTCGTCAGAGCAGAAGCACTATAGAGACAAGGGATTTTCTCTGCTTGTTGTACGTACACCAGCACCCAGGAGAGTGCGATACATCACGGGCATACGGTAAGTGTTGGGATGACTTAAATGCCAACTCTGGTTTAAGGCTATGGTTCTGAATGAAGAAGCTAATTTCTGCCATTACTTAACAATTACTACTGAAAAGTTTGGCTCTCTTTCTACTCATGCATTCTCAGCGTACAAAATATATTTTAAAAAGGTAGTAAAATATTAATGACAAATTATGTTCCAGTATTGTAAAACACTAAAGTTAAGCCAAATAATATCTCTTTAAAAGAATTTTCCTTAAAATATTTAAACTTGTTGAGACTTTCATGCCTAGTCATTAAAAAGTAAATATTCTATGATATAGCCTTAGTAAAAAAGCCAGCCTGGTTACATAGAAAATTCCAGAACAGCTAGGGCCATACATGTCTCAAAACAAACAAATAAAAAATTAGATGATTTTCCTGAATTAAAAATATTTTTGCTTAGTACTAAAAAAAAAATCTGTCCTTGTAAACATAGTCTACTTCAGTGTTTTAGTTTTAAAATTTATCATTTAACTGTTTTTTCAAGGAAATTAGTCTCTTTGTAGTAACTTTGAACCAACTGCTGCTATTGAATTACCCCAGCAATATTGTTACCACATTTAGGATTATTTCCTTCTGAATTAGGAGAGCACCTCAGAGTAAGCAGAGCTGCTTCTTTTAGCTGAGGTTCTTGAAAATTAACTTACTAAAATGTATTAGCAAATAAAACCTGTTTTCATGGTTTCCAGGTTTCCTGATGCTGCCATTTGGAAAAGACACTTACACAGCAAGTGCTAAGAGTCCTACCAAGGGGAGGGCTTCAGCAAGGAACTGCATGCTGATTGAAAACTGGAGGAAATGGTCAAGTTCACTTTTGAATAAAACTGGATCATTTAATACTTACTTAAAATGTCAGACCTCAGTTGACAGTTGAGTCTAGCCCTGATCACACACAAATTATATAAAAACTTACTAATAACAGTATCTAAATTTTGCTTTATTTTTCACAGTGCATCAGGAAGCTAAACTCAACTCAAATTTCACATAGAAATATCTACAATTAAGTCACCGACAAACTATTATTTATTCACTAGAACCTGGATAATAACGACTGACAGATCTGTGAAGAGTCTATTTGACTAGCCTGCCTTTATCGTTGGAAATAATGCGCTTCAATATGGACTGTGGCTTGGAGGAAACCTCAAACAACATAGCAGGAAAAGGAACTTTCACTGTGTAAGACTCACCCTTACCCACCACTAACATAGCCAGTTACAAAATGGGTACTTGAAAAAAGACACATCTTGCCCACAATATTTAGATAAACTTAAACCTCTCCCAAATAAACATATTTCTTCTTCGTCCCTCATCTCTCCTGTGGGGGAGTGTACATGGTCCACAGCACACATGTAGGTCATATAGGCTCCTGGTATTGAACTCAGGTGGCCAGGCTTGAGGGACGCACCTCTAACCCTACACCACGTTCCCAGCCCACATTATCTTTATGTTAGGATATTGCAGGGTTATGAACTTTCCTGACTGAGTACAACTGAAAGCAGAGTGACTATTGAAGGTCCGATGAAACTTTCCCTACCTCACAGCTTCTTTCCTTCAATCAACAGTCTTTGGTTTTGATAAAACCATTATTATGGCTCTGACCTCCAGGGAAAATATACACTATTATTAAAGATAAGAATCATCATAAGCCTTTCAAAGATCATCACACCTCTATCTCAGGGAAAGTCAGACGATTTCTAGGAGATACGATACTATCTTCTTCTAGATTAATTAGTATGTATGTACCTTGACATGTGACAGAATATTAAAAAATGCTTTGAACAGCAATGTGAAGTGCTCATGGTTAATATAAAATGTCTTATTTAGCTCAGCTGATTGCATACCTTGCCCAGTAGTGCTCCCAATGAAACATCTTCATGATTGAGAATCCATTTCTTATCCTACAGCAAAAATAGAGAAAAAGATCAATTGTTAATCCATGCAAGAATACAGTTGCTATAAATTCCTCTGAGGAAGGAAGTGCAGGCAACAGCATACTAAGAAGCTGTAACTGCAACATGGTACAAAATAGACTCAAGGAAGGTTACTGTACTGACAGATATTAAAATCAATACTGTAGCAAAATTCTTTCAGAAAGTGCAGCTTCAAAACAATGCAGCACCAACCCGGAAGTGATGCACAAGGTATGCTCTGTGCCTGCCACACAGCCATGACTGTTGCTGTCTATCTTAAAAAGCCGTGTGACAGTACATCAGAGTTCCACGTTTCCATGAAAACCTTCCAATTCTCACTCTCCTTCAAACACATCCTCTTCTATGGACCACATTCCTCACCTCCTAAGAGTTGCTTTTTAATGCATGCAAACATGATGACTTGCAGCTTTCTGTGACACTACTTAGTCTCACGTCTTCCCAGCCTTTCCTGGGGCATAGCAATGCAACAAGCATCAAGTACAATGTTACTAGGATGTGCAAGAGGAGAGGTGCCAACACGCCATAGTAAAATGCTATCTCCCTGTCTGAGCTGAGGGACCAAGGAAGCGGGACACCAGTGTGTAAAAACATAACTACAAAAATCACACAAAACTATAATGCTAGAATGGTACACAGGGCCATATTTAAAGGAAGGAAGGGAAAAGTAAGGCAAGGGATAGGTTACAGCGGAGAGAAAGTAAGGAAATGGAAAATGGAGGGGGGGTGAAGAAGGGGAGGCAGAAGTAGACTTCAATATTTTATTCATTATTTTGGTTTTTTACACTGTAGTATAATTTTTCTATCAGATAGAAACATAATTATGACCTATAGTATGAGTCATAATAAGTAATCAAATATATTGAAGTAAAACTATAACTGGTTTTAAAATGTCCTTTGACAACCATTTGAAGGACTCCATCTTTAGAAACATCATGTGACAAACATTCACCTATCACCCTCTGACAGACAAGTTACCACAGGCATTTGTTTTAAAGGGCAAGTTACATAAATAATATTTCAACCTAAATGTTAAGCTCAACTGATGGACATTAAGAGACCATATGGAAGGGGAACTGTGGGGCTATGTGAAGGTCCAACAGGCAACAAGTGGAACTCACAGAACATGACTGGGGGCTGGCAGAGCCATGCTTGAGTGAGCCTTAGAGAGGCAAAGTCTCAAGGACTATGTGTCCTTAGGACCTCAAGCTGTTACTGGGCTTAGCTCTGAGTGGTGACTTCATGGTCAGCACGTCCCTCATTATGGATTGCATGTCTTTGGTTGGAAATTTGTGTCTTAGGGTCGGTTTCAAAAGTCCATGCTAGGCCCAGTCTTGCTCTCTCTCTACCCCATCTCAGAGCTACCATGCTCTGCCTGTTGCCATGACCCCACCACGATGATCAGAGATTAACCCTCTGAAACTGGGAGCAAGCCCCCAGTTACTTCCTAAGCTGTCATGGTCATGTTGCCTCCCTTCAGCAATAGGACAGAAACTAAGACACAAGACATCTTCTCTAACATATAAAACAAACTTGGAAATCATTTCTCAATACACTCAGTAACTATGCACACTAAGTAACCCAGTAACTAAATAATATACATCTAAATAATCCATAGATTTTTTTTTTAAGGTCATGGAAAATTGGGTAGAAACTTAACTAAAAAACAAGAAAATTTATCAGAAATTGTGGAGTACAGCAAAAACAGTATTTAAAGGGAAATTTTAATACATCATAGGCATATTCGAAAACAAAAGAGTGCTCAAGTCAATGACTAAGATATTTACTTTAAAGATGCAGCTAAAAGGAACCCGATGCTAGAGGAAACAATACAACAGAAATCGTAATAATCTTTAAAGGCTCCAAAGCAACAGAGAACTCAGTGCACAAAGAACTGACTTAATGCCTGGCTGGCTCTGTCTCCAATCAGAGTTAAGACAGAATCTGACACACATACAAAGTTTCCAATAAAACCAGCCTGATTTCATGGCAAGATAACTGTAGTCAACAATAATTTCAAAGTCACTTAAAGATGCATTTAAATAATGTTAACTGCAAAAAAGGTTATCACTTTCTTTCTTGGCTAAATGCAAGAAATATCTTTAAGCCAGGTGGTGGAGGCGCACACCTTTAATCCCAGCACTCGGGAGGCAGAGGCAGGCGGATCTCTGTGAGTTCGAGGCCAGCCTGGTCTACAAGAGCTAGTTCCAGGACAGGAACCAAAAGCTACGGAGAAACCCTGTCTCGAAAATTAAAAAAAAAAAAGAATAAAGAAAAAAAAGAAATATCTTTAAGCCTCTTGACAGATGTCAGAGATGCCAGAAGTGTTTAAGGCTCCAATTCCTTAACTGGATCTTAAATGATTTCAGACCTAAGTCTTCAGCATGGAGGAATCTAAGAGAACCAGCCAGGATCTGTTACAATACAATCTCTGGTCTGCGTGGACACGTGTCGTTCTGGTTGGTGGGTGTGTCACCTGGTCCACGGATCACTCCTTGGAAGGTGGACTCACCTGCATCTATGAACAAGATTGCTTGGATAATTTGCCTTTGTTGAGATGCTATGATTCTCTTTCTTGGAATCCCCAGTGGAGTCCCCACAAGCCAAGCAGTCAAGAAGTTTCAACTGGACTTGAACATGGAAACTGCCTTTCTGTGTCCTATGAAAGGTGTAACCTTTCCTTTCCCTGTCTGTTTCTTTCAGATGCTGGCCAGAACTTAAACGTGCTCTATGGGCTTCCTTCCTCTTCCTCGAAAGT
>NC_022030.1:25551700-25558494 GCF_000317375.1 Microtus ochrogaster
GATGTTTTTATTTTAAACTCTACTGAGTTTGTCCTCCAAGTTGTTTAAGGTAATGAGCAGATAACTACACTGGTTAGCAAGACACAAGCATCTACAGTTCACCTGCAGCAAAGACCACAAGCTCACCTACCCTGGTGACTACCTGCTTCTTTTAAATCAAACAAGACCTCAAACGAAGAGAAGAGTCGGTAAGAGGAGCAACGCTACTGGAACTAAGTAACAACCTGTTTTTATCAGAATTCGGTAGCTTCAGTTTCGGATGAAGTGTGGACTGAGAGGCGAACTCTCAGTCTGATCAATTGGATGGAGAGAGAGGCAGTCAACACACCCCCAAAAGGGGAGTTACCTAACACCTCCCTCAGACAGTGGATAGAATATTCTTACTGAGGCTGATGAGTGGGTGAGAAAGGCAAAGAACCCTGGTTATATGAAGACATTAAAGCTTCTCCCAAACCTCCGAGAATGCATCATGAAATTCAAAAGGAAAACTAGGAAACATGAGGTTAGGGAGTACAGGTAGAGAATAAACTGTTTCCGAAGGGGCGAGGCCCCTGACTTTTCTTTATTTCTACTAACCTCTTCTATCCATCTCTCTTTGTTCTAAGCAAAGCCATACTCTGAAGTGACGGTCACAAAACGTTCCAACACATGCCCCCAAATAAAATGCTCCCCTACGTTCCTACTCTCTTCCTTTGTTGTTTGCTGTAAAGGGATGAGGGGCTTTCATAGCTTCCATCGGTCTACACAGAACAGAATGAACAGACGGAGTGTGCTTTTGAGTCCTTCCAAACACAGAGAGAGTAGCTCTCTCTCCCGCTTCACAAGCCTGTGACAAATGGGCTGGAGAGAACACAGCAGCCTAGAGCACGTGTTCTTGCCGAGGAGCCAGGTTTGGGTCCTACCACACACATGCACTTCTCCAATCATCTACAACTTCAGGCCAAGGGCTCTAATGCCCTCTTCTGGCCTCTCCAAACTACATGTGTAGTGCAGAGATTCATATTTAGGCAAATACCCATACATATAAAATAAGAATAAATCTTTATGAAAGATTATAATAAATTATGTCATCAACAAAGACAAAAACACAGAAAGTACAACGTGATACACAAAGCTGACACAGTTTCATATGGTCATCTGTTTGCTGGTGACCTATGACCATATTAAAAACCCACAGACCTACATTCAAACTCTAATGATTATGCTTGTCTGAGATTGAAGTTTCTAAAGATATGGCTTAGATATTAAATGTGTTTATAATATTAGGATACCATTCTTTTTGTGAGTTCATGAATATTAATGTGCTTTTATTATGGCAAAATAAATCTTATCCATTTTGCTATTTATTAATTCTATCTCAACACCCAAAGCTATGTTATTTTGAAACATACAATTCTTTTTGGTTTAAACTGGAGATTTTATTTTTAAAATATATTTTTTTTGTTTATTCTTTGAGAAATTCTTAAAGAGCCACTGGAAGTCAACTCGAAAATATACCACGTGCTTTATAGTATCTGCAAAGCAAAGGTCTTAAGAACTGCTAGGTTTAAGGTCAGCCTACACAGAGATAAAGGTGATTAAAGCTTTCATTAAGTTCACCTGGACATGTTTCCGCATACACTTGCTTGCTCAATCTAAGAAAATGCCCCTATTATATTGGCAACTGCCTAGAAAGGAACTATTTCCCTGTTCTGTAGATGAGAAAACAGGCTGGGGAGGTGATGCTTGTCCAGGGTCCAAGCTACTGAGTGACAGAGCTGAAAAGTTTATCCCTTGTCCCTTCTCCTAGTACTCCAACGTCACTGTGCTCCAGAGGGCAGTCAGGGAATATAGCACTTCAGACTGAACACTGTGGTGAGTCTCAACCCTAGTCCTAAGAACACCATTACTAGCTGAACTGGAGGACCAAACAACTGCCTACATGTGGACTGAATAAATACCATGACTCTTCTCCTATCCTGGGTGCCCATCCACACATATCATAGACGAATGTCATTTACAGAAAATCAATCATGCCAACCTATAGAAGTACCCTAGGCCTGAAGTCTCTCTTAGACCCATGACCATTATATCTAATGTAAAATGGATTTTAAAATAGCTTTTCATTTTATTAAACAACTGGGAGATCAAGAAGCAGCCATGAGAATCAAATTATCCTGAGCCAAGAACAGTGGTCTTGAGTAAGATCTGGCTGGGAGATATAGCAATTCTGCCTAAAGCACACCTTGTATGATCTTCAGCAGTACACCTCAACTGACTCAATACAGCAAGCTTGTTTACAACTTGCATTATACCCAGGCTTTTAGTTTGTAGATGTGCTAGTCCCAAACAGAAAAGTCTCTAAGAGTAGTGCAGATTATTATCATGGGTCATTTTTCTTCAAGACATAGTTGTCACGGCAATATTCCTCAGTATAGACTTTAAGATACAGCATTATTTGTATTAAAGTTAAATCTCTATAAATATGTTAGGAAAAAACAGCAGAGTCCATACTATCCACTTAATGTAGAGAGATGATAGTTTAAATAGTAGGTAAAGATAACTATACCTACTTTCATACAGAAAAGAAGCAACTGGAAATTCAAACTCAAAAGTTACATCAATCAAACATTAAGCTATATTTAACAGAGTTAACAGCTATGATTTAAATGGTTATGCCAGCAAGTGTTTTTTCTGGATCTGACTCTCTGCAGCTCCCATCTGTAAAACCCTGTCTACTCTAGAATGTACTGGAATCCTTCACTCTTCTGACTTGACCTCTGATGCCAGAACACTCTTGATAAGGAGGGTACCACTCCTACTCTACCAAAATAAAACAGCAAAGAAATGGGAAAAAGAAAAGCCCACTGTCCCATCCTGTTTCACAAACCAGTACTGAATACTGCTACTGTCAATAGAAGATAATAGGACTTAAGAAAAAAACCCGTAACACTACAATACACATTCACACTGTACCTTACAAACTATGCAAACACAAGATGAATTATGTGTCCCTGCAGGCCAGAAGATGGCACCAGATGTTATTACAGGTTGTTGTGAGACATCATGTTGTTGCTGGGAATTGAACTCAGGACCTCTGGAAGAGCAGTCAGTGCTCTTAATCATTGAGCCATCTCTCCAGTCCGAATTATTCCAGTTCTTACAAGGCTTATTACAGTGAGTGTTTACCAATGAATCTATTACTGAGCTACAAAGTATGCATCTCTTGTCTGCCACAGAACAGTGCAACACGTGTTTGAAGACAACATGGGTTTTCTAGGGATTGTTAAGCATTTCTTTTTTCAGTTTTAAAATACAGAGGATTCAGAACAATTTGGAAGGATATACAGCAAACATTAAGTGTATCTGTACATGGATATATTGTATATAATATACATTATTAAATTAAAAGAAGTAACAGTATGTTGTGATATTCTTAACTGTCTAAAATACACATACCACACTGCGATATTTTGCTTATGTGAAGTCCAGAAATAGAGTTTTATTCTAAATCTTCAAATTTCACTTTTTATTTGTAACATCCACTGGTACATTCACTGAACTTTTCATTATAATCAAGGGGACATACATACTTTCCTATTATGCGACATTTTATTTGGTAATTGTTGATGGAAAAACTGACTTTCTATGAAAAAATGGCAGGATGCAGACATTTTCAACTTAATAAAATCTGTCCTTTTTCAGTTAACTCTTTAAATGACAAGTCTTTGGTCTCCGAGAGACAATTCAGAGATTAAGGTGTTTTATATGTTTTTTATGGGTGACTTTGCTGCAGCCTGTCTTTTGATAAGCCTTACTAATGGTGTCACTAGAGTCACCAAGAGTGTCCCTGATATTAATACTTGATAAGTCTGTCCAAGTTTAGTAAGCATTCAGTAACACATTGTTCTAAACTGTAGGTCAACCACAAAACCCATTTACAATATTAACAATACACACATAGTAATCCTGAGAAGAAAAGGGAGTCTTTCCATTTGTCCAAACCCTGACATAGAACCATGGCTCATCTCCATCAATGCAGCTGAGCATAACCACGGTCAGTAGTGATGCAGAGCTGGTGCTAAGCAGGGATCACGATTATCACTTTAACAGCATGTGTTTTAGTATTGCATGAAAATAAAGCAAATCATGTTTTGAGTGGGTTTAAGAAACAAAACAAGAAACAAAATTGCAAATGTGACTTTTCAGGTTAATTCTCTGTATTGTAATTATCACATTTTCACAAGATGTGTAAGATGAAAAAATTTCTATCAGACACTCAAAAATTAAATTGGCTTGGTTAATTTCCTATTGCTGTGTATTTAATGTTTCAGATATTCCTAATTTTTCTCATCCTTCAACAGAAGGTAACTACACTGACTAAAAGTCAAAGTGACTGATAATAATGAAATAGTCTGTGGCAGGATTAATAAGAGTGTCCAGGAATATATTTACTGTGGAATACTTGGGAACTAGAAACGAGGTGCTTCAGTAATTCTTACTTGGAGGAGATGAGCTGAATATTAAAGACTCCAGTGGCCATTTGAATACATGAGTTTACAATGTCCTTTCTAATAGTCTGGTAGTAACCAATATACACTTGCAGAGCTCACTGTGAGCGAGATGGAGAATGGAAAGATCAGCACAGATACACCTCCTCTCCTGACTGTCTAAGACAACTGAAAACAGATCTGTTAGCCTGGATATGAGGGAGATATGGCTCTGTGTTTGTCTGGATTCTTCCAGAAGTGAACTCAGACAAGGATCCAAACATAAGTTATTAATTTAATATATACAATATAAATTTAATTCTAAACTTATTAAATGTAATTTATATATTATATAATGGCTTAATTATATTTTAATTAATATGTAATAACGGCTTAATATAGAGAGGCACAAATGGACAATTAAAAGTAAAATGAGTATAAATAAAACATCTAAGTATAAATATAATGTACATAAAAATAATACAAATAATTGAGTAGTTAACTATTAATTTGCTTTAGTTACCTTCTATTACTGTGAAAAGAAGCTATGATCAAGGCAACTCTTATAAAAGCAAATATCTGGGGGCTTGCTTACAGTTCGAGAGGGCTAGTCTCTCATCACAGAAGGAAACAGACAAACATGGTGTTGAAGTGTTAGCTGAGAGTTTTACATCCTGATTCACAGACAGCAGGTCAAGAGAGAGACATGGGACCTGGCAGAGTCTTTTGAAACCTCAAATCCACCCCCAATGACACACCTCCTCCCACCCCCAATGACACACCTCCTCCAACAAGGTCACACTTCCTTCCTTCCCAAAGAGCTCCACTTACTGGGGACCAAGCAGTCGAACATGCAAGCCTATGGGAGTCATTCTCATTCAAACTGCAACAATCCAGCAGCCTGCATGGAACAAACTGTGGGCAGTGAGATGAAGCACGTGCCTCAGAATTATGCTCATCCAATGGCCATTTCCACCCACTGCACGAGCCTGGAATCTGCCCCCACTTTCGGCAGGCTCAGCACTGAATGGTACCAAGCACTCCCCTGGGCTCTACAAGACTCTCTTTACAGCTATACTATCTTTATGTCCATGCAGATTCTTTACAGAAGCAGACTTCTAAATAAAATGGCTCTTAATACTCATCAATCCACTGAAATGTAACTGGTAACAATTTCTAAACAGATACATGTGAGGTAAAAACTAAACTTGCAAACTATGCTAGAAACTGATCCACTGCCACAAAACCATCCAAAAGACATCTTTTCTCCTCTCCTGTCCTCCCTCCTCCCCTCTCTCTCCCCCCACCCCAAGTTGACTAATTTATTTATTTTTTGACTGATGGGTTGGTTGGTTTTTCAGGATGGGGTTTCTCTGTAATCCTGGCTGTCCTAGAACTCACTCTGCAGACCAGGGTGGCTTCGAATTCAATGTACCTGCCTCTGCCTTCTGAATGATGAGATTTAAGGTATGAGCCGCCACTGCCTGGCTAGTTCTTTATTTTTATTTTATGTCATTTTATTTTATTTTTGAGATGGAGTCTCACTATGAAACCTTGTCTGGCCTGGAACTGACTATGTAGACCAGGCTTTCCATAACTCTTAGGGATCTACCTGCCTCTGTCTCACAAGAGCAGGAATTAAAGGTATGTGTTACTATGTTTGGTCTGACAATATATTTTTCAACAATGAATTAACTGAATATTTAGGATACTGAAAATCTTCTAACAGAGTGAAATTCCCAATTAAATTCAATAGTCTAATTATTTTCATTTTCTTAGAAACAGAATTTAGGGTCAAAATTTAAAGCTAAGTTTATGAATGTGATAAATCTTTATAAAACACACTTTGGGGAAAAACAGTAATTAAATAAGAAAATATGAATGATTTTTCCCTTCAAATTTAAAGTCAGGAAAAGAAATTAGTTATTTTCACTTTTCTTATTTCACTTAAAAATTTCTTAGTTTAAAAAAAAAAGAAGAAACTTTAAAAAGCAGCAGAGAATTAGAAGTTAAAAGGTAAGCTAACCTCATCAACACAGCTCAGAGCAAACAACAATGAAAATGCCACTTGTCAGCTCAAACATTGGCTCTTAAAACTTTTGGCTTTTAGAAATTCCCTAGTTAGTACGGACAAAAGATAAAGAAGATGGTGGAAAACAAAGCAGTAAGAACTTAAGTCTGACAAAGGAAAAGCTTCCACAGACAGCTGAGAGATTCTACAAAGTGTACTAAGACATCAGGCAACTTATGAATTAATTCTCTAGAGTGAAATTCTGCCTATCAATCTTTCTTGTAGTTCAACAGACACACTCACAGAGAGATAGA
>NC_022030.1:25559800-25562823 GCF_000317375.1 Microtus ochrogaster
CAGGGTGTAACACGAGCACACCAAGACAGAGATGGTGCAGGGTGTAACCCGAGCACACCAAGACAGAGATGGTAGGGAAGAAGTGCGCACCAACCACAGCCAGACGCTAGGGAGAAGAGCTCAGGGTTCCAGCATGGACCCTGAAGGCTTCAGAAGAGCATAAACAGATGCTTTTTACTTCCCAGAAAGTTACTACACTAAGGATATATAAGGATATATATAATGGCTGTGCTTTAACCGCCAGAAATACTATACAGTATCTTTGGAAGAACACCACTGCACCATTCCGTGGAGTCCTGAAAGGAAACAGGTAACCCATGTGGTGGGTTTAGAAAACAATGCACAAAGAACTTAAGAAACTAGACATCAAAATACCAAATAATCTAATTTAAAAATGGGGTACAGATCTAAACAGAGAATTGACAACAGGAGAATCTCAAATGGCTGAGATACACTTAAAGAATTGCTCAACATCCTTAGCCATCAGGGAAATGTAAATCAAAAACAACTCTGAGATATCATCTTACAGCCTGTCAGAATGACTAAGATCAAAAACACTAACGACAGCCTATATTGGAGAGGATGTGAAGTCAAAGGAAAACTCTTCCACAGCTGTTGGGAGTTCAAACTTGTACAGCCACTTTGGAAATCAATATGGTTGTTTCTCAGAAAATTGGGAATCAATCTTCCTTAAGACCAAGTAATACCACTCTTGGGTATATACCCAAGGAATGCTCAGTCATCTAGCAAGGACATTTGCTCAACTCTGTTCATAGCAGCATTATTTGTAATAGCCAGAAACTGAAACAACCTAGAAACCCCTCAATTGAAGAATGGATAAAGAAAATGTGGTACATTTATACAATAGGGTACTACTCAGTGATAAATAATATCAGCAGAACTAGAAAAAAAGTCATCCTGAGTGAGGTAACCCAGACCCAGAAAGACAAACACAGTATGCACTCACTCATAAATGGATATTAGCTGTGAAGTAAAGGACAACCAGGCTACAATCCACAGCCCTTGGTAACAAGAAGGGCCCAAAGAGGGACCCATGGATTTCCCTGGGAATGGAAATAGGAGAGATCTCCTGGATAAACAGGGGAGGAAGAAAGGGAGTTCAGAACATGAGGAATGGGGCTGAGTGGATTAGGGGCAGAATGGAGGGGAAGAGTAATGAAAAGATGTCGTGATGAAGGGAGGCATTTCAGGGTTAGGGAAAACCTGGTGCCAGGGAAACTGAGAAGTCCATGGGGATGACCCCTGCTAAGCCTCCTAGCAATTGTGGGTAGGGTGTCTGAACTAGCCATCTCCTGTGGTCAGACTGGTGACTACCCTAATTGTCACCAGAGCCTATATTCAGTAAATGACGGAAGCACAGGGAGAGATCTACACCAAGTGTTCGAGAGGGAGAATTGTACAAGCCAGGCAGGTCAAGGTCATGGCAGGGGAATCCACAGAGACAGCTGACCTGGGCTCATGGAAGCACATGGACCCTAGACCAACAGTTAGGAGGCCTGCACGGGACCAACCTAGGCCCTCTGAAAGTGGGTGACAATTATGTAGCTTGGTCTATTATGTGGGCTCCAGCAGTGGGATCAGGACCTGTCCTTGGTGCTTGAACTAGATTTTGGGAGCCTATTCCCCATGCTGGGTTGCCTCACCCAGCCTGGATGCAAGGGAGGAGTTTGGTCCTGCCTCAACTTGACGATCAACTTGATGTGCCATGCTTTGTTGATGCTCATGGGAGGCCTGCCCCTTTCTGAAAGGAGATGGGAAAGTGGATGGGGGTGGAGTAGATGGAAGGCTAGAGACAGGGGTGGGGTGGGGAATGGGAGGAGAGGAGGGAGGGGAAACTATGGTCACTATATGAAATAAATGAAAAAAAATAAAATTTTTTTCAAAAAGAAAATAACGCACAAGAGTATGGGTGGGGTAGAAAACGGTCACTATTCTGCCAATGACAGTTCTCTTTTCCCTTCTGTCCGCATACACTAACTGCAGAATCTGTTCTCATCTACATAATTTCCAACAACTATCTCCTACCTTCTACACAACTGCCTCTGAGCTATAAGCCACAGAAACCATCAAACTTCACATCCTAGTGTTATAACTGCACTGGAGAGTGGTGTGTGGAGCTGGGGAGAAGCAGAGACCAGCATCTTCCAGGGACGTCACAAGGTGTCTCATCCACTGTGAAGCTGGCTACAGTCTACACAAAACACTTTAGAATCAAAGTAACACTGGCATTGCTTCTCTAAGAAAGATCATCGCTAACAAGGTTAAGTGTAGGACAGCACTGCATGGAAATGCCAGCTGAGGTGCAGCAGGAGGAACTGAGCTACGGGGAAAGGAGCCCAGACTCAGAGGAGGTAGTATTTACAACTGCCTTATCCACGGCTCTAACTCTGAGAAGCTAAAGTAGAGGGTTGCAGACAGCCCGACAGTGAAGAGCACGCACCACTTTCCCGTGGAAAATGGAGTTCTACTCCCCGCACTCATGCTGGGCACTACAAACCTTCAACTCTGCCTCCAAGGGACAGGATGGCCACTCACACACACATGTCATAAACTCACACCTACAGGTGTCATACACTCACACAGGCATTCACATATATACATGGGTGTAAATAAAAATATATGTTAAAAATAAAATTAGAAAATGTTTTTGCTAAACAAATATAAATATACTGAAATATTCTAAATAAGTACACAAATATGGTAGAAGCAAAAAAGTTTTTAAAAGAGAAACTATACGGTGAAAAAACTAGGATTGTACTTTTCAACCTGGCCATACCTCTTAGTTATCCAAGCACAGAGTATCCAAAGCCTTGGAGGTGATTCACACAAGGCAGCCAAAGTGCTGTGAAAGCAGGAAGGAGTTGGGATCTTAAGGAATTTGGGATAGCCTAGCAGCAAGATAACTTATATCCTATCATACCACAGAAGAAAACATGCATATACACGCGTGCATACACACACACACACACACACACACACACACACACACACACACACACACA
>NC_022030.1:25563514-25619675 GCF_000317375.1 Microtus ochrogaster
GAGAGAGAGAGAGAGAGAGAGAGAGAGAGAGAGAGAGAGAGAGAGAGAGAGAGAGCACGCGAGCGAGCTCTGAGGCAGCACCTCAACACTGTGAACAAGCTAGAAGCCAAGTGACTCCAACATATCAGCTAAGCACAAATGATAACTAAGACACAGAAACCTGAGGGTCAGTGAAGCCCAAGGCGGATGTTTAATGAACAGAAAGATTTCTTCAAAGGACTCAGGGTTTCCTAACACGATAGATCAGGAATTTGAATCAAGAAAAGCAAAATCCAAGAGAATCAATACTAACACGGATCAGATACCGGGATTATCTGACAGGAACTCAAAACCAACCACACAAAAATGTAGTTATTGGAAAGATTACGGAAACAAGCGAGGTTGTTCAGGCTATCCTAACAACAGGGACAGAAGGTATTTGAAAAAGAAACAAACAGAACAGTCCTCCCATAAACAAACAAATGAGATTAATTTTAAAATAAATTGGACTGGTTCAACAGGACAATCGAGGATAGTAATACTGAATTTAAGAACAAATAAACAATTTCCCCAACAGAGCAGCAAAGAGAAATGGCTGGGGACTAAGCTCCCGAGGCTCCAATACCAAGAATAGGCACAGGCATCACCAAAACTCTAAGAAGGGAGGAGGAAGATCAGAGCTAAAAGAGAAGCCAAGGACACGATGCTGAAACATCTCATGTATAGTTAAAGACATCCAACAACCAAAGAGCTGACGGAACATCAAAGAAGATAAATCCAAATAGTGGCAAGACGTATAATCAAAGGCCGAAAACTGGAGCACAGTCTTAAAAGCAGCCACTGGTAAACGATGCTTGATCTGCAGCACTGATCAAAGTTGTCATTCTTTCTACAACCAGCAAGCTTAGAAAAGAATGGCACATTGTACTTCAAGTGCTAAAACAACAATAAACAGTTATGTTTGCTACATGTGGTCATACCATCTTTCAAGAATAAAAGGAATATTAGAGAAAACCAAACAGAACGTGAAAAAAAACAAATCTTGGCTGAATTCTAGTATCTTCATCCTAGGCTGCAGGTAATTTCTTCTGTACCAAAGAGACCCCACTGCAGCACACACTGGAGACAGTCAGAAGGTTAACAGAAATAGAAAAGGCAAACTATAAGACATTCGTGGGCTATTCTGTCCCTTTACAATTTTAAAGAATTTTATTATTTCTATCATCATCGTTATTAATTATTATTATTATTCGTGTGTGTAAACCTGTACACACATTTGTGGAAGTCAGAGGACGACTTTGTGAGGTTGGTTTTCTCCTTTCACCTTTACACGAGTTCTAGAGAGTAAAGCGGTCATGAGGCTCAACATGGCGCCCGTTTACCTGCTGAGCTGTCTTGCATGTTTGCTCTCGTTTTACTTCCACAGTAATTGTGTGACAAAAGGGGATGCAGCAGTTCAGCTTCACCATTCCCACTTAAATACGCAGTCATGTTGATGACACTTGGTCACACTGAGAGCTCAACTACTGGAATGTTCACAAGTGACTGCATAATGTCTATCCAGACGTCTCATGCGGCACTTCACAATGAGCTGCCAGCATGTTTCCTGCAAACACACAGACTCAGGCTTTGGTACCTAGTAACTCACTGGGAGTCCTTACCATGCTTGGTTATATAGATGGAATAGGATTAGCTCTGCATAGCAACTCCAGTGGTGTTTCCTAAGCAATGCCATCACACAACGCCATGCAGTTCAGACATAGAACATATGTCTCTACAATTGTAAGGCTGTGGAGAAACAAGGTTTCAACACTTATCTGTCTAACTAAAGCTTGGGTCCACCAACCTCTCCCAAAGTGTAATCTGTTGAAAACGGCAAATATGACTCCTAAAGATTTAGAGGTGATCTCATACAACCGTTGATTTCTAACAAACTGAGCACAATGGATTCCTCACTTCAAGTTTCAGGTTTTTCATTCTAATGGTTCATAAACTTTGTTTCAAGTGAATGCTATGTAAAGTTATAATTTCTTCTTCATTCACCAGGATAACTAGATTAAACCCAATTAAAAGTTTTAAATTTTGCACATTCAGAGTTTGTACCAAAAAATAAAACCACAATAAAACTTTCAAGTTATAATAAAAATGCTTTATGAGGCTGGCAGAACTGAGTCAATTCTCTATGTCCTTGACAGAATCTACAACCAAAGAGGAAAAGCCCATACTCTCCCCATGCCCAATCTGCATGACTGCAGATGTAATCAAGAAAGACTCATTGGTTCTCACTAGGTAACATACAATAACTATTCTTCTTCCCCCACAGCAACATTGCCAATTTTCTACCAAATATAAGGAAATACTTTAAAATCACCCATCAATAAAATCAGCCATTATTATAGCATTCTCTATTCTTGTGAAAACATTATGTTCTCATTACACCGTGCCACATGAATAGGTATAATAGCAGGCATAATAAACTGTAAAAATAACTGTAAATAAAGCCAAATTACAGCTTCAAAAGTTACAACCTAAATCATAGAATTAATTTTCTCTCACAGAGTCGCCATTTCCATAAAGTGAATGGAGTAGCAAATAAACAGCATGTCCTGCTAGGGACGGCCAGCCCCACTCCCCTCCCCTGCAGGGAACTCATCGTGCTTCTTGGTGGATGGCCACAGGTGCAGATGGTCATTATTTCTCATGCCAATCAACGCTGTCAAATCTCATTAGGATGGGGTGTGTTTCTTCTGAAGTTTTTCTTTAAGGTGCGTTTATGAGCTGGGGTCATATTTGACAGTGCAAGGATCTAAATGAGAGAGCTTTATGCCACTATCTCACTTCAATTCAGATCCATTTCTCCAGGTAGCAAGCCCCCACAATGCTGAAGAATGAAGTTAATCTGCCTGTACATATCTTCCCAAACACCAAACATTCAGACAAAGGGGGTTCGCTTTTACACAGGTAAATAGTTGTTTTTAAGAAACATTTTCATCCTTGCTTTAATCATTACTCAGCCTTAACTACAAGAACTTTTATGAATATAATTATATAACCGAGTTCTAAGCAAAAGTCAATGCAATGTAAGTCTACCTTAAAAATGCAGCTATTCCTAATAATGAATATTAAAGTTTTAATAAAAATGTGTGCTACCAATCACCTAGTGCAGAATGATGGAGAGAAGGGGAGAAAGGACGGGGTGGAAGGGGACATTTTAAATATAGACTTAAAGTTTTAAAAATTACTTCATAATGTTTAACATCTGAAGCAAAAGAAAATTTGCAAGCATATCAACAACAAGGCATTTTAGAGATTTTATTTTGAAGGGAGATGGCTTAAAAGTTGGTATAATTCCTGGGAGAAATAATTACAAAACACAGCAACACACAACGTGCGATGACCGTCAGGGGCTATAATTTTGTCCTTGTCACGCTGAGAAATAATTGCTACCCTTCCGCTCCTTCTCTACCCAGGTTTTCAGTCCACTGGCTGCACTGCCTGAGTAGGCTGCTTAGCACATTCTGATCAGCTCTGTCATTAAAGCTACCGGGCTGCTTTAACAGGGAGAACCCTTCCCACAAGCAGGAGAAGCAAGCTGCTCTGCTGATCCCTCTGAGGAGCTTTAGCAACGGGGCGCTTGTTTACATGATCTATAAATCAATTCTGAATAATCCCCAAATTCTCTCCTCCCACACTGTTCTTATTAGGAAAGACTTACATCGCATAATACTTGGATGTGTGTGGCTTAGTTTTATCTATCTTTCTAGAATTTTAATTGTTCTTATTTTTAAATGACCACTCCAATTTCCTTATGATAAACGTCTGTTCCTATTAGCACAGGAAATGTGACAGCTCATACTCTTCCTCATTCACCTTAACTTTAGGATACCTTTCTTCTTAACTAAAGCTCTCAGAGCTAACACACAAAAACATTGCAAGGGAACTGCAGTTGATAAACAGAAACCAAGCTGACACATGCTCTTCCAGGTTGCAAGGAAATTATGCAAGTTCAAGAAACATATTATTTGCTCATAAATAATATGTAAATTTTATTTACATATTCAAACTGTAAATTAGGTAAAATATTTACTATGTAAGAAAGAAAATCAGCCAGATTCCCAGCACTCGGGAAGCAGAGGCAGGAGATCTTTGTGAGTTTGAGGCCAGCCTGGTCTACAGAGTGAGTTCCAGCACAATTATAACTATTTTAGAGAGAATGTGCATAAAAGCAAAAAAGAAAAAATAACAATGGGTTTACTTGTTTATTTCCTTTTTAACTTTGTCTTCAGACAATTAATACAGAAACGTTGATCTTATTGGTGGAGACTAAAACTATAGACAATTACTTGATTTTGTTTTACAAATTCAAAGCAAACATCTCTGAATGATGTCATGCTCAAAATAACTTTGAGGATCCATGTGATTTTCCTGACTTCCCTGAAAAGTTTTAGATCCAGTAGAATTCTTTTTCTCCTTCTCTGAAAAATACTTGCTGATAATTGACTATATATCCAATCAACATTGTGTTGATATGTTAAAACTACGTTGGGTGAGAAAATGGTTTATTTGGCCTACATGTCCTGATACTGAGGGAAGTGGGTAGAAACTCAAGGAGTAACAGGAGTCAGAGAGGAAAGGAAGCTGTTTACTGACTGTTGACCAGCTGACTTGCTTATTCAACCCAGGATCACCTGCTCAGTGAGACACCACCCACAGTGGGTTGGGCCCTCCCACATCAATTATAAATCAAGAAAATGCTCTGAAATTCTCACAGGGAACAAAAACCAAGTCTAAGTTTAGGCCCCATGTCCAGTAATAGAAGAAAACATAAAATGAACTCAATGGTAATTTTGTAAGTTTGCCTCATAATTCTTTCCCTGGGAATCTTTTTAAACCTTACAGGTCTTTTGTTTATATATTATGGTTTCTAATTTTGTGTTTGTATGGGATTTCTGTCTGTGTAAGTGAGTATGTGTGTCTCTGTGTCTATATGTGTTTCTTGTCCTTTAAATTGGGCTGGGTTTCCCCAGTTTATTTATTTATTTTTTATTTACCTGTTTGTTTCCTAATGAGAGAGAAAGAAAGGGTATAGACTTGGGGGTGAGTGGGAGGATCTGAGTGGAGTTGAGGGAGGGGAAGCCATGATCAGAATATATTGTATGGAAAAATGCTGTTCCACACATGTGCCCATCTGCCACTCTGATAAAGGCGTTCCTGCTACTGAGGTTCTTTCAGCTGGAGACGCCTCTGTGTCACCTTGACAAAAACAACCAGCACATTAGAACTACATTTCAATTTACAGTGGATGAACTAGCAGACACCGTTAACTAAATGCTGAAGTTAGCGAGCACTATGGCCAGGGTGTGCTTCTTCATCACTATACAAAATAATGGTTCACTAAACAGGGCATTTTCATGCATGCATATCAATGTACTTGGCTAGTATCTCCCACCCTCTCCTATCTTGTCCGCCCAACTCCCTCATGATGGTTCCTTTTCCCCTACAAAGTGGGAATCTAAATTTTTGCAAATGAAAATCATGTGGGGGGGGGCTTTGAAAAACAAGGTTGTAAAGATCTTAAGTCCTGAATTTCTGGCTTTTCTGGGCTGGCAGAGGGCCCAAGAATTTGTGTTTCTTGTAAGGTCTCAAGAGCTGTTGATGCCAACCACTCTGGGGAGCCTAGTTAGCCAATATTAATATTTTGACATTAGGTTAGGAGAAAAAATAGCAGAGAGGATCCATTTATAAAATGTTCTCCATCGAGACATAAAAATCCTTGCTTGTCTTTTGTAAATAAATCTATAAGAGACTTCCTGAGCTTCACTTAGTATTTAGCTGTGGAACTCTGAATCGGCTCCCATAAATTGCTGGGGGAGTTCTCTCTGGTCCTTTTGATGACAGTTCTGCTAGACTTCAGTCCAGGAACACTCTGCAGAAAGGACAAACTATAGACCAAGTGTTTTGTGGCTGTGCTGGTGTCCTAATCCGTCCACTTGAAGCCTTGCCCAGTTATGGAAGATGGCCAGCTCAGGTTCCCTGTTCCCCATTACTAGGAGTCTGTACTAGGGTTACTCGCATAGATTTCATGGAGTTTTCATCCCTCTAGGTTTCCCCTTCCCTCTCAAAATGCCCTCAGTTCCAGTCATTTCTCCCATAGTCATAAAGTTGGTTTTAAGGTCATTTTCTTGAATGTGAAGTCACCATATAATAGTTTTTCTTGGTATGCTATTGATGGCATAACATGGAAAAGCTTCAAAGTTCAAATGGAATACATTGTAGCCTTTCTATTAATTCAAAACCAAAATGTCTCCAAATATGGAGAAGAGGGACAAATTAAAAGAATTAAGTTTTCTTCATGTTAATATTGTTTTATCTTTTCCTGAGAAATATTACTAAATTGGCAGGGGTTAAGAAATAAGTTGCAGGACCTCTGTAAATACAAACATCGCATGGTGTTCTTTATGTGTTCCTTTGACAACCCTAAGTGAATATTTTCATCAAAACGAGCTAAACAATTCTTAAGAAAATGTTCAGAATTCACAATTTTCAAAACAAATGAGCAAACAAGAAATGATATGTTAAACTCCATGACTATTTTGTTTCCAGTAACAATCTTTGGTTTGTAAAACACATGTAACATCTTTTTGACAAACCAAGTTTAGGAACAGTTTTCTTTCCGATCCTTACTGGCCCTAATCTCAGCACACGCCAAGAGCAATAGCAAACAAACCATCTCATTTCAGTTACATGTTAATGTCCACAAATGTCTAGTGACCTACAATAGCACACGCATGCCTAGTGACCTACAATAGCACACATTTGTCCAGTGACCTATAATAGCACACGCATGCCTAGTGACCTACAATAGCACACATAAGTCTAGTGACCTATAATAGCACACCCATGTATAGTGACCTACAATAGCACACCCATGTATAGTGACCTACAACAGCACACACATTACTGTGCTGTTGGTGTGTTTGGGCTTCTCCGACAAATACAACTGACAACAGAGACTTGATTCTCACAGTTTTGGAGGTGGCAACTCCAAGATCAATGTACCTCTACTGGATTAAGAGTTTACTCTTATCCTATAGCATCTTCTGAAAGCCTTACCTCCTAATACATTAGCAACAGGAGCAGGACAGCAATGTATGAATGGAGGGGTGCACCATTTACCCATTGTACAACTTCATTTTTTAATGAAAAATCAGAATAAATTTGAAAAATATAAAAATATTTTAACTATGTATGTATATAGTCTGTTGTGCCTGATGCACACATATGTGTGGGTCTACATGGACACAGTAGGGTACACATGTGAAGGTCTGACGGCAACCTTTGGGGCTTGGTCCTCCCTCACCTCATTGTTTTAGACAGGGTCTCATCATCGTGTAAGTCAGGTAGATGACTCCCAGGAAATTTCCTGCTTCTGCCTTCCGTATGTCATCATAGTAACACTGGGATTCCAGGTCGTTCTGAAGATTAAGCACAGCTCCTCCTGCTCATGCAGGAAGGCTCCTTACTCACCAAGATAGCTGGCCTTCCAGATATTTCTCAAGTAAGAGGATTGAGGGGCTAAAACTGACTAAGTGTGCAATTGCACTGTTTACAGACTAACAACAGTAGCTTCTTCTCTGAAATGGAGTGGCCAATAATTATCAGTTTTATTAGTGATCTTAAAAAGCTATATGGTATAATCAGACAGATCAAAAGAGGATGCCTATGGGTCAAGTTGCCCTTGGTTACAGTAAGCCCAGCTTTCTACATACTTTGCCTTCACTCCACAGTCTTGTCGCTCAGGCTTAGCACAGCCTGCAAGGAGCAGCTAGTGCAGAGAAACTGTGACTGCTAAGACAATCTTGAGCTGCTCACAAGTCACTCCTCCACCACCTTCAAGTTTATCATCAGTTCTCAGAATTGAGATGGGCAAAGTGACTCAAAATTCATAGTATAGTATATGCTTCCCTACACTGGTCACCCTGTGCACACAAATATCTCAAGAATTAAATACCGAGACAGTACATTCTTTCTCTGGTCAATGAAAAGGTGAACAACTCTTGCTAGAAAGAGGAAAGCAACAACAAAAACCCAAACAAACACATTTGAGAAAAAAGCTCTTCTCTGTTTCTGGTGCCTTGGTTCCCCTCCTTGCTCACTTAGGGACCCTTAAGCCAAGTAAAAATCAGTCCTGCAGCATTCTCTCTCAGAAGCACCTAGGCCACAGACAGTCACAGACAAAGCAGGACAAAGTGACTCATACAGTATAGATGTGTACAGGCAGAGAGAGGGTGGCTCTCGAGTATGGAGGGGAACAGGCAGGTAGGAAAAGGCATGCAACATACACAACGAGGAAAAAAATCTAAATAACACTTGTTCAAAATAAAAATGGAAAGAAACTATACTTCAGTTTAAACTGCATTTTCTCATGATTTTTCCTCACTTTGAATTATTGTTTATAAATGCAGGCCCCCCCAAGGCATGGTGTGCTCACACCTCCATGGTGCTCCTGTATCTCTGTTTATGTGAGTATTGCCTTGACTATAATCATCTATTTGCCTGTCAGGCTCTACTGACAGGCTAGGCTGCTTCAGGGCAGAGGCATGCCTGCTTCTGTAACCCTGACAGCGACAGCATAAGACATCACCACAGTCCCCTGAGGAGGGAGTGAACCTGTCCTCCCTCCCTCCCTCCCTCCCTCCCTCCCTCCCTCCCTCCTTCCTTTCCTTCCTCCTTCCCTAACCACTTAAAATTCATCCAGAAGTCAACTTTAAAAGATAAGGTTATGCGATGCCAAGAACAACTGACAGGGCACAGTTTTGAAAAGCACGGGTGGCGGAGACTTATGAGGGAAATGATGATGGCCCCGTGATGACTGTGAGGGCCAGCAGATGTTGTTTTGATGAAAATGCTGTATTGCTATGTTCCAGAATGAATGAGCTTATGAATTCATACATAAAAGATTTCAGATCTATACAACTGTCAAATACACAAACAACTTTTCCTGTAACTAAATGCAATCTGACATTAATTCTGCAGACAAGAATGTCCTTTTACATTAACATGGAATATTTGGAACGAACGCTCTTTAAAAACCAATGTGTAACTTCAAGGACAATGATTACAGTGATGTCAGAAAATGCATGTAAAACACCACCATTCTTCCAATGGTAAGGAATTCCACTACACATGATCAGCAAAGAAGTATGCAACAAGAATGTAT
This sequence comes from Microtus ochrogaster, assembly GCF_000317375.1. Classification (NCBI taxonomy): domain Eukaryota; kingdom Metazoa; phylum Chordata; class Mammalia; order Rodentia; family Cricetidae; genus Microtus; species Microtus ochrogaster. The sequence goes on from NC_022030.1 coordinate 25,572,714, forward strand.
GTCTGGTGTCTCTAGCTCTTGTCACTGACACATGGTAATATGGGTTTCTCATTTTATTTCATTATTTATCATACCCTCCTGGTCATTTCCAGAATCTATGATTATTAAAGTTTTTCTACTCTCAATTTTGGCAAAATCTAAAGGAAAAATAATTTACAATTTAAAGAAACTGTACCGAGTGTCTTTTCCTAGCTTCAGTCCAAAGTCAAACACAGCTCTTCGGCAGTCTCACCAGTGTTCATGTTACACACAGCACTGATGTGCAGAGAGCACCACACAGGCCTCCATAACACAGCGTAAGAATGAAATTCATAGGGTTAAAAAAAAGGGGGTTCACTTTGGAAACCAAAACTAAAAACAGAAATGAAAAGATGGAGGAGGAAACATACGTACCTTCTAAAACTAAACGAGCTGAGGATTTTAGAATTGGCCTAAACTTTGCCAGTCAGCTGGGGCCAATGCTGCATCCCTGCTAAGGTACACAAATGCAACAAAACTCACAACCCTCTAGCCACACTCTACACTTCATCGCAGGTGGTGAGAGCTTGTAAACCATTCGTGTGACCGTTATTCTTACTAACTGAACTTGCAAACCTAGAGTCACATGATTACAGTCATCTTCATGATAAGCAATAACAAATGTTATTCTGAACACGTGGAGTAGAAAATGTCGTGACACACGGGGGGCCAAAGCTGGCTGCGGAGGAGCAGGCAAGGGGCAGGATAAAAGAACAGAGTCCAGGTAAAGAAAAGAACCAAGAGATTAGACATGAATGTGACTATCCAGGGGGCTGAAGAAAGCAGGGACTGTGGTCAGGGACGCGAGACTATCCAGAATCTGTGGCCCATGGAAAGCCTGTCAGAGCTTCTTACTGCCATGGGAGTAGAGAGGCTGCTTGTCTGAAAGTACATAAAGACACAGCAGCACCAAATCTGAGTGCACACACACGTTTATTTGGTTTGACTTACTTGGAAATGAGGGAAAAAGTTAAGTCGACCTTGACTGTACAGAGACATGTTTATACTCAAAGAAATAAGGACATAATAAAGATCTGCTAAGAACAGGAAAGGAGAAAAATGCTATGCAAGGGGGTAGGGAATAAAATGTCTTGGGAGAGCAGGATAATCAAGGGAAAAAGGACTCCCTCCTAACGTGAATTAAAGTACAGGGAAAATCAACAGGAATCTTAGGACCATAACAAAGCCTTTGCTCGTGCTCCCTCTCCTTCTGGACGTGATTTGGACCTTGAGATTTCTGTCCGGTGCTCCACTGTAGGTCTCTGTCTCTGTCTCCTTTCATTGTCTGATGAAGGTTAATATTCAGGAGGATGCCTGTATGTTTGTCTTTGGATTCACCTTCTTATTTAGCGTCTCTAGGATCGCGAATTATAAGCTCAATGTCCTTTATTTATGGCTGGCTTTGGGGGAGCCTAGGCAGTTTGGATGCTCACCTTACTAAACCTGGATGGAGGTGGGCGGTCCTTGGACTTCCCACAGGTCAGGGAACCCTGATTGCTCTTCGAGCTGATGAGGGAGGGGGACTTGATCTGGGGAGGGGGAGGGAAATGGGAGGCGGTGGCGGGGAGGAGGCAGAAATCCTTAATAAATAAATAAAATTTTAAAAAAAAAGCCTTTGACAAGAGGGCTCCTCCTAGAAATGATGCTCCCTTTCTCAGCAGCCATTGATAACCTGTAGTTCTTCATCTGGAGTTGGAGTCTTGTGAAATGAAATCATTGATACATCAACTGTGTAAATCTTAGTTAGACAACTACACTATTTAGAAATTGGTTCAACTCCCCTTTCATACATAGAAGGTAGTTGTCTTGATCCTCTGGCTCTTACAATTTTTCTTCCTTCCTCTCAACATGTTCCATGAGTTTTAGGTATAGAGATTGAATTGCAAATGTATCAATAGTTTCTCTACACCCAAGCGATTATCCCTAAACACATATAACTAGAGCAACACTAAACGGACTTAGCAGGTTGTATTTATACATGCAGGTGTGTGTATGCCCTTGTGTGCACACCAGTGTGTGTGTGCATGCATGTGTGCATGTGTGTGTGTTAACAATTAGAATTTAAAAATAGCTCATGAATTTGAAAGGGTGGAACACAGGGGTAGTTGGAGAATGAAGAGGAAGGGGTAGAAATGATACAAATATAGTATTTATGAATAAAATACTCTTTAAAAATTAAATTAATTTTTTTTGTAAAAAAACGAAGAAAATCTAGTGCAAATGAGCTAATATGTGGAAAACAAAGACAACAACAAAGCTACCTAACCTTTTTTTTTTTTTTTTGGTTTTTTTTTCGAGACAGGGTTTCTCTGTAGCTTTGGAGCCTGTCCTGGAACTCCTTTGGTAGACCAGGCTGGCCTCGAAGTTACCTAACCTTTTTAAACCTTTTCTTCTTGAGTGCCTGTTTTTCCTTGGACACTAATATTAGTGGTGACTACATGTGGCTGTGTGGAATCCTAATTTAACTTGGACACGGTCTGATCTTCTCAGAGTCTCATAAAAGTTGTTTTTGCCCTACTTTACAAGTCCTCTGGAACAAAAGCTAGCTTTAAATTTGAAGAATAAGGGCTTTAAAACAATACTAAGCATTAATGCATTTGAAAAATATGCTTGAGATGTCTTAATAAGTGATTATCTTTGTACATTACAGGTCTGTAATAAAACATGAAAAATTAAGAATAGTGTAAAACTCATACATAATATTAAAATTTCTTTTGTATTTTGCATTAACTTTATTTTTTAAAAACAATCTTGGTTTTTTGTTGCTAAAAATTTACATGTCTAAAAATCAAGAAACACTATAAAAAATAGTCAAAAGATTCAGGTCTCCACTATTAATGCTAAGACATAAAAGGGGCAGTTTTCTAAGGTTCATAGGCAGCATGTCTTTAGAAGCACATCTGATACCAAAATAAGGACAAAATAATAAAACTGGGTCAAGAGAACAGTCTCAGGCCTAGGTGAACCACTAGGCCAAGGGAGTACCCTTAGGAAGGTGCGTATGGTGATCTGAATGAAAATGGTCCCCACAGACCCATAGGGAACAGCACTATTATGAAGTGTGGTCTTGTTTGAAGAAGTGTGTTGCTGGAAGTGGGCTTTGAAGTTTCAGATGCTCAAGCCAGGCCCAGTGTCTCTCTTCCTACCGCCTGAGGGTCTAGAGGTAGAACTCTCAGCTACCTCTCCAGCACCATGTTTGCCTGTGCCGTGCCATGCTTTCCGACACAACGATAATGGACTAAACCCCTGAACTTTAAGCCAGCCCCAATTAATTGTTTTTCCCTTATAAGAGATGTGTGGTCATTGTGTCTCTTCTCAGTAATAGGACACTGACTAAGACAGTGAACCCCTCTTACTCTATGCCAAAGAGATAGGAGGAATAATCCCTCTTTAATGAGATACTGTACTTTTTCATCCCAGAATCCCTATTACCCAGCGAAGTACCCTATGAGCCACCAGGAGGTTCAGCAAAATTGACCTGTTTTTCTGGGCCTTGAGAAGAAAACTTTTCTTCTCTGTCTTTTTCTTTTGGATGTTGACCAGAACAGAAGTCTGCGTCTCATGCTTTGGGCTCCTTTCCTCTTTCTCTAAAGGTCATCGACTGGCACCCAGCTGCACTGTAGCCTCCATGCCAGCCTACACAGATGACTCCTGCCTGCCTTCTCTCCTCCAGAGAGCTGCCCTGGGACTCTTCTTCTAAACTCTAATAAAACTGTCCGTGAATTTCCATTCGAGTCTACTCTTAAATTCTTTTACTAATGAGACTGAGAACACCAAGAGTGGTTCCTCAACTTTCCCTGTATTGTCTGCACAGAGGATGATATGATGGACTACGAACCAAGGCATGGAATTAGAAGGAAACATGAACAATTACAGGATAGTCCAATGGTTCTGAGAAATACGGGATTGAAAACACAGACTATCCTAATTTATAAGTAGGATAGCAAACAAGGCAGTAGGATTAAAGCCAACCTTTAATCCCAGCACTTGGGAGGCAGAAGCAGGTGGATCTATGTAAGTTTAAGGCCAGTCTGGTTTACAGAGTTCTAGGGCAGCCAAGGCTATACAAAAAAATCCTGTCTCAAAAAAAACGAACAAAAAAAAAAATAGAAAAGTGTCTTTAGCATCCACACTACTGGCATTCAGTTAGGGAGACCCCACTTAAATGTGACCTGTTTCCCTGTGTAGAATCCTCACTTAGAACCTGAGCTAGACTGGAGTTCACTCTGAACAACAACAATGCGTAGCTGAAATAACACTACAAGATACAAGGCTGGAAGCTGGGCAGGCCCTGATGCTCCATCATCATCATCATCATCATCATCATCATCATCATCATCATCATCATCATCATCACCATCATCATCATCATCATCATCCTGGAACATTGTTCTCACATTGCAGGCACTAAGAACCTAACTGAAGGCAATCCTCAACAGTCCAACATGCAGGAGAGTGACTCCACTGTCCAGCCCCTCCTACCTGAATATCCTCCCTGCAGCCAGCACTTCCCCCACAACTCTGGCAGGCTTCTTACTCCCAGGTACACTTCATAAGAGTCTGAAGAACAGGTGTGTGACCTGCCTCCTAGCTGAATTGCTCCACTCCTCAGACCCTGATCCCTAGGGTACATCCCATATCTCTCCCACTTGCCCATAGTCCCAGCAGCTATACTGGAACCCAGGGCTCCATATTCTGGCTTACAACTTCAGAAGACTTAAGCTTTACTAGAGGCCAGGCTGGTTCGGGACCCCAGGTAAGACACCACCCATTGCCCACTTTAAAAGCTGCCCAACAACCCCAGACTGCACCTCCTCGCCTGGGCTCCATATTCTGAACAAGACACCCATTCAACAAAGATAAACACAGGAATCAATACCTAGACCTATAGTCATCCCAAATCCAGATGCCTAAATGACAATGTAAGAACACAATCAATAACATAAACGGCAGTGTGGCACCACCAGAGTCCAGCTATCTTACAACAGCAAGAACAGAACATTACAACATAGCTGAAGCACAAGAAAATGACCTTAAAAATAACTTTATGAAGATAACATATGTCCTTAAAGATAAAATGAAAAAAAAAAGACTTTTAAGGAAACTGAGGGAAAGACAAACAAAAAATTGTAGGAAATCAATCAATCCCTTAAATAATACCAAAAAAAAAAAAAAAAAACACCCAAGGCCTGAAAATGGAAATAGAAGCAATAAAGAAAACACAAACAGAAGGATTTCTAGAAATCTGGGTAAGTGAACAGGAATTACAGATGTAAGCATCATCAACAAAATACAAGAAAAGGGAGAATCTCAGGTATTTATAGAGGAAATAGAACCATCAGTCAAAGAAAATGTTAAATCCAAAAATTCCCAACACAAAACATCCAGGAAATCTGGGACACTATGGAAAGACCAATCATCAACTTAGGCCATGAAACCTTATATGAACAAGTTCTACAGAACCGCAATATATGGGCTGCCCATGGATGCTTCAGCATTGCCAGGGCATAAAAAATAATAAAAATAAAAAGACCAAACCTAGTAATAATAGGAATAGGAGAAGGAGAAGAATCCCAGCTCAACAGCTATTTGCAGATGATATAATAAAATACATAAGTGACCCCAAAAGTTCTACCAGGGAGCTCCTACAGCTGATAAACACCTTAAGTGAAGTGGCTGGAAACAAGATCAACTAAACAAACAAACAAGAAATCATCAGCCTTTCTATATACAAATGATAAACGGGCCGTGGGAATGGGAAAAGAGGGAACTAAAACGAATTCCTCATCCCAAGCTTAAAAGGGAGACCCTGTCTCAAACAATTCTAAATAAACAAAACCAACCAACTAAAAAAATCACACAAAATTCCTGTGAGAACTATTACCTCCAGAGATGTGCTACGCACTGTTACAAACAAACACTACAGTAAGGGAGAAACTACTATTTCAAGTAAAAGTAAATAGTGTACGATTTTAAGAGACCTATTTCAGCCATGTGTGCAAGACTCAAATTTTAATTCACTAATCTCTATCTTTCTATGATTGTCAAAATATAAAAATATCATCAAAGAAGACACATGGATCATAAATATATACATGACATGGCATGCAATATTATTAATTACTAAGGAAAATGCAAATTAAAACTATACTGATAGTGATAACTATGTGTCTAGAAGAATGGCGAAAAGTAATTACCAATTTATTTAAAATTTTAAAACAGGAAAAATATTGGCACAAATTTGAAGTGTCTGGATTCTCATGCATTGTTGGTCAAAAGGAAAGCAGTAGAACACACTGGAAATAGTTTGACAGTGTCTTTTCTTTTTATATACTATTTGTATTTATCTTAAAATTTCATGCCCGTAACGTATTTTGTTATGTCTATCTCCTACTATTTACCTTCAGCTCCCCTAATTTCCCTCCCAAATTCATGTCATCATTTTATTGTTTTTAGTAGCTCGGAGTCCATATGTGACCATTGCAGAGTCATTGAGATAGGGGAAAGGCTACCAGCTGCCATGTTCCCAAAGAAGAGTGATGCCCCACACAGCTACCCTGGTAGCTAGCTTGTTAGCAGTGTCTTGTAAAGTTAGACACACACTCACTAGACAGGTCACTAGTCCCTGCATGTGTATTACAGAGAAGTGCAAAGAGAATGTGGAATTGCAGTATCTCCCTAAGATGTAATGCTACCACCATTCATGAAATCACCTATCCTCCTCTGCTTCATGAAGCTATTATAATAGGCATATTAGTAGTTTCAAGTTCTAAAAACAATCCATGAGTTGTTCTTAGAATACAAACTCACCATCAACATTATTTAAAAATAAGAATTTTGAAATTTTACACTTGCTCTTTAAAAGTTAATAAATTATATTGTAAGAGTTCTGTCTTAAATACTGTGGTTAATGCAAACAGTACTGAGTTATAGGGAAATGAATGTACTAAGGTCTATCATGCATGGACACTTCCTCAGCATGCATACAGTGCAAGAGGGGGCAGGCCGCAGCCTTGCTCTTACGGGATGTCTACTTCAAGGGCACCTGAATTCTGTACTTAGTGTGCCTTCATTTACATGCAAGAACATCTGTAACTTTTAAAGGATTTCCAGCAAAGCTTTCAATCCTCTAAGAATTCTTTTCCAGTCAGCATAGCTTTCTGTAACCACTGAAGTTTAAGCACCTTGTCAATGTGTATTTGTGTATGTGTGAGTACATACAAACATTGAAACTGCTCATGAACACATGATAGATGCTTTACATTTATGTGTCACAACATACCTAAATATATTATCGACCAGAAGTACATTATGTGAACACACATACATGGATATAGGAATTTGGCTACTCCATTTCCCAACCTATGTCTTCCTCCAGCTCCTCTTCTTTGCCCGGCTGAGCCATGTCCCCTGCCCAGGTGTTCTCTGAGGACCTCTGGTGGATGGGCCTCCAGTCAGAGTTTCCTACAGGCTGCAAGGTGGAAGAGGGCAGTACAGCTGCTTCTCTACTCTTCCTGTGTGCTGCTATGCGGCACAGGCCCTCTGCGAAGTCCCAGCATACTATCCCTCTAGCCCTTTGTGTCTGGACTTCCAAGTGTGGCTTTTCAGGGACCGTGAGTCACCTCATACGTCAGCCCTTCTGTCAGTAGATCTCGCAGTAAATTTTCTCCCAGTTAAGCCATTTCGAGCAAACTCTGTTTCTTGCCATTGCCACATATTCACATATACAAAGACATATCACACACACATGCACAATATGGTACTGAATATAGAAATGTGCCACTCACCTCTAAATCTCAAATGAAACAAAACCTTAAAATGGGCATCATTATTGTTTCATGAGATCAATACCAAACACATATTTTTGACTTTTAATTTCTTATGACTAATGCATTATACACACAATAGAAAATCCTTCAAAGAGTGATCAATGTGAGTAGGCTTTAAATGTAAAGTTCAAAATATTTTAAAAGAACATTGGAATTGTATATTAGTAACCATGCTGTTTTATGGCGCATCTATTCAATCAGCAACATATTGTATACACATTCTCACATTAGCCCAAAAAGTTCTTGATTAATTATATAATTTGTTCAGATGTAAATTGACAATTGTTTTTCTGCTACTTTTTGGACATTTGGACTATTTCCATTCTTTCACTATTATTTTCAGTGCTCTGACAGTTGCCAAGTTTATTTATAGTATTTGTTCACAAAGTATTCTATAATTGGGGTTATTAAAAAAAAGATATGACTACTTTGGCATTAATAATGACTGCTATTCAGTAAAGCATCCAAGAGGGTCAGATATAGTGGTACACACATGTAATCTCGGGGCCTAGAAAAGAGGATGTGAGTTTGGGCTAGCCTACTCTACACTGTGATACCCTGCTTCAAAGATAAAACAAAATGCCAGCATGCACAGCGTAGTCACTAGTAATACGCAGCTACTGAGCAAGGGAAATGGAGACAATAAACGTTTGAGTGGCCAATGGAACTGCGGTACTAACTGCTGTCCAGCATAACTCTGGCTTGGCTTCAGTCATCCCCACAGGTGAAAGCCTACATCTTCATCAGCAGAGGATAAGTGCAGTTCTTCATACTGTTTCTAGCAATGACATTTGTTCGTTCCTAACGTAAAATATCAGCTGGACATGGAAAGTGACGCATAACTGTTCATATTTTATTTTATCAAATTTTGTAGGTTAGCATATAAAGAAATAGATTTCATCGCGGCATCTTCAAAGGTGTCATCAGCATATCTGTCCTTTGCAAGATACTCTAATTTTTATTTTGTGTATATGTGTGCTAACCTCCATGTATGTTTGTTTGCCACCACATGCTTACAGTGCCTGGAGGTCAGAGAAAGTCACTGAATCCCCTGAAACTGAAGTTACAGACAGATGTGAGCTGCCATGTGGAACTGGGACCCAAACCCAAGTTCCCTGCAAGAGCATCAAGTGCTCTTAACTGCTGAACCACTTCTCCAGCCACATCATAAATGTTTTTAATTTATAGCTCTTTGAATACTTGGGATATTATGTTTTCTATACATTGTTTTTTCGTAACTATTCTTTTTTCTTTGACTATTTTTCTAGTAGATAATGAGCTTCTTTATTTTAGAATAATTGTACTATATACATTAATAGAAATGCCTACTGTTTCTATGGCAAATAATTTTGAAATTGTTTTTTATTATTTATTTTATGTGTATGGATGTTTTATCTGCATGATATCTATATACAACTTATGAGCAGTGTCCATGAAAGCCAGAGAAGAGCACCCATATCTGCTGGGATTAAAGTTATAGACCATTGTTGAGCTGCCAGGTGGGGAGAAATGAATGCTGATCCTCTCTAGAAGAGAGTGCTCTTAACCACTGTACCATCTCTCCTGTCTCTGATAAATAACATTTCCTTCTGATGCTTTCTCTTTTTCTTTTTCTTTTTTTGTGCTTAAATTGAACCCAGGAGCTCAGTGCATGATGGGAAAGCAGTCTATTATTGAGCATTATCTGGAATGTCTTTGTATTTTGTTTAGTATTTTGTATTTTGTCTTACTAAACTGACCAGGTAGACCTTAAACTTGGGAAATACCTACCTCAGCCATCCAATATCTGGGATTACAAGCCTGTGCCACCTAGCCTGACCTGATGTTGTTTTTGACAAGAAAAGTTTTATTTACTTCACATAAATTTATTAAACTTAATTTATGTTTACATGTTTATATCCAGTTCTCATAAAACCTTGACATCAACTGATATGTAATTTATTCATCACTTTTATGGAAATGAAGGGTCAAGATTAAATAGTGAATTAGCAATTCTAAAGACTACCTTCTCCCCCAAACACAAGGCACTGGTCGGCAAAATAAAAGGAGATGGGTCCAAAACAACTGTTCTGGATGCAGAAATAAAATCAGAAAACAATAGCAGGCGTGGACACAAGGTAGGTGGGTCAAGACAGTTATAGGAAAGAGACTTCCTCCCCTTCCAAGAGGCACCCCAGCTTGAACCAGCATATACATGATTCATAAAGACATATAGGATATATATCTCCATATTCAACCTCTCTAGAAATCAGGGAGGTATAAAAACTTGTTGCCGGGGCAGGCGGGACTATGAACTAGCACTCAAATACTGGGAAACAACTTGCTAGTAGCTAACAATATTAAGAAATTGTGGGCCCTTTCTTCTGTCAACTCTAGGTCCAGAAACATGTAATGAAAGAAGGTGTCACACACGCCTCACATCCATACAAAGGTGTTCTTTATGCACTGCTTATGTTCTTGAAAATTAAAAGCAAAACAAACAAATGTAAACATTCAAGGAAAGGAAACCAGTATGTTCAATACACACGCACACACCATGTTTGTTTTAGAACTACTTGTAACAGAGAAGATATTAAATCAATCTACTATTCATCAACTACTGAATGAATAAAAATTCTTTTTGTATAGTCAGAATTATTGATTGTAAAATATTAATCACCCATAAAGACAAATAAAACCCTGCCATTTATGGCAGTACAATGAGCTTGAGGATATTACAGTAAAATAATTAAAAAATCACTTTCACTCAAATAAAAAGCTAAAAAGATTGAATTCACAGAAGTAGAGAGTAACAGCGAAGAGTAGAAAAGTGGGGCTGGAGAGACGGCTCAAAAGTTAAGACCACTGACTGCTCTTCCAGGGGACCCAGGTTCAGTTCTCAGCACCTACATGGCAGCTCACAACTGTCTGTAACTCCAAGATCTGACACCCTCACACAAACACACATGCAGACAGAACACCAATGCAAATAAAATAAAAATAGGATAATAAGAAAGAGCAGTAAGGCAAAGCTGTCAAGTCATAGAAGAGAGCACAGAAGCTTGACCACGTAGATGCCAGCTGAAAAACAACACACATATACACACACATGCACACACACACACACACACACACACACACGTACTTAAATAGATATGACCAATTAATGCTGGCATTTAAACCCCTTATCACCAACTTCTCCTTCGCATTACTATACCGGTCATTTTCTTACTCTCACTTTCTCATCACAAATAAGGGTACCATTATACAGAAACTTATCTGAATATACATGTACATAATTATGTATTTATGTACAGGAATACAAAAAATTAACTCATAGGTAGTTTTAAAATACATATTTCATGTAATTCTCAATAAAACCTTACTATTTTCCCACATAAGTTATATCAATAATTTATTATTAAAAATTGAGATTACTGCAATATTTTCATAATCTCTATGCTAAAATATGAATATGAGTGAAGATGTTATACACAATGTCAATGTAGGAAGATGTTAGTATAGAATCATATTTCATTTTAGCAATTTTCTACAGTAGAGAATTTCTGTAGAAAGATTTCAATTAAGCTTCATTTTCAAGATGCTAATAAGGATGACTCAGTTCTCTGTGAGGAGATAATCAGCCTCTTCACTTTCTCTCTCATGTTCAGGGCTTACAAAGAGCATCTTCTATGTCGGTTTCCTGGGACCATTACTTATCTCATCATTTTCAAGTCTGCCCAACCATTTCCTAAAATGTCTTCATCTATAATTTCTATATAAATACCTTGGTATGTGTTTCTTGGACCTGTATGAAGTGGCTAGTGTAAAGTAAAATATATGCATGTGCTTGTATTTATCAACACTACTACAAACTTCCATAATAGTTTCTACACTGAAATATTAATACATATGAGATAAGAGTTTAGATTTTTTTTTTTAGACAGGGTCTCTCTACATAGTTCTGTGTTCTGGAACTCACTACATGGACCAGGCTGATCTCGAATTCACAAAGACCACCTGTCTCTGCGATCTGAGTGCTGGGAATAAAGGCTCATGCCGCCATGCACAGCTGAGATAAGATAATTATGCACAGTACTTTTTATGAACTTCTAAGTCTATGTTTTGACAATTATTATCAATCAATTTTTTAAAGCTTCATTACAAGAGGCACAAAAAATACAATGAGAACCATTAGGCTTAAACAAGTGAGTAAGAACATGTTTTTTCTTGTGCTCTACCTAAGTGATACAATTCCTTTAAAATACAACCCATAATATTGGTTTACTTTCAGTTATGACAATATTTTATCTCAATGCCTAAGCTAATTTTTAATAAAAATTTTTTATTTTATACTTTTACTATTAAGCTACTGTTACACAATTTGTTTATATATATATATAAATAAAACAGAAGAATGCACCAAGTCTATAGCATAATCCAAATTGCCCGATTAATTATTTAATAATATTTTAAATAAGAGAAAATGAAGCACCATGAAGACACAAAAATATGGCCCATCCTTGACCTTATGCTAGTCACAGGAGCACTGTGAACAAAGGACTAGTGCAGGCATGTGGAGACGGAGGACAAGTGACCTCCAAAGCAAACAGTACAAGCCCAGTGGTGACTCTCTTATTAGAGCTCTTATCCTCGCATGTTCTCTTTTCATGGAACTCTTATGATGGGAGTGAAACAAGACATAACCATATTCACAAAACAGCCCCTCAAGCACTTAGTTTATCAAAAGCATTCTGTTGTCTTTTCCAATTCTGCTAAAACTACTTTAAAATGAACTCTATTGGGGGCTTGCTGATGACCATAATTGGAGCAACGGTGAAGGCTGGGACAACCAGGATTGTTTGAGCCAAGGAGTTCACAGCCAGCAAAAGCAGCAGGCAAAACCTTGTCTCGAAGGGCCATAAAGATGGAAACAGGAAAAAGGGTTGTATGTGGGGTGACTAGTATGCCTGGCATGCACACAGCCTGGGATTCGGTAGCCATCACTAAACAAGAAAATGAGCGTCGGCTGTAGCTTCATTGCAAATTACACTGACTGGGGAACCATGTGTTTATAATCAGCTGTGTCCTTTCCTTCTGAGCTACCAAGCTGGGAGTTTCCATTTAAAGAGTTGAACTTTTAGCAAGATTATTCTCATTTTATATGAGTTATTTCTAGCATGAGTGGAATTCCCTATTTGCTGTTATCGTATTATCTTGGCCTTCTTTCTTTTGACATTTAGTGTATAATTAATTAAATAATCAAAATTGCTAATATTATTGTTTAAATTTTCTATATGATTCTTAACTTGAAAATCTTGTCTTTATGTCCAAGAGCTTATAACGATTACACATTACTTTCTTCTTTATTAGATATGTTTGTAAATCATTGCATTACCAAATGGCTTTCTGCTCTTGAGAGATAATTCCCCTTCCAACTGATTTTTGATGCATCCTTCATTGTAGTCTTCCCACATTCTCTCAGAAACCACTAATCTGTCACATTTGTGTGCTTTTAAGTGTAATAAGATTTACTTATGTCTTGAGGTAAAAACATTTTCAGTACCTTGTTTTCTATATTTTCTTTTCTTTTTTTATTGAGCTATACATTTTTCTCTGCTCCCCTCCTTCCCCTCTCCCCTTTTATCCTCTCCTGTGAACCCCAAACTCCCAATTTACTCTGGGGATCTTACTTTTTCTCCTTCCTATGTAGATCCATGTATGTCTCTCTTGGGGCCTTCTTTGTTGTCTAGGTTATCTTGGGTTGTAGACTGTAGGTTTTTCTTAGCTTTATGTCTAAAAGTGACTTAGCAGTGAGTACATATTATATTAGACTTCCTGGGATAGGGTTAACTCACTCAATACAGTTTATTCAAGATCCATCTATTTGCCTGCAAACTTCAAGATGTCATTATTTTTTACCACTGTGTAGTGCTCCACTGTGTAAATGTATCATATTTTCTTTATCCATTCTTTGGTTGAAGGGCATGTAGGTTGTTTCCAGGTTCTGGCTATTACAAATAATGCTGCCTTGAACATAGTTGAGCACATGTCCTTGTGATATGATTGAGTATCCTTTGGGTATATACCCCAAAGTAGTATTGTTGTGTTTTGAGGTGTATTGCTTTCTAATTTTTTGAGAAATTGCCATACTGATTGCCAAAGCAATGGTGCAAATTTGCACGCCCACCAGAAAGGCAGCAGGAGTCTTCTCCTTACCCCACATCCTCTCTAGCATAAGCTGACATCAGTGTTTTGATCTTGGCCATTCTTACAGATGCAAGATGGAATCTCAGAGTTGTTTTGATTTGCATTTCTCTGATGCCTGAGGATATCTTCCAGCCATTTAAAATTCATCTGTTGAGAGTTTTCTGTTCAGGTCTATACCCCATTTTTTTTATTGGATTATTTCTTCTTTTGATGTCAAGCTTCTTGAGTCCTCTGTCCAATGTGGGGTTGATGAAGATATTTTCCCATTCTGTAGGCTGCTGTTTTGTCTTTTTGACCATGTCCTTTGATTTACAGAAGCTTATCAGTTGCAGGAGGTCCCATTTATTAATTATTGCTCTCAGTGTCTGTGCTACTGGGGTTATATTTAGGAAGTGGTCTCCTGTGTCAATGTGTTCAAATGTACTTCCCATTTTCTCTTCTATGAGGTTCAGTGTGGTTGCTTTTACGTTTAGGTCTTTGATCCATTTGGACTTGAGTTTTGTTCATGATGACAGATATGGATCTATTTTCATTCTTCTACATGTTGATATCCAGTTATGCCAGCACCATTTATTAAATATACTTTTTTCCATTTTATATTTTTTACTTCTTTGCCAAAAATTAGGTGTTTGTAGGTGTGTGGGTTGATATCTGGGTCTTCAATTTGGTTCCATTGGTCCTTCTGTCTGTTTTTATGCCAATACCAGGCTGTTTTCAGTATGTAGCTCTATAATAGTTTAAAGTCATTGATAGTGATACCTCCTTTATTACCTTATGGTCCAGGACTGTTTTGGCTATTCTGGTTTTTTTTTTTTCCATATGAAGTTGAGTGCTGTTCTTAAAAGGTCTGAGAAGAATTTTGCTGGGGTTCTGATGGGTATTGCATTGAATCTGTAGATTGCTTTTGGTAAGATTGCCATTTTTACTATGTTAATTCTACCTACCCAAGAGCATGGGAGATCTTTCCACGTTCTAGTGTCTTCTTCAATTTCTTTATTCAAAGACTTAAAGTTCTTGTCAAACAGGACTTTCACTTGTTTAGATAGAGTTACTCTAAGATATTTTATGTTCTTTCACTTGTTTAGATAGAGTTACTCTAAGATATTTTATGTTCTTGTCTCTTTTGATTGATTTTAGTTTGAAGTCTATTTTGTTTGATATTAGGATACCTATACCAGCTTGTTTTCTTAGGTCCATTTGATTGGAAATTTTTTTTCCAACCCTTTACTCTGAGGTGATATCTGTTTTTGAGGTTGAGGTGTGTTTCTTCTATGCAGCAGAAGGATGGATTCTGTTTTCGTATCTAATTTATTAGCCCATGTTTTTTTATAGGAGAGTTGAGTCCATTTATATTAAGGGATATTAATGACCAGTGACTGCTAGTTCCTGTTATTTTAGTTTTTATTGTTGGTAATGTTATTGTCTGTGCTTTTGTGGGGGTAGTTGATTTCCTTTGGTTGTAGTTTTCCTTCTAGTACTTTATGTAGGGCTGGATTTGTACAGCCATGAATTTTTGCTGGTACCGTGTTGCTCTTTGTGGTGTTGAGTGTGTTCTTACTTTGTTGTCTATCCATCTTTTCCTCTGATTGATGTAGTTAGGGCTGTGTCTCTGGTGATCACTCCTCCAGGTGCCAATGGGTCCAAGGCTCAGAAGGTTGCTCCTCCAGGTAGAGTTGGGGCTACTGCCTGCTCCAAGAAGATGCTTGGGCCTTGGTTGCCTGCTCCCAGAGATTGCTTGCTTGTCTACTCCCAGAATTCACTAGGGCCTTACTTGTCTGCTCCTATAGGACGCTGAGCACTCCCAGAGGTTGCTTGGGTGCTCCCAGAGTCACTGGAGCCTTCCTGCTTGCTATTGTAGGTCACATGGGCCTTCTTACTGCTCTCAGAGATTGCTCCAGCTTTCTATATTTTCAAATGTTTAGTCAATTCTCCACTGCGTTTTCATGTTTTAAATTTTAATCCCAAGCACATTTACAATTATACACACCATTGCCCAGTTGTAGTGGGGAATTTTATCTCATTATACTTCTATTTTTCTAATTGTTACCAATTTGAACAGTTGAGTAGCTTCTATACTCTAGTGAGTATGCCCTCGGTCCCGCTTCCCACATTCTCTCCATTTCTCCCTCTACTAACGTGAACTCTCCACAAAGAGAAGGCTAAGAAAGGGCTGTGGTAGGGAAGAAGAAAAAAAATGGAGAAAACCATTTAGGGATCCTTTACCTGTGGGGAGATATTCAGCGAGTATGGCAAGCAAAGAATACAGAGTAGCTCTGGTGGGACTGTTAGCTTATGAGATTTTTTTCTTTTACATTTAAGTACCAACATTATATGCTTTAAAAAGAACAGGCACCAAGTCTGCTTTACATTGCATTGCAAAGGTTATCAACACTTGTTGACACAGCAAAAAATCATAAATGAAAGTAAGAAGAAAAAGAAAAAGAAGAGGGAAGGGGAAAGGAAGGACAGGTGAGGAGACAGACAGAAGCTGACAGAAAAAGAGAACATAAGCGGACCGGGCAATTGAAGGTAGGTGTGTGTGCATCTGTGTCTATGTGTGTGTGTGTGTGTGTGTGTGTGTGTGTGTGTGTGTGTCAGTTTGCCTAGAGTAGACTCTTCAAACTATGTCAAAATTAAACTGTTTTTAGAAAGATGCACTTTAGCAGATGTAGAAGGACTGGAAAATAGATTTTTATACTACCATTTATCTCCTCATCCTTTGTGAACTTGATTCTGCTATTAAATTCTGAAGTGTCTAAAGTCACATTTTCCTGACAGGCTCCAATGGAGAACTTCAGTGTTTCCTCTGCTCTTAGCTTGGGAGTCCCAGATGGCTCTGAAAGACTAATACCTGATTGCTGGGAGCCGATTCGAATAACTGCCATTACAAGATGGCATTTGGCCCCAGCCTCGCTTGATAAACTCCATATTAGGGTTGCAGTTCTTCCACCGGAAAACAGGGTGAGTTGTTGTGATCTAGCTGCCCACACTTCCCCTGACCGGCAGGGAAACATCCTGGTCTGTAACTGACAAGGATGTTTCCCTGCTTTCTTTCCTGCCGGTGGGTCTCCAAAAAAGCAGTTAAAGTATCAAAGTATCAAAAGTTGCTAGGCAGACTCCCTATATAAGCAGCTATAGTTCAGGGCTCTGGGCCCCTTGCTTTCTGCTCTCCCTACAACAAAGAGGCTCCAATAAAGCGTGATTTGAGAAGAATCCTCGTCTGGTGGCTGTTCTTTCCTGCTGGTCAGAAAGTTCGCCGCACCTGATGTGGTGAAGCAGTTGCTGAGAAATACTGTCATGTCAAAAAATATTCTGTCACAAGGTCGCAAAAGTTAATTTATTACCTTACATGTATTGTATACCTAAAATTAAATGAACCAATTGTCCAGATTTCAGTCAAAACTCAACTCGATTAAAAATTAATTAGATTTTACCTTGGTCTACAGCAAAGGCTGAGGGGCACTGTAAGGAGGCAGACAGCAAAGTGGCAGCAGCAGTGCTGAGAAAACAGCAATAGCATAGGACGTACTACGCTGAAGCTTAAGAGCGAGTCTGCATCCGATGCATCGTCAGTGTGGAGACAAATTATTCCTTACTCAGAAATGTGCACTGGAATACACCATCACCTCCAACATCACTCTAGGCTCTGTACAAATTATCACAGTATCTCATCACCAACTCGATGATGTCATTCAGGAAATACTGACTGAATAGGAAATGCTAAATAACAGAATGGGATCAACAATATACCATCCTTCCCATCACTTACAGGCTAGGACATATCAATAATAGAAGAAAACAAGTAAATGCGGAAGCAAATGACATGTGTTCTACATGTACTACCTCACTTAAGTTGACAGAGCCAATGAGGCAGGATGAGTGAGGAAATGAGATTGGAGAATCTGAAAGTCTATCACTTAAAAAAGTAGGATATGTTGAGCAGGGGAAATAAAGTATGTTCAAATTATATGCTATATATGAATAAGAAGCATTTCATTGAAGAAATAATATTTGGCTTTCTTGTTCAGTAAAAATATAACATATCAATCACAGGGTTATATTTCCAATTCTTAAATATGTAAGCTTCTATACCTTCTGTTTAAAAACCACCTTTTAATGACTATGGCAAACATACAAGTTGAAAAACAAAAACCACCCATAATCTTCATGCAGAATACTATTTTAAGTATCTTTCTTTTAAATTCCAATGAGACTGTGAAAATCAATTTTGGAACATCAACTTCTCCAAAAAGCCATAAAATAGGTATTTCTGCTTCACTGATTCCCTATCATTGCGATACTGTGAAATGATTAAAGTTTAAAGTGGTCATCGTTTATACTTCAACTATGAGTCTCCCCCCTAATAAAAGTGATTTTCCTCCCCACCTTGTCTTTCCAAGGTTAAGGACATGTAGTTTTACTATACTTCTGCTGTCTAAATCACAGGACCAGGTAATGAAGAGATTACAGGCTTGAGAGCTTTTTTTCCTTTCCATGGAGGTTAGTCTGCATGGATGACCCTTCAACATTAACTGGCATCAGGACCACCCACAGGACTTGTTAGGATAGCTCAGACCCTCTCCCAAAGTTCCTCCATCTGCAGGTTTGAGGGGGGAGCAGAAAGTAAAGCATGATGGTTTAAAGCAGCACATGTTGGTAGCTTACAATCCTGCAAGTCGAAGAAACAAATGTCAGTCTCCGGGGGAAAGTGGAGGGAGACCTCTGTTCGCTGTGAATGTCCTAGGGTTAAGTGAGATGCTCTGCCTCAAGGGAATGAGGCAGAGTAATAGGGGAAGGCACCCGACACCTTTTTCTGAGCTCCCCATGTGGTAAATGGGTGCACATACTGCATACTTACATGTATGTACTACACACATACATCAAACACCATAGGCACACAGAAAAAAGAAATGGTCCTCATGTTTTCCAACTAATATGATTCAATGATTTCAAAAGATTTATTTAAAAAGAGAAAACAATACCACTAGGAAGTATTTGAAAAATTCTACCTATTTGAGACCACCAGTTAGAAATTTCCCTATCAGTAAAACCACAGATTAAAGAGTCCATGGTTTACATATGAATGCCTATTACTATAAGACATGCATGATAGAAATAATAACTAACATTGGCTGAGGTTGATTCTGCTTTTCATCGAGTCCCCACTCTAGAGTCAATGACAACAAAATTATAGTTCCTTTTTACAGTGTTGTGAACTTTTTGTTCCATATTTAATATATGTAATTTGTTACATAAAGTATAGAAGAAAAAATATAAAATTTCATTTTCCAAGGTGTGTGTGTATATATATATATATATATATGAATAAAGCATTCTATTAAAAAAATCATTTGTAGTTATCTTTCTAATGCCCGTGGTCTTTCTAATTTAAACACTCTTATTTAAATGCCATTAAAATTCTTAACATGCATATTTATTAGTCTTTGTAAAAGGGGATGTGAGACAAGTCTTTTGTGGTATGATTTAATTGTTCTCTTCAAGGACTGGGTAGAAGGTGAACATGAATTGAGTTAGCGAGATAAAACACCAAGGGCTCTTTGCCAGGGTAAAACAAGCTTGCCTGTTCTTGCATATCCTTATCATTTCACTCCTGAACTAGGCTAGTACAGAACAATATTACACATAAGGAATACTAAATATTATATAAGACTGGGTCAACACTTTACTATCAGATAAAGAATCTTAATTAAAGTGTCAAATAAATTTTATTAAGCCAATTAAATATAGTTTACATTAGTCTAGGGTACAGAAAAGACTAGTACGAGTTCATCAAACACACTTCTATCTGTATTTTAAAATGTACAATACCTTCTAAGAGGACTATAACTATACAATTATGAAACAATAACTTGCTATGTGAAAAAGTTTTTCTTCTGTTGTTTTTTTCAGTTCTTGCGACTGAACTAGGGGTTTGGGGCTTGCCAGGTAAGCATTTACCACTGAGCAACATGCCCATCTCCAAAATTTATATTATAAAAAAAGGAAAATGATAAATAAGAACTAAACTATTACATAAACAAAACTGAAGCTAAGCCTATGTTCCTTCCAAAGGAATTCCCCTCTCATCCAACCAGAACAGTCAACATTCTGACACTGTGAAGCAACATTATCATCTCAAAGCCCATACTCAAGGACAGAGCATCCAGTTACAACACAGGCAGAAAGGCCATGTTTTAAGTAAGTTTATGGTTTTGTGAGACAGCTGGAATCCGTGCCTACCCTCAGCCACGTGCTGCAGCACATAGCCAGCAGTTCACAAGGCAGACACAAACAGGGATCCACTTTGGAAGAAGAAGGTTGAAATTCCCATGTCATATAATAATGTATATATAAAAAATGTCTATTTGTCATTTTATTTTTTCAAATATATCAAAATTTATTAAATTTCAGCATTATCTCAAAAATCCACCAGCTTCAAATATTTACTGTCACATATGTATTGGGTTCTGGAAGGTTATCTAAAAACAAGCAAAAAATGCTCTATTGCTCTCACAGAGCCTAACACATAGGTCACGTGGTTGCTGGGAATGGAATTCAGGCCTTGTGTAAGAGCACTGAGCGATGTTTTACTCTTTTGGATTTTGGGAGGGTACCACATAGCTCCCAAATAAATCACACACAGAGGCTTACTCTCAGTTATGAATGCCCAGCCTTAGCTTGGCTTGTTTCTTGCCAGCTTTTCTTAAATTATTCCAACTACCTTTTATCTCTGGGCTTTTATCTTTCTCTATTTCTGTATAACTTTCTCCATGGTTTGGGTGGCTGGGTGTAGCTGGGTGGCTGGCCCCTTCTTTTCTTACTCCTTGATCTCTTTGCTTGATCTTTCTTCCCAGATTTCTCCTATTTACTCTCTCTGCCTGCTGGTCCTGCCTATCCTTGCTTATTCCTCGCCATTGGATGTTCATCTCTTTATTAGCCCATCAGGTGTTTTAGACAGGCACTGCAACACAGCTTCACAGTTAAACAAATGTAGCAGAAACTAAAGTCACACACCTGAAAATAATATTCCCCAACAACTGAGTGAGTGCTCTTAACCACTGAGCCATCTCTCCAGCTCCCAGAGACCTTTCTTGCATTTTCTGAATGTAGACATTCATAACTTGGAAAGGGAGGAAGTATAGAGATTGCAAATGTCTGAGTAATTTATAACTAATCACTTGCATTTCACAAGTGTAACCCTCTGCTGTTTAGGCATGTGCTTAAAAGTTTAAAGTATTTAAAGCTAATTTCTTAATATTTTGATCATAAATCTGGAATTTTCTAACTTTTCTATTCTGTCCTATAAAAGTACAACACAGAGAAAAACTGTCAAGGTAAAGTATTTTTCACAATGCTGTATTTTACATTTTGTTCTTGCCTGTACTTGTCTGTGGCACTAAATGCAAGAGCCTAGTAAACTATTCCTATCCTTATGCAGAATGCTGCTGAGACTGTTAGCAATAAAACCTGCCTAGAAAAAAATTAAAATTCTTCATTCCTTTTCAATCTCAAAATTGTTTCTTCTCCTAGCATCTTTCAGGAAGTTACAGCTAAATTTCAAGCTCGGTCTACAATTTATATAGACCGTCAATAGTGTATGCTTTACACTTTAAACTATGAATTCCCATTGTTGTTTATTTTTCCATTGTACTGATAATATGTTCCTACTCCTACTTAAACATCATGGTAACATAAGTTGGAATAGCTTTGCATGTTCAGAGTCAGACATGGCAAATGAAAATTGGGCTGCTGTTGTCTGACATACTAATGCATTGGTTAAACTCTTCAGGCAACTACACAAGCTGGCTGAATTTCAACACTTTGGTGAGTTAGGTGGTATAGCTAGGCTATTCTTACACTATACTCACTCCTGCTCATCCACCTGCAACAAAATAGCATTGGGCACCATGTTTAACCCTGGATTCGAGGCTCTCCAAACCTGACTTCCATGGGAACACTACATGATGTTCAGCTTCCAAAAAAGTGGGTGCACTTTGCTGGACTACTCTTGCCATCTTTACAAGCCCCAGAGACCCTGTACTCTAGATCATTCTTCTATCAAACAGCATCTCTTCTCCTCCGCATCTGACCTCTTCTTACTGTGAGCTGCTTCAAGTTCATCTTCAGTGAAGCATTTTTAAGCCCCCCTTCTCATCTATATTCCTGAAACACATATTGTTATTTTTAAAATATTAATTAAATCTTTTATAAGTGTATCTCAAATTGAGGTTCATAAAATTACACTAAGACATTACAAAAGAAGAACACAGTTTTGTATGACTTCTTCCAATCCAGTTCTATAAATGTACCCTAAGACTCCTCATTTGTGTGTTCAGGGTCTCACTTCAACTTCCCCCTAAAGAAACTGAGATTAGTAACAAAACAACACTCTACTCTACAGTATTCTACTAACACTGCCATAGGATGAAGTTAGAGTTACAACAAAAATGACTTCTGACAGAAAGAAATTCAAGACTTTCTTGAACCCAGAACTGCTCAAAACACAAGGTAACATAAATCTTCTGCAACACCGGTAAACTTTTCAAGCTTATTTGTGTGTGCATTTTATCTTATGAAAGTAAGAGAATACTAAAATACTGCTTTGCAGATGACTTTTTCCAAATTCTGTTTCACGAGCATCTGGTCCTTCTAGGTGTATTGTATAGAGGCAAGCATGCACGGCATCCATGTGAGTCAACAGGAGCTGCCGTCCTCAAGCACTGTCTTTTTATCTTCTCATGCACCTGCATTCACCTTCTGAAGCAGGCCAGGCACTGTATTTCACTCAAAGCCTTGCTCAATTGTAAGACCTAAGGAAGTTTAGGGTTTGTGGAAAGCAGGCCACGCAGGGATTCCTCCCATCAAGTCATTATAGCTAACATTCTTACTTCTAGGACTAGTACATGCAGAATTAACTACAGGGTCTGAAAGCTTAAAAAGCAGATTCTAGAAGATAAGCCTTGAGCCATATAAACAATCGTTTTCCTTTTGAACATAAAGCTATCTCAGTACATTTCAGTGACAAGTGGTTTGGTCTACTAAAGATCCAGCATGGCAGCCAAACCCCTCAGACAAGGGTAACAGCTGGTCACGTGACATCTTACGACAAGCCCTGGTGAACTAGAAAGGGCATGGCTAGCTTCACTTCATTGTCCCCATTAGCACAAGTAGACAGAAATCTTATTTTATCCCCTAGTTATCATGGCATACACATTCCTTTAACTGTTAACAAAAATAAGCAAAATATCCTGGAAAAATGTTATCAAAAGAAATGAAGGTAGGTGTTGAACACATGGCCAAGAGTTCTTCCCCAATTACACTCCTATTTTTTAACAAGTCTCTCACTGACCCTGAGCCATTGGTCACACTAGAATGGCTAGCCTTCATGCCCTAGACATCCTCAGCCTTGCCAAACTGAGTCAGGCTGGGGATTCAAACTAAGGTCGTTATGTTCCATGTGCCGAGAACTCAACAGATGGTTCACCTTCCCAGTCCAATTTTGGTCTTCATATTGTTCTAATAAAACATCTTCCTGGAAAGTTACAATTGCTTGACAGCAGATGCCACATCACAAGACTATTTTAGGTATTTGAATGTTGAGCAAGTAATACATTCAGAGGGCTAAGAATGTTGAAGATGTAAACTACGAGGCAGTGAGATGAATCAGTAGGCAGAAGCACTTACTACCGAGCACTTCCTCATGACCTGAGTTTGAGCCCTGGGACCCACACTGGAAAGACAGAACTCACTCTGGCAACTGTCCTCTGGCTTCACACATGTACACGAAAATGTAATAATACATTATAAAATGTTGCTGATTCCTTTTACATCTCCCCTGCCCTTCACACACATGTAAGTTCTAGCATTAGTTTTGTACGTGTGTATACACACACATATATATGTTGGCAATCAAACTCATGAATGTCAAAGAAAGCTCTACAAACCCACTCCGCATCTATATGATCAGTGTTTATTGATCACATAGAAAATTCAGAAAATTCAGGCACATGATCTTAAAGGCCTTAATCTTCATACATGAGAGCAATGCAACATAAACTCTGATTTGTAGTGTTCTCCTTTTTAATCAATATACCAAGGAACTCTCTTTACTCAGAACACAGAAAACTCCCTAACAGAACTCCTTCAGACAGAGGACTGTGAATTATTTAGTTAGCCCCTAATAGTAAAAATTTCTATCTGCTGATGCTGTGGACAATGTTGCAGTGACTAGCTAACACAATCCCACACATAAATAAATGTGACAAAGAGAGAAATTATGAGTTACTGCTGAGTCAAAGCTACATATTTTATAATTTTGACAAATTCTCCAAATTACCTTGTAGAAAGGGTTTTTCAGATCATACTCTCCAAAGCAAATGATCAACGAGAGCCTTTGCTATGTTACCAAGAAAATTAGATATTAAAGTCTGAGATTTAGATTAATATTCTAGATAGAAACAGCATTTGATTATAGCTTTAATTTTTCTTTATCTACTGAGAGTGGAGAATTATAATACCATTAAAAGGAACTGAAAGGTATTTCTAATTCTGAACTGTCTATTCACCTCTATGGCCAATTACTCTACTTGGCTCTTTGTCTTGTTTTGTCAATCACTAGCTTCTTTTTGTATACTGATGAGATCTAGAATGTTATGAAATGAGTGTTTCTTGATCAGCAAATCTTTTATACGCAGACAGACAGCTTTTTAAAGCAGCACTGATACTTTCTTTTTGCAGCTTTGTAATTTTAAGCTTTCTTTTTATTCTTTTCTTCTGCGTTCCTTTGACTTAATTGTAGGTTTGCGTTTTCCTAATTTTTTATTCGGATGCCTGAGTCACTTTATTTATTTATTTGCTTGTTTGTTTTGGGGATAAATATTTACAGCTCTGAATCACCTCTTAAATATTATGTAAATTTGTATCTTCCCCACTCCTTTCCCACATCCACAATAAATGAGGCACACACAGGCTTAAATTCCAAGGAAATTCCTCACTTTCAGAGGCATTTTGCCAGAGCTTGGTGAAATTCATAACAATTATAACCAGTAATGAAGTAACACATGATATTTCAATGCATGATATTTCAATACATGTGTATATTACACAATGTTTAAATCAAGTTCCACATAACTCTTTCTTCAAATTTATCATTTATAGTGGTGGAAAGAGTCAAAACACTTTCTCCAAACTTTAAGAAACATACAATATTTCATTATTAATGTTAATAACACTGCTGCCTAACACCTCACCAGGATATCTCATTCCTGCCTGTAACTTAGCATTCACTGGTCAGTCTTCCCATATCCTACATTTCCTCCTCTATCTGTGGCCCTAATAAACACCACTCCATTGGCATCAGGCCAGCTCTTTTAATTTCCACATGACATCATGCATACTTATCTTAGTAGTATCATATTATAGGCATTTTCTTTTATTCATTCATCAGTTCATGAACACTTGGGTTGTTTCCATTACTTGGGAAAGTTGATTCATGCTGCAGTGAACGTGGCAGTGAAGATATCTCTTGCATGTGCTTACTTCATGGTTTTGATTGCAAAACTAGTAAAGGAATTAAAGCAGCATATGCCAGTGTTACTTCTGACCTTCTGAAGACCCTTGGTAGTATTTTCCAAAATGCTTTTCCTAATTTACACTAATTCACCTAATTTAAGTGTGCTTCACACAACAGCCCTTCTGCATGAGAATACAGAATATACTTTTAAGATACATATGAACCATGTGTACTATAAATGGAGTCTAATTTTAGGAAAACTTCAGCTCATGCTCTTTTTCCTTGTTTTCTTTATCACTACTCTATAGCTTCCAACAGGAACAAAGGGAAAATATGCATCATGTATCTATATTCATACGAAAAATCATGTGAATCTAATTTACTGTTTTCAACATGCCCCTATGTCTACTTATATAAATGGCCTAATAATTACTTTATAGATGAAGGATACACCCAAGGCCATATTTGTACTATGAACAGGAAGTCTTGCCTTTCAACTGGGATAAGAATTTCCAAACGAAAATCTTTTAATCTCTCTCAGGTCTCTTCTGTCTCTTTCCATTACCTTTCAAATATTGGCAGGGTAATTAAGAAATAAAACTCCCTACCAAATAACCACGCCCTTTTTCACTCTCACACACAACAACCCAACAACGACAATAAAAACAACAGTATTTAAGAAGGTTTTAAATAGGATTACAAATGTAATACCACTAAGAAAAATATATTGGTCACCAAGACTGGCTTTAAATTTTGAGATGAACTAGTTTTTCTCTGAGACTCAAGGATGACACCCCAGCAAGTTCTGGAGAATAAACCTAGGGCTCCACAGAAGACAACCGACAGTGATGACAGATTTATCATAAGATGCTCTCTTTCTTTGCTCAAACCGAAGGCCCAAACGGAGATGTATGTATTTCTGGTGTATTCCTATAGAAATAGTGTGTGATTCTGTGTGTGCTTTTCCACTCTCAATAGGCTTAATTAATTTTTTTTAAGGAATGGAATTGATTTTAAAGGGACTGAGAGATCCCTTAGTGGTTAAGAGTGGCATTATACTCCTCCCACAGAGCTCAGTTTGGTTCCCAGAACCTATATGAGCCACCGCTAACTCAAGCTCCAGGTGACTGATACTGCTGTGCCCCATGGGCACTTGTTCCCAAAGACACACACCATAATTAAAAATAATAGAAATCAAACTTTAAAGGAGTCTTAAAGTAAATAGAAGTGTAAACAGCATGAATTCTAATTCGAAAAATTCCCACAAACTGGATTTTAACAACTATAAATGAAATCTGACATATTTAATCATATCATTTTCAAGAGTTAAAAACAGCATCTTTCCTTTCAAATTTTAAACACATAGCACCTTTTAAAACTCCCATCTAAATGATAGCATAGAAGAACTAACTGCAAACATACAAATAGCTTAAAAAACATTAGACAAGCATGGAATTTACTATTATGTATTTGGATGACTATATCAATACTTTTAAAAGTACCTTAAAATTTATTATTATTAAACATGAATTTTCTGTTTTAAGAGACTCACTATGAAACCTGATGAATGTTTCTGCTCAAAGTGAATGCCTTAAGGTATTCAACAAACAATTGGCATTTTAAAAAATATACCTAGAAATTAAGTCAGTCTATCTGTGCCTATTTCCCAGTCTCATTCTTGCACAGCTATTACCAGCATCCTGGCCCCTACAGTTTATTCAAAGTGAACAGCATTATATCCCAGAGAACATATATACATATGTTCACACACACACAGAGAGAGAGAGAGAGAGAGGGAGAGAGAGATAACCATCTAGGGAACATACCAACAGACTGATGAAACATTTTGATGGGCTGGTGTCCATGCTAAATTGTTAATGATTTTACTGTTACCTCTACTGTACATGTAACCACAAAGATAGCTCTTTGGTTTTCACATCTCTACCTAAACTATACCAAGAAACCTTACTTGATGATAATATTTAAGTCAAGCCAGGCATGGTATTGAGGTGGAGATACAGGACCAGAAGTTTAAGTTCATTCTCAGCCACAGTGTGAGTTCAAGGACAGCATGTATCAAATCACCAAAAATTAAATTTTAAATGTTTTTAAAATGAAAAACAGTAGTTATTGTTTTCCATATACCACAGAGTGCACAGCATCTAACCATACCCTCCCCACATTAGCACAGCCACTCTGTTACCGCCTTACTCTTTGGTTTTGGAGTCCCTACTCAGGACAGGTCAGAATGCTGCTGAGCAGGGAGTGCACAGCAAGTAAATATCTCCTGTGTTCAACCATGAGCATTTTCCACTATTCTCTTTATTGAAATGTAAAATTACCTTAAAAACTACCCAGAGGATCCTAATTAATTAAGGAGCATCAGGCCGGGCGGTAGTGGCGCACGCCTTTAATCCCAGCACTCGGGAGGCAGAGGCAGGCGGATCTCTGGGAGTTCAAGGCCAGCCTGGTCTACAAGAGCTAGTTCCAGGACAGGAACCAAAGCTACAGAGAAACCCTGTCTCGAAAAACAAAACAAAACAAAAAAAATTAAGGAACGTAGGCACAGATGTAGGGAAAAGCAAGTCTCTGGTTTCACAAAAAAAGCTAAACCAAGAAAACTCAACATACAAAAAACTTTGTCATAGCCACTATAAAAACATAACCATAGACAGCAGCACTGGGAGACGTGGCAGCCGTCCGAGTCACCTGAAACAGCGCAGCGCCTCCCCTGGAGCCTCCCTCTGCTCTCAGGATGTTCTTTGATTTCACTGATCCTTCGTGCTGCTGCCACAGCCTCTCTTCTGGAGATGAGTTGGTTCTCTCAGTCATGGAGAAATGCACTACTTTATCAACATTATCTGCCTGTGAGATTTTGGCAATCCACACTAAAGTCTGGTAAACAGCCACAGTTATCAGATTCTGCCAGAAGGCAAGCACAGCCTACGGCTCAAGAAGCGGCTCTGCCTGGCTGACCGATGGTTATTCATGAACACTTGAGCTTTGAGACCATCCAGACAGTTTCTTCTATGAAAGCTATATTGGAGAAAAACTAGCTTTACCCAATTTAATAAACTTCTGAAGTGCCATTTAAATGCAAAATTAGGTAAATTTTTACTTATATTTTCTCAAATTCTACATTGTATCTCAAAATTCGGCTCTGCTCAGTATTAGTTTCCTGATTTGCCTTTTATACAGACGAATAGGATTGAATATGTGGCTGGCTCTTTCCAATTTAGCATTATGTCAAAAGAAAAGACTCACTTTCCTTGACTCCACACTCACATTCCTTAAAATAAACAGTTCTTCCAGCTTCTACTAAAGTCTACGCTCCAATCCATGGTTAACAACACGGATTCAATCTCCAACACTGCCTCTGTCTGCTGTGTTATCCCACAAGTCCTTTGCCATGTAAAGCAATAGCCGCCCACTCATCATCCTGTCTGATGTTAAGAGCAACAACAACATTGAATAGAGCTAATGATAAAACTTATTCCATAGCAATATGGGAGGAGTACCGAAGATAATCCATATGGGGGGGGGTCAGCCAAGGGCTAGGGCTGTGCCTCCAGGGCTGGGTGTCTGCTAGGTTCTCAGGAGGCCCTGCACTCGATCCCAAACAAAGGAAGGGAAGAGGATAAAGGTGGGGGTGTTACTCGGAAGTCCTAGGAACTAACGAATGGAGTCAATCCTCTGACATTCACTGGAAGCTTACTCTGGTCTAGCACTCTTCCAGTACTAGGGAGGCATGGATCCTAAGTCAAACACAGTTTTGGCCTTCTAAAACTTACACTGCACTTGAGGGAGAGAAAATAATTAGAATGCATGATGTCTATAAAGGTGCATATACATAACCATTAGAAGTTAGCCACGGAGAAATAAGAAAAGGAGGAGGGAACACCCGACCAGAATACACTATTTATACAAGACAGAGAAGGCATTGGATGGAGTGCTTCATGAGAAGCAGCTAAACTAAGAAAGAAGAAGCCATGGAAGCCCACTGGGTTTGCTGCTTTAAGATGACAAATATGGGTGATCAGATGGTCCTACTGACAACAGTACTTGCCCTGTCCTAGACTCCTCCATGGGCTCTGTGAGGCAATGCAGGTGAGGAGCAGATGTAAGGCACCCAGGCAGTAATAGCATTATTAAGTGGTAAAACTCAAGCAGTTCTCCCATTCTAGTTGTCTAGTTTCCCTGCACTTGGGAGTGCAAAGAATAAAGACTAAAACATACTTTAGTCACTGTAGGCATTATAGTAATAAAATTATGTTTTCATGAATAGGAGAAAAATACATGGAAAACAAAAACTGCACCTAAACAAAATAATGCTCTCTATATAGGCTAAAAAATAAAGTCTAGAGAGATTAAAATTATGTATTTTCTATCTAATTTTATATGGCATATTATATGGTCAAATATATTAACTTCTTACACAATTTAAATCAAGAAATAGATTCAGTAATAAGAATACAAATAACTTCTCAAAGGAAGATATATGGTGATAACACAACCATAACAAAATCCATATCAATTTCTTCTCCACTCATAACTGAAAATTGTCTTTCATAACTCTGTATTACAATTATCTTTAAAAAAAGAGTAACATGATACTGTGAACCAAGGGTATAGCAATGTTTACAATAAACAGATACTAATGTTCATATTTCAAATACTAGGCCTTTATATCAGGCTAATAGGTAGATAAGTTTTAAGTTTTTACCTCATAAAACAATCATTTATAGCTCTTTAACCTTCTACAGCTTCCAACATTCACTTATTTGCATAGCTAGTGCTAGAAAATTATGGGATAATCAACTCCACAGTATTATAGATCTGACAGAAAAATAATAATTGACCATGTAATAGTCTAGAGAATCTAATCCATTACCTAAGTTCATTTCGTGGAAATTTTTATGCAGTGAGGGATGTAATTTTATTTGAAATTCTATAGCCCTACTCAGGTGCAGGTCTGCAAGCTAATTTCTATCATGGATTTGATCTCTATTGTGGACCTGACTGAGCCTACAGAGTGTGCAAATATTTGGCTGGCTTGTGAAGCCAAGCATCAAGATATGTATGAACAGTTTATTTTGTATTAGCCTAACATGGGTAAATGTGTGTTTTAAATTGAGGTTGATTCATAATAGGAGACACTGGGACTGAAGTTCACACTGCTAATTAAGAACACAAAACTCTTGTCATCTAACTGCAGAAGCTGGTGTAGAAGATGTTAAAGGTAACCTCGGGCTTGTGGCTTCTGGGAAGTCGGGTGGAAGGAGGGAAGAACGAACTGAAGTTAGATGTGATGAGATGAATTTGAAGTAAATGTTGGGGGATACACTGTAGGGCCAATACTGCATTAGAACTGAATTTACTTTTTTGAATGTATTAATGGTAAAGTCCTGAGACTGATCACTCTAAACAGACATTATTTTCCAGACTGACAAGGGAAAAC
This sequence comes from Microtus ochrogaster, assembly GCF_000317375.1. Taxonomy (NCBI): domain Eukaryota; kingdom Metazoa; phylum Chordata; class Mammalia; order Rodentia; family Cricetidae; genus Microtus; species Microtus ochrogaster. The sequence continues at coordinate 25,603,720 of NC_022030.1, forward strand.
ACAGTAACTTTAAAATTTTTCCAATTATAACAGCATTCTTGGGACTGTCACTTTGATTTAAAAGCTGCTCATATTCATATATACATATACACACACACATACATACATACATACATACATACATACATACATACATACATACATACATACATATAATGGAAAGGGCTCCTGCCATACCCAACCCCATTCCCCAATACTCCAAGTGCTGAGCGGCTCATGGGGGCCACTGTTGTTGTGGTTCAGGTGCCTCAGGTGCTGGCTGGAACATGCCGACATTTCTCATGCCCATTTCTAGCTCACACATCTCGGAGCACATCAAAGAACTGTGTGATAGATCTTAGGGGTCAAAATGACCTAAAGCAACCTTTGACCTGGCTGCCCGGGAAGGTATGGTTTCTGAGAAGAGCAGCATAGCTTCAAACTGTGCCAAACTTGCACTGCATTGTAAATCTCATACTCTAACCTCAAATTTGGACTAAACTCCTAATTGCTAGACATGTTCTTTCATGTGTTCATCTTCAAATCTTTCCTTAGAACCTTTCAAAGCACGAATCTTACATCTTTCAAGATGAATTGGAAAAGAAAGAAATGAGACCATTATGTATCCTAGCAAATACTGAGCAGAAAGGCAATGCATCTTAATAAAACTAAAGCAGGTCTGTATTTCAGCTATGCCAGGAGTTAGTGGTATTCACAGAAGTGATTTATGCTGACTTTAACACATAACTTAAAAACTTTCTTCACTGTGAAAAGCGCTAATGAGTATTCTTTAAACACACACACACACACACACACACACACACACACACACACACACAAAATGGAGTTCAACATACCTTAGGAATAGGATTGAGAAGAACCACCCCAGACTTCTTGGTGATGACTTGTTTTGTTGAGAAGTGGTGATCTATAAGCTGAGGGATATTTGAAAACCCAGTGCCCTCAAATCGATACAGATTCTAGAGGGAGAACAACAAAGCAGAATTATTAGGAAGCCATTGTTTCAGAAAAAAACATCATCTTTATCCATGAGTTAAGTTCTATTTAAGGAGAGCTGTCAGTATACAGCAACATAAACATATTTAACAATGCTCAACCACACACTTGTTAGATAGTAAAAATTAAAAGTAGACAAAAAAAATGAAACTCTAGTCCACTGCCAAATCTTTTGACTGAAAAATTTTCAAAATACATATACCTCACATCATAATTACGGTATGAAGAGAGGATAACAGAATTGCATTTTACTAAAACGGTGACCAAGCAAACAAGGAGTTCACTCAAGTTTAGACATAAGGAAGATGTTAGCATGTTTCTCCATGCATGCTCCATTCAATAAACGTTCAGTACCAAAAATACTGTCCAAAGTTTGAGGGTGCCTGATACAACAATAAATAACTTAATACCTAAAATCATTTTTATTTGCTAATATAATAGGTTTTTCTACAACAGGACTCCAATGTAGTATTGGCCAATAAATAAAGATTCAAACATCATTCGCACAAGAAATGAAGATAAAGAAATAAAGAGTATCAGTGCCAATACCTTAGAGATCAGCAGGCTCAGAGCTTAACACCTTTTTAGAAGAATTATTTTGTTATTTGAAATGTATGTGCCATGTGAGCACAGCCATGTGTGTGGATGTCCACGGAGGCCAGAACTGGCTAGATTTACAGGCAGTTGGGAGCCTAATTGAACTCTGTCCTCCACACTTTAATTCCAGCACTTGGGATGTAGAGGCAGGCGGATCTCTGTGAGTTCGAGGCCAGCCTGATCTACAAGAGCTAGGTCCAGGACAGGCTCCAAAGTTGTCCTTTCTAATGAGAAACAAACTTAGTTCCTGAAGACATATCAGTTTTTGTCCTGAAAATACAAAAAAATAAAAAAAAAAAAAAAAAAAGCATATTCTCTTAATGGCTGAGCCAGGTAAGAACATTTTTCTTCTCACACTCTGTCATGTTATTCCTGGATTTCCTATTTAAGTAGACCAGTAGTTAGGTATAAGAATTGACAGCAGTAAATACAGTAGGAATGCAGTAGCCACACTTTTCAATGCCAGACGACTGTGACACAAAGTACTAGAAGCTTCTGTGTGCTTCTTTCTTGGGCTTAACTGAACACACAGGAGGTATGCAGATACAAATGTAAATAAGCATTTTAAGATAACTATTAAGAAATTGAACTTTCTAATCTCATAAAACCAGAAAGGAGAAGCAGGAGTGACTGCTACAGGCTGAGAAAGAGTGTGTGAGGAACAGCAGGAAGCTGGATAAAACAGACTAAACTCCCATGGAAAGGGAGTTAGTTCCCCAGCACAGAGCAGTCGGGAGATGAGCCTATGGAATAGCATGGAAGTGCAGCATGCACTAACGACACCAAGCCCAACAACATTCCCGACAAATAAACAATTTCTACATCTTCCTCTTTCTATTTACTCTTAACACAGCAACTAGGGCATGTTGTCCCTAAGGATCTCTCCTTTGCTTTGCTTAAAAGTCTCTCTTCCCTCCACATAAGGACAAAGACAGATGCTAATCTGAGCTCACCACTGTCTCTCTACTTATCTCTCACCACTCCTCCTTGGATCATTAGTCTCCAGGCCCTTCTTGCTCTAAAATATGATATGCACTCCTTCCTCAGAGTGGTTTGCTACATGAATTAATTTATAAGACAGCCAGCCCCACAGGTAATATCTCCTTTACTGGCTTCTCTGCCAGGCTTTCATCAAATTATCTTTTCTGTGACGTTAACGCTGGTCACCTACACAATATACAATCTCCACTTTCACCTCCTAATTTATCACCTTCTTTTCCTTATTGACATTTTCTCCTTAGAATGTATGACTATAATCCTTTGACCCTATCATCACATATATTTTATTTATTCTTAAAGGTATGTGCATACCCACAAAGAACAGAAAAGGGTGCTGGATTCCCACAAGCTGCAGTTACAGGTGGTTGTGAGACATTTAGCACAGATGCTGGGGGACTCCAACTAGGGTCCTCTGGGCTATCCCTCCAGCCCCAGTTTAACTTACATTTTTTATTATCTGTTTCCCTTCTAGAACGCAGGGATATTAGGCAACAAATTTGTTCACCTTCTGCTCAGTGTGATAGCCTTATGCTCCATATACGGCGTGACACGTAGAAATAAATATATAGAAATGACATGAATGACTGCATGTTGTAAAGTAAAGGAGACAAAGTAGATAGCTTACAAACAAAGGAAAGTTCACACACTCATGAGCATGAGATATCAAAGTATAATGTTTAATAATAAGTACGAAATTGAAGCCCATACAGAATGAAACTTCAAATCTACCCTGATATAAACTTCAGAGTAGTTATTGTCCTATCCTAATGATGGCTGCATGATTACTATATAATGGGAAAAAATCCACTATACAGGCTAAGTCACAAATTCAGAATTGTTGTGCAAAAAACATGTTGGCTTTTTATTGCACATGAAGACTTACAGCATGAATTTAAAACATGGCTTAGAGCCTGGAGACTGCAATAATAAAGCTAAGTAATGCAGAGATTTAATCACCTCAAAGTGAACTTGATCAATATCTAATCTCTTTCCATTTCCTAATTTAAAAACACATGCTATTGGCCAAAGCTTTCTCCATATCTGAACTACAATGTGATACTTTCATTCAAGGCTATGTCTGGAAACAGGGTATTCAGGAAGCAGCAAAGCCATCGCTTGAAACTTTGCTCATTTCGTTATGGTTAGCACATAAAAAGTCTTCTATTTTGACATATATAAGGCATTGTTGTCAATTATGTTCTACCAACTATGCCATGAAAACCAGGACTTATTCCTATTTCAAATAATAACTCTGGACCACTGGACCTGTTGATGGACCGCTCCCCCTACTCTTCCCAACTTCTGTAGTGACCACTCAACGCTGGGCCCCGACACAGCCAGCGTCTTCCACTTGGATTCTTCCTCAGGACAACGTGATCCTAGCACACCCATACTGTGAGCTATGACCGGATTTCAAACTTTTTGTGGCTGAACGGTATGCTGTGGTGCACACTCAACACCACCTTTTCTTTACCCAGGTACGGGACATTTAGGGTGACACTGACTATTCTGAATAGTGTAGGGGAAACAATGGAAATAGATCTTTTTAACATGTTCATCTCAACTAGCCGTGTGATCCAAGGAAGAGGGCGTCTGGATCATGTCATTCTGTGCTCAGATTTTTGAGGGAGCTTCACAATGACCTTTATAACAGCTATGCTAATTAACATTTCAAACACATGAAGACCTCTTTTTTTCCCCTTCATTTCCTCACAGTTTTTACTCTTAGTTTGTCTTCTGAAAACAGACATTTTCACAAGAACAACATGCTGTCTTGGTGGTCTTAATTTATATGATTAGATATGTTGAACATCTTCCATGAATGACTGTTGCCATTTGCACTTCCTCTTCTAAGACAGAAATGTCACTGTGACAGGGTGTTCACACCCTTGGACAAGGAACTACAGACAATAGGTGATGGTTGAGAGGGAGACCAGCCCCTCCCGGGGACGAGCCCTCTAGATGGCTGCCCAATACAAAGTGGTCAGGCCCAAACCACACACACATAAACAACAAGAAGACTTGGCAAGCTGTATTTATAGATTGCAAACACAAGCGTATGTGCATTTATCAGTTTGAGAAAGGAGGGAACATAGAAGGAGATGGAGGGAAAAGACTTGGGAGGATCTGGAGGAAAGAAGGGGAAGGGAGAAAGTGATATAATTATATTCTCAATAAATTTTGTAAAAAATAGAAAATTGCTTAAAAGGCTATTGAGACCTTTCTTCTTTTTAAATTGGTTTATTCGGTTTTGTGCTATTGGCATATTTGAATTCCTTACACATTGTGGGAATAACCTCTTCAGCTGTATAGTTTGAACATGCTCTCTTGATTCTCTTAATCTGCCTCTTTACTCTGTTGATAGCTTCCTTTTTCGTGCAGAAGTTTTGCTAGTTTGACATAAACACAGCAAACAATCTTTCTGTAGTCTGTATTTGGGGACATATCAAAACACCACTTCCCAGGCCAGTATCTTAAAGCATTTCTCCTGTTTTCTTCTAGCAGTTTCAGAAGTTATGATTTTATGAATAAGCCTTAATAGATTTGATATTTGTTACTGTAAGAAAGAGCAGTTGCATTCTTATGCATATGGGCATCTAATGTTCCCAACACCACTTACCTAACAGAGCCATGGTGTATACTTGTCCCCAACAGAAATCAGCTGGTCACAATGTGTGGGTTGGTTTCTGCCTCTCTATTCTGCTCACTGGAATATAGTTTTGTTTTGTTTCAAGACAGGGTTTCTCTGTAGCTTCTTGGAGCCTGTTCTGGAACTCGCTCTGTAGACCAGGCTGGTCTCAAACTCACAGAGATCTGCCTGCCTCTGCCTCCCAAGTGCTGGGATTAAAAGCATGTACCACTACTGTCCAGCTGGTTCTCTCTGTTTTTAATGTCACTTTGATGACTACAACTTAAACGTACATTTTTAGGTCTGGTTATGTGATGCCCCAGCTTCTTTTTGCTCAAGACTGTTTTGGCTATCCAGGTTTATCTATAGTCTCTTATGAACTTTGAGATTATTTATCATAATTCTTTGCTGATAAGTCTGTATATCATATGGGGACATTTTAGTCATACTGATCTTCTTATGCATATAGGATATCTGTGTATATATCTGTATGATTTTCAGGATCCTTCATCCATGTTTTAAATTTTTCTTTTCCTTTTACTTGTCTGTTAAATTTGTGGTGAGTGTTTATGGTTGTGCGAAATGGAACTGTTATTTTCACTTTTGGGGGGATAGGTAGGTTTTCTCAGCATATAGAAACATGATCATCACTGAGACTTTCAGCTAAGATCAAGTGCATGCAGAAATACAAATGTGTTTGGGGTGCTGATTTGGATACTCAATTTTATAGAACTTATTAGTTCCAACAGGGTTTTTTTTTTAATGTCTTTTAGAAATCTCTATGCATGAAATCAGGTCATCTTTTAACAAGGGCAAATTGCTTTTTTTTCTTTGTTATTATGAATTTCCTTTATTTCTTTTTCTCTTGCCAATTGTTCTGGCAAGGGCTTTCCATCCTATGTTGACAAAAGGCAATGACAATGGGCAACCTTGTCTTTTCCAGAAGTTAGAAGGAAGCTCTCCATGACTTCTCCACTCGGTATGGCAATAGCTGTGGGTTTGCCATAATCACCTTCCCTGGGCTGCAGTTATTCTTTCCACCCTGAACTGTATTCTACCATGTAGGGTATTCTACCATGGATCAATTTTGAATTTTGTAAAATGCTTTTAGTGTCTACTTAAATTTCGCTCCCTATGTTTCTGCATTTGACTCTGTTAATACATCAGCTATTTTACACTAAAGCATTCCTGCATCATTTGATCACAGAGAATGATCTTTTCCAATGTGCCATGAAATGCAGCTTGCCAGCATTTTATTTAACATTTTATGTCTATGTTCATAAGTGGTATTGGTCTATAAATTTATTCTGAGATTGTTTCTTATCTAGTATAGGCATGTGTATGTTTTTAAGGATTCTTTTTCAATTTTTTAAATACTCTGGGAAAACTGGCACTAGTCTTTTAAATATTGGTAGATTTTATAGGAAAGCCTCAAGTGTTGAGTTTTTCTTTGATTTGAAAAAGTGATTCAACGGCAATTTTACTAATAAATTTTTATTGTCATTTTAGTAAATGTAATCATTTATTACTGATTCAATCTCAGGGCTCATAAAGGCTGAGACAGAAAAATCCCACGTTCATGGCTAGCCACAGTTACACAGTAAGACTCTGTCTCAAACAACTGGGGGGAGGGTATATGCATTATTCAAATTTGGTAACCTACATAGCACAGAATTTATCTGGTCTTCTAGATTTTCTTTTTATTCACGTATGGGGGAAGGGCATGGGTCTGTGTGAGGCAGAGAACAATTTTCAGGACTCAGTTTTCTTTCCACCACGTGAGTCCAACAGGCTTGGTGGCAAGTGCCTTTACCAGCTGAGCAATCTCACCAGCACTGATATTTTCCCTGTTGTTATACTTGTTCACAGTCCTTTCAGATGATCCTGTGTTTGTTGGTAATGTCGGCTGCAATGCCTTACACTCATCTCTGACACCGAGTACTGTTCTTCACTTAGCTAAAGGCTTTTTAAGTCTATCTTTTCCAAAAGCCAACATATTCCATTTGTCCTTGCATTTCCCAAGTATTCTATTTATCCCTGCTCCGATGTTTAACATTGCGTTGTACTGATTTGGTTCTTGGTTTTCTAGTTCCTTAGGAAGCATCAAAGGTCTCCAGCTAAAGTCTTGCTGCTGTTTTATGAATGTTGGTGCTGGTTGCTAAGAATTTCCCTTTGACAATGGTGTTTGCCATAGTCTGTAAGTTTAGTGTAATGTATTTCCATTTGCCTCAAGAATCTTATACTTCTCATTTAATGTCTTCAGTGGCTTGCTTCCTCAAGACAGTGTCTGACTTCCAAGTATCTAATGCTGCTTTTAGAGTGTCCCCCATTGATGACTTCTAGATTTACACCAAAGTTCTCAGAAAGGAACTTTGAATTTTTTTTAAATTGTTAAGATATTTTTTGTAGCTCAACATGTGATTTGTTCCAGAAAATGCTCAGGGTGCAGTTTAGACAATGGCTGTTAGATGTACTGCTCTAAAATGTCTTAGGTTCATTGTGTCTGAACATGGGTTGACTCCAATTTTCCTTTGCTGATTATCTAGTAGTTAGATGATCTGGTCACTGGTGAAGGCTGGGTATTGAATTCTGCCATTATTATATTACAGTCTATCTTTCCCTTAAGATTTATTAGTACCTCTTTTACATATTTATCTAACTACTAAATTTCATATGTTAAATACCACCTCTAATTTTGTGTTAATTTTATGTTGTTGCTGACTCACATGCTTAGTCCTAACATAATACTCAATAAATATTTCCTGAAAGAATGAACAAGAGAATAAACAATGCCATTATAGGAAGACTTTAAAAGTTTTATTTTAAAATAAATTTCATTTTAATTTTATTTATCATTGCCTGTCAATCTAAATTTCATGGCTCAGTCAACCCTAAGTTCAAACTGATATGTATGTAAGTTACTAAGTCCTTGAAATCCTACAGGTTCTGTTTATGTCATGGCTTAATCTTTCTATATTAACTAATATCACTCTTGTGCTGCAACAGAAACTCAAACACTGTCGACAGGCAATTTCAAATGCAGTTAATTTGGAATGATGGAGTGAAATATAATAAAAACAAGCAACAATTCTTCCATTTGCAAAAAATAGCCACTATAAATTTCTCAATCAGTAAAAGCAAAAATGTCAAAATTACTATTCATCTATTGAGTGCTTAATAAAGACAACATAACAGGGCACGGTTTGACAATGGTTTGACAAAACTTGGGGCCTACAAGATGGCACAATGCGTAAATGCATTTGTTGCAAAGGCCTGGAGATCTGAGTCTGAGTCCCCAGAACCCACAGGTAGAAGGAAAGAAGTAACATCTGAGAGCTCTCATTGACCTCCACATATGTGCATAGCAGCACCAGCCTTCCCCCCAACATGATACACACACAATAATCATAAATAACTTCTTAAAAGAAAGCAGTTTATCAATTCTAAATGTTCAAAAAGTAAATTAGTTTTAGAATAAAGTGAATATGTCATTTATATATCTTTATAATTTTCTATTTATTGTTTATTAATATCAAATGGTATTATAAAAAAACAGAAAAATAATTTAAAAAGTATTTCACTCAATAAAATATATCATAGTTTGAAACTAGCTAGAGAAGTGCCTTCAAAAGTACACATTTCATAATCCTGTGTTTTACTATAGGAAGAAAAATACATGGTATTTACATTACTTTTGTTTTTAATTTAAAATACGTTAGTACTCAAATTCAACCTCCTATATATTTACATTTAAATTTAATTTTATTAACTTTTAAATATGATATTTTCTCATTATGATTTAAGATTTTAATCCATTTTAGAGCATCATATTTATGGATCTAAGAAGAAATTCCAATGTTAAACTTATAGTGTGGCAAGCATTTCTTATAGAGCATGCATCAGTACATTTCACGTATACCACAGTGGATTCCATCAGTAGATACCCAGGAAGTAGACTGGGAACGTACATCGACAAACTGGATGATGAAGTGCCTCCTCTGGCCATCTGAGTACACGGAAAGGACATATTCACCAGGTTTCCCATGGCTCTCGCGTACCAGGAAGTCTCCTTGCTGCCTCAGAAGCTCTTGGGCCTCTATCCTAGGGATTGCACCATGGTACCAGTCATGCTCCGCCAGGGGCTTCTCACTCATAGAGATCATGTCAGAGAGCTGAACAAATGTTTTAAAAACCAAGTTAGAAAAAAAATTGTCCTAATAAAATTCACTGCAAGTAAAAATACTTATTACACATGATCTGATTTCATCAGTCAATTAAAAATTAAATGATAAAACTTACTAAGGAAAATATCCTCTGAAGTACGAGGACCGAAGTCTAGCACAAATACACGTCCTTCAATACTTTCTCTCCATCATGCACTGGAACATTAGTTTAAAGTTTGCAGTCCTACCCTTATACCCCTTATCATAAAATCAATCTATTAAACAATATTTATCAATCAGAAAAATTAGGAAGTATATTCATAAAAATTTATAACAAACACATTAAACCTGCTTTTTCACTGAATTATTAACTCTGGACTACTCAGACTATGCACTGTACATAATGGTAGGCAGGAATGGGTCTCGGCTCAACCTCGAGCTGCCTGGCTAAGTACTCTCTCTCGCTCCTCCATCTTACTTCTGTTAAGCCACTACTCTGTCACAAGGTTGGCCTTGGTTTTGCAAAGCTATGCAGATAAATCCCTGGGGAAAGAAAATGAGCAGGATATAAACACAACACATGTGGAAATGATTGTAAGTCATGAAACAGAAGAAAAGCAAGTCACCTACTGTTTTAGGAGGTTACATGCTCATAATAAAGAGCAGAAATAAGCAAGGGCTAGCTATGATGCTGTGAAATTCCAGAAATTAGTGGTGATGAAATTAAACATGCTATGGTCACAATTTCTCTTGTATTCTAGTCATTCACAAGAACTAAACTGCCTTGTACTATTGGAGTATTTCATGGGTAAGGTATAACATTTTACACCAATTATTATGGTTCTCAGAATGCAATATTAAAGATCCCCATGAAAACATACCATAAGTTTGAAAAAATCAGGATCAATAATAAAATTACAGTTTGGATATAAAATGTCCTCCAAAAGCCCTGTGTTGAAGACTTCGTTGATGTCAGATGTCCTTCTGTATATGTGCTGCTTTTATTGGTTGATGAATAAAGTTGCTGCAGCCAATGGCTTAGCAGAGCAAAGTCAGCAAGAAATTTGAACAGAGATATATAGAAAGAGCAGGCAGAGTCAGAGAGACATCATGTAACCGCCAAAGGTGTATCATGCTGTCACCGGTTAGCCATACGACTTAGCATTTTAAGAAAAGCTCCTAGTTAGAAAGTGGTTACAGATATGCAACAAAGACAGATTCAGACAAAAATAAACCTCAGAATGAGTCACAGTGTGTTTAAAAAATGTACGTAAGTTTGAGAGAGAGGAAAAGGAGTACAGACAGAAAGAGAAGTACAAACAGTTAAAGATTAAAGGAGCAAAGATAATAAAATAAATATTAAAAAGTAATAGAGTAAAGACAAATAAGTCATGTAAAGATGGAAAATACACAGAGTTTGGATTATGCATTTTACTGTGTTTTCTTTGAATTTTTTGACTGCAGAGAGACATTTGATTCTAGGGGCTGCTAAACTAAACCAACATAAAGGTGTCTTGACTTCAAAATTTGAGTCTTAAGGATGTTAATTTAGAAAAGAGATTCTGCTTTTGTTTCCATAGAAGATGAGAACCTGTGGATTCCTTCCAGACTAATGTGGTTTGATGAAACAAGACTCTCCCCCAAAATGTTTTCGCGAGCCCTAAAAATACTTTGCCCAACAAACAGTAGGAAGTAGTTTGGAGAAAACTATGCCCAAATTCCAAAAATGATTGTTTATAAATGTTTACTTTCATTTAAATGGGGTTGGTTATAAGTGACTAATGGTCACAGTCAATCTCTAAAAAACGGGGGGAATATGATATACAGAGATGAAATACTTTATATTGGTACAGATTTTTGTTCTATTGATACAAATTTACAGCTGATTTTGTTACACTGTGTATATGTATTTCTGCTCTTGTTTATGGTATTGTGTTCGTGCAGCTCATTTAAAAATGTAATGTATAATTAAAAATTACAGATTAATAGTCATTTATAATAGTCAAATTTATAGTCATGTTAATTAGGCCTTCTAGATATTTCAGTTACATAAAAAAAGCTTCAACACTTCAAAGACCTACAGAAAATGACATTTAAAGATTTTAAGAACTTAGACTTTTCTCAACACTGAAACATGTCTGCTTCTGGCAGCACCAATAACTTCAAGAGGAAGATGGGCATCAAAGAGGCTCCTTATGGAGTTTGCTAGCCATTTGGGCAAGAAACTGCTTTTGCCTGGACTACTTGATGGTATGCTATATAAACTGGACATGTAGGACCCACCGAAAAATGACTGCTAAACTTTCCAAAAGATGGGATGGCCCTTCAGGGTTCCTGCTTCAAAGAAGAAACTGCCAGACATTATGCAGGACACAGAAGAAAGCAACTGATGAACTTTGTCAGTACAAGACAGAACAGATCTAAAATGTCCTGCTTCATGGAAAAGTCTGCCAGATGCTATGGGCCTGAAGGCTGAAGATGGATGCCCCACCATTACAGAAGAGCTTTGGGTGACTGTCCAGACAACAAGAGGTCTCTGTCATTTCTAAAAGTTTAGAAGTTGCTTACAATGCATTTCCTGTTTAATTAAGCAATAGTATATCCTTCTCGGGTCTTTGATAGAGTTGAAGACAAATAGTTATAGTTTTCCTTATTCATGATAAAAGATAAATTAAACATAAAACTTTAGACTCCAAAGATAGGATAGATGATAGAATATTTTCCTTAATTTGCCAAATAGTAAATGGGTTAAATATTGTAACTATAATTCCTGCTTGATAACTGTTTTGTATAATTTTACTATGTTAAAGTTAAAACCTTCCTTTTCAACTAGACAGAAAAAGGAGAGATGATGTGGGATATCCTTCTGTATATGTATTGCTTTATTGGTTGATTCAAACAATGGCTTAGCAGAGTAAAGTCAGGCAGAAAATCTGTACAGAGATATAGAAAGAGAGTAGGCAGAGTCAGAGAGATGCCATGTAACTGCCAAAGGAGTTACATGCTGTCACTAGTAAGCCACAGCCTCATTTCAATACACAGATTAATAGAAATAGGTTAATTTAAGATGTAACAGCTAGCTAGGAATATGCCTAAGCTATTGGCCAAAGTGTTACAATTAATACAGCTTCTGTATGATTATTTAAGTCTGGACATCTGGAAACGAATAAGCAGTCTCTGCTTACACTTTTTAATAGGCTCATGGTGAGTGGAGCCAAAGGAAAGAAGACAGACCATGTGGTGGCATATCCTTGGAAAGGACCCACACACAAACTCCTTCATGGCTGGTAAACTCTGAGCATGTACTTCCTCCAAGGGCTGAAATGAGCCTCTCCCCCTCAGAGTCATTTATCTCACGTACTTTGTATCAGAAAAGGAAAGCTGAGTAAGAAGATAAGTAAAAGGTAAGCATACAAACACCCAAATAAAAGGATTTATAGGCTGATATTATGAACTTTATGATAACTAGGTAGTAAATAAAAACTATTTCTGAAGATAGCTTTCACTAATCTGTACCACTGAAGAGGGCTAAAATATGCACACTCAAGTCCAACATACCATTACCCAAAATTCATCTTACTGGTGGCAAAAAGAAAATGTCCCAATCCAATAGGCCTCAAGCATATTTTACATTATGGTGATTGTTCTTCCATCTATGACACTTAAATTTTAAAAATATGTACATGATGTGACAATTTTTCATAAGTATAGAGGGCCTTTTTACTTTTAGTGCCAACAACAATAAAAATAATAACATACAACAAACGAACTACGGGTAATCAAGTAGAGGGCACTACATTTAAAAATGAGTGTGAAATCTGTCCAAAGCGCTTTGTGAACTGATACCAAGAGCTGATCCTTTCTAAAGAAGGTAATTAGAAAAACTGGATTTTTGTTTTCCATATTTATCACAATATATTTAATATAGTAAATCCAAGTTTGTTTGTTTATACTATAGTAGGAAACTATTTCTAAGTCTTTCCAACAGCAAAAGTGCCCAAAGATGAGGAATCCATATAATGTCATTCTCAAGGGTCTTCCTGATGGAACAGTGGCAGAAGCAAGGATGCCACAGTCTGTTATCTCTCCCTAGTCAGTCGACTGCCCAGAAAAGCTGGGAGAGTATGGAGAACTCAGAAACTCTGAACGGATATGAGGTTCAACTAACATCAAAAAAGTTATTGATAGATTTGAAGATGAAGTATGTTTGGGAGGGAAGGGGGAATGATCTTGAGAGAATAACTCAGTTTTGTGCTTTGAATTTTGTGCTTAAGAAAACAAATTTTTTATAAAATGTGCCCCAGTATCAGTGACAGCACACTGTCACTCGCAGTCACTGGCAGTGTCACGGCACGCATTTCAGCTAAAGTGTACGGAGATCACTGCAGTAATCACCATGTAGCCATACTTCAGCAGAATACAAGACGGTGACACAATGTGCTTATTTTAAACTTCTGAACTAACACATGGAAGAACAGATTTGGGTTCAGACAAAAAAAATTAGACAAAATTAATCCCAATAAGCCCTTCTTGAAATTTATATATAATACAAGTAATTCAAAACTTGCGACTCAGAGAATAACTTTGATGTTCCTGAATATGACCATGCAGAAGAAATTAGCATATGGCTACACTAACATGAAACATTTATATTTCCTTGTTACTTTCTTTTTAACACTTTAAAAATGAAAACAGTAAATTAAGACCTTAAGAATAATAGAAGACAACTGACTGTTAATATGTGTTAATATTTAATTTTAATTTGTCTTGTTATGGGAATAACAACATTATTCTAGACACAAAAATGAACGCTGGAAACTACATGAGAACAATAACATTCTCCCCATGCTGGTGGTGGGAAGTTTGTATCATAATACTGATACTGAACTAATAAACGCTTAAACATAGCTATAATATAGTTTTCAAGAAAAATGCAAACAAATGATTCTATCTAAATAGAAGCACATGTATTTCACGTTCAAATTCTCATTCAAAGGTTCCCCTCATTTACAAGATTTCTCTGTATAACAGCCCTGACTGTCCTGGAACTCACTTTGTGATTAGGCTGGCCTCCAACTCAAGAGATCTACCAAGTGCTGGGATTAAAGGTGTGCACCACCATGCCCATCTCAAAGGTTCTTAAAATTAAAATAATACTTATGTCAATACAGTAAATGACTTTTATAGAGACAGGATTGACTAATTTAAACCTTTTGATCTTTAAACAAAAATGTTTTGGATTAAACAACAATAACTTGGACTAAGACTTATAAGAATCTGATTTTAAATAATGTTTTTCAAAGAGTGCTATAATTGGTGGGACATTATATAGATCAGAGGAGTAACACCAGTTCTCACATGATTGTGACAAGGAACAATAGGGCTGCTCAGCCACATTAGAGCAATTCTATATAAAGAGAGCCTTGGAGGAAGGGCAATATTCCTGGTATGGTGGGAACAAGTCTCAGTAACTTCAATATGGTTTGAAAGCTTTCTAACTCAAATGAACCATTAAGACTGCCAGGAGCTTGAAGAGGTGCAGCTAATACTGCCCAACACCTCTGTCTCTGGCTTCAGAAGCAGGGTCTGGCAAACAGTTCTCAGTGCAAAATGACAGTCTTGTGAAGATGGAAAAATATTGGATGAGGAGCTGGTCCCAGGCTCTGGGATATAAATGATGTATTATTTGGCTCCCTTCATATGCTGAAAAAGCACTTACTGGGAGCTGATATAAGATGTTAAAATGTAACCTTAACCAAACAATGGATAGTAATAGCTGACACATCAGAGCAATCCACAGTTGAGCCTAGTTCATCTCAGCTAACTCCCTCATGTCCTTCCTTCCGTCAGGATCCAAATATCCCACTGGAGTGCTTTAAAGTTACCTCCATAATTTAACCATTCATTAAAAAGTATGCAGACTAACAGCAATGGCAGTTAAAAAAACTATTATGATAAATTTCATATGTAAATGATATATATATATATATATATATATATATATATGCTTTATTTTACCTAAAATTGAACTTTAAAAATTTGTCAGATGTGGTGGCACATGCTTTGAATCCCAGCACTAGGGAGGCAAAGCTCTGTGAGTTCAAGGCCACGCTGGTCTACAACAGGACAGCCATGGCTGTTACACAGAGAAATCCTGTCTTGAAACCCACCACCCCCCTTTAAAAAATAAACAGTGATTCATAATTGCTGATTTCTAAATATTTTAAACAAATATGCTTCCAAATGGAGAAGAATGAACTTAGACCTCCACCCCTTTCCACATATAAAAGTAACTCCCCTTGTTTCAAGGCATATGTGAAGATCTGTGAAGGAAACAAGGATGAATATTTGCCACCATCTTGAGCTGGGCAGTGCTTTTTACATATGACATCAAAGTCACAAAACATAATGTGTTCTTCATCAAAACTAAAAACTGTGCGTGACACTATCACACACAAGAGAAAGAGAGAGAGAAGGGAGGGAGGGAGGGAGGGAGGGAGAGGGAGAGAAAGAAAGAAAGAGAGAGAGAGAGAGAGAGAGAGAGAAAACTTACAGGCTAAGAAAAAAAAACA
>NC_022030.1:25619775-25635951 GCF_000317375.1 Microtus ochrogaster
GGAGGGAGAGAGAGAGAGAAAGAAAGAAAGAAAGAAAGAAAGAAAGAAAGAAAGAAAGAAAGAAAGAAAGAAAGAAAGAAAGAAAGAAAGCAGGCAAACTTACAGGCTAAGAAAAAAAAACATTTGTTTACTATACTATGTGTATAACAAATGAAATGTTTCCCCAAAATAATTTAAAACTCATACAACTCAACATCTACAAAAACCAAGCTTACTACTGCGGGTACAGTTCACTGAGAGAGTGCTTATGCAGCACACAAACCTGGGATCCAGGTTCAGTTCACAGACAGAGTGCTTATACAGCATAAACGCAAACCTGGGATCCAGGTTCAGTTCACAGTAAGAGTGCTTATACAGCATACACGCAAACCTGGGATCCAGGTTCAGTTCACAGTAAGAGTGCTTATACAGCATACACGCAAACCTGGGATCCAGGTTCAGTTCACAGACAGAGTGCCTAGCATGCAAGAAAACCTGGGCTTAATCTGCAGACCATCAAAAAAAGTACACAAAAAATTTTAAGCATGCAAAGATTGTAAATAGAATTATCTATAAAGAATACATAAATAGCAAATTAGCACATGAAAAATTTATTATTAGTAGTCATTAGAGAAATTAAAATAAAAATGACAATGACAAACCAGTCACTAGATGCATTGATAATTATGTGAAGAAATAGTGAGTTTCAGACATACATTGTTAGAAATGTAAATATCACTGCCAATGTGGAAAACAAACTGTTAAAATCTTAAATTTAGAATCCCTGTATGACTCAGTAATTCTACTGCTAGGTATATGACAAAGAAAAATGAACTCATAGTCACAAAGAATGAAAAATTTTCACAGTAAAAAGCCAAAAAGTACAGTTTATATATAATGATAAAACTAATGTTTTATCAGATGATGAAGAGGCAAAATGGTATAATAAATCTAAGTAATGAAATATAAATCTAAGCAATGAAATAGTATTCAGTCTTATAAAGAATTAAAGATTGCCACATAGTACAACATGAATGAGCCTTTAAAATATTATAGTAATAGAATGAAACTAAATATAAAAAGCCTATTGCTGTATGACCCTTTGCAGGTGAAAGGCCCAGCAAGAGACCTAGTCACAAGGATATGCAGTATCAGGAGACAAGACAAGTGTGGAATTGAAACTATCTTCACACAGTAATAATAGCTATTATAAAAGTGCTATTGCCCTAGACACCTGTTTACACTATTCCTCTAGTGAGGTTCCAAACACATGAAAAGCCCCATCATTTCATACATGCAGTATAAGAAATCTCTAACATGCTGCTCCCTTTCATTCATGCTGACCATAGCAATTTCAGTTAGTATATCCCAGCAGGGCCTCAATCATCTCACATCTCCATTAGAAGTTAGAATGTTATACTCTGAAAGAACCTTCACACAGCCTCCATCACACTATGCTGTGGAACCTGTTCTGTTTTTACCAACAATTCCTGTAGCTACTATCTTACTATGTCTAGTAAACTACGACAGAGGACTATGTATAGAAAATATGTGTATAAATGGCTTAATACTACCCAGTTTCCAGCATTCAAGGGAGGCCTCAGAATGTCCAAAAGCAGTAAGGAAGGTCCATTACAAAAAAGCTTTTTCTGTTTTTGTTATAAAATTTTTACTCAGTGGTATACTATATGCAACTGTAAACAGAGTCCAGTGCACAGAGAAAGTTGAATCTGCTGTGCTTTTCCTGTCTGTGAGCATAAACATATAACCCTGAAAGAAGCAAGACAGCGATCACTGGGGAAACACACAGTCAATCCTACTTACTGCTGATGAGCCCAGTACCGATTTTGGAGACCTAATTATTCCAGCAATTGAATGACGAATAGATTCAAATTTGGATAGCCTCTCCTTTCGTTCCTAAAAGGAGTAAGAAGCAGCCATTAGCAGTAGCAAACCATTCAGTGTTTACATTTTAACATTTAAGGTTTTTTTTTAAATAGCTTAGTTTTCTAAATATGTCAAATATAAACTTCCTGGCATAACCAACGCATGTAAAATTATAGCAGTTTGCTCTTCTGGTCCCTTAATAAATGTCTTGATTTGGAAAAAGAACTATATAAGTCATTTAATTGTGAATCCTGTGTAAGCCAAGTTAATAAGTCTCCAAAAACCTCACTGATGGTGAGGGTCACAAAGGCAGTGACCAAGGGAGGGAGACCAGGTAAACAGTTGGGAAGGGGAAGCAGAACGCTCTCAGCAGCCAGTCAGCCTGTTCTCCTTCCAGGGATAGTTCTGAATATCACATATCACAGCAGAGAAACACCTTCAGATCTACTTTACCACCGCAAATGAATGGAGAGTGAGTATAGAAAATGAGACTTAAAAGGAGAAGGAAAAGAGGAGGTATAGAGAAGAAAGGCTGGAAAGAGGAAGAACTGGCCTGTAGCCCAGGACTGGGTCACGTTCCAGCTGCTGGCCAGCAGCAGACAGAGAACAAGAGCACTGGCCATAGGCTGCAGCATCTCTACCCCTTCCTACCAGCAGTGAAGCTCAGTGCTAGCGTTCACTCCCTGTCTGTTCCCAGAATCCACTATTAATTTCTCAACTCCAGCGTGTCCTTGTCCACCTGCCCACCCTACTGTTTATACTTCTTCTAAGACCAGCAAGAAAATAGTTCTAACTAGCGTACAAACATACAAACATCTATCAATGGAAACAACTTAGAATAATCTTCTAATAGAACAGGGAATTTCTCCTTTTTCAACATTACTGCACTAACTTAGGATCTCATAAAATCACTATTTGTAGATAAATATGATCACATATAAAACTGAAAAAAAAACCTTGCTTAGACTTACAAGGGACTAGAAGTTGGTACTTTGAACATATGCATAGTTAATATACTTCTAGAGAAACACATCATTCTCACCATACAAATGATGATCCCTTGGGAATGTGGGGAGTTGCTTGGTAGCTTTAACCCAACATGAGATGCACATTTAAACAGGATAGATAGATAGATAGATAGATAGATAGATAGATAGATAGATAGATAGATAGATAGATAGATAGATAGACAGACAGATAGATATAGATAGATATAGATAGATATAGAGATAGAGATGCTAGAAGGCCTGAGCGAAAGAGCACTGGAACACAAGACTATAGTGACCTTGGCAAAGCATGCCTGTCCTCCTCATCCTCAAATTTGATTGTATGTATATGACTTGTTAACTCTTAAATCTATTTCTGATGCTTCAGAAGTCTGAAAAAGTAAATCTGATTTAAAAAGAAATAAAAAAAAGAAACTATATAGCCAGGACTTAAGGCAGACTGCTGGTGAGCCAAACAGGCATGCTGTGTGCAGGACCGAGCAGAGCACACGCGCTGAAGAACACGGCAGAGGCTGGGCCTTCCACTCTCCAAAGAAACCCGCGCTTTCTCCCCTTCCTTTCTGGATCTGCTCTGCGTAGCTGGAGAGGTACTTAGTTGCTGCAGCCACTGACAGAAAGATGCCATGAAAGTACTAATGTCACCTCTATGGTGGTGACAGCGTCACAGGAAAGCAGCGAGCACTTCTACTGCGCCTGCGCACTTTTCCTCAGGCGGCTTTCTTCACTGGCATACTAGAGGAAGCGTTATTCCAGTGTGAGAGTACTCACAAGATACAACTGAAAAGTACACTGAGAAAGCAGAACCCAAAACTATAATTTTCTCCAAATAAAAGTAAAAAAAAATTCAGGAGAGAATTTTAAGTATGAAAAGCATTCTCAATGTATGAAATGACTAAATGTACTCACGTGGTAAACTGGGGTGCCCACAGCATAACTGGACATCCCACCCTAGAAAAGGAAACCTTTCACTGAAACGCTGCAACATTTCCTCAAGAGGGTAGTAAGAGAATTATAGCACAGTTTAGAACTGCAGGATAAATAAATCCAGGTGTGAGGAGAAACTGACTTCCAAGCCCACTCTCCTGACATTACGTCACACAGTACAAGAGCACAACTGGCAAACGCAGACTTTCTGAAATCTAAAGGCACTATTTAGATACACTGATCTGAAAATACATCAGTAATCACAGTAATACCATCTTATGATTTAAGGATGAGTAATCAAAATGCAAATAGGATTTACAAAGTATCCTAGCCAGTTACTGCTTACTGGGTACCCATATTTCTAAGAGTAAAACATCAAATTCATTTGCTATGTCTTGTCTATGTAAGATTCAATATCAGCTTTAAATTAAAGTCTACCTAATAACACATCAGACTGTCCTGAATTTGACAGCTGATTTTCCTAGGCAAGAATTAAATGACTATCCAAAAGAAAATAAAGACGGAATGCTGTCTTCATTCCCAGTAGCTAGGGTGAAGTGTGCCTGCGCCAGGCTGCTGGTGGGGGCAGTGAGATCATCCACCTCCAGTGAGGACAAGATATGAAGTTTGCACAGGGGGCAGATCATCTGGCAAAGTGACAGCTCCTCCCAGTGGAGGAAGGCAGGAAAACAGGAGAGCACGAGACAGCACCTCATGTTACCAAGATTCTGATGAGAAAAAACAGCCTTGACAGCCAAGTTCCACATGCAGAATGAGTTTCACACCTCGTTGAAGAGTAGTTTTTAATAGTGTGAAATTAAATAAGTAAATTAATCAGATCTTGATGAGACACCCCCTCCCTCTCCTCCCACCCGTCCACGTTTCACTGTTGACTTTATGTCAAAGAATTAAAAGGCTACTTATAGATATTAAAGCTAAGAGGTTACCTTTTAAATCAATCATAGAAACAATGCCTAACTACATCTATAAATCTATATGCACACACATATAAAACTAGACCATTTCATATTAACCATAAATTTATCTGTTATCACCCATTATTGATATCTTCAGCCTCTATAGGAAACAACACCTAAATTCCCTAAAGCTTAGTCTTAACTTTCTGGGTTTCATGTGACTCAAGTTCTGCAGCAGGAAGTGTCCTCTGCAGCCTGCTGAAGCGTGAGCAGAAGCACAAAGGGCAAGAATCACCGACTGGCAGAAATCAGAGGCTACTGCAAAGAGTGATGACAACACTCACTAAACCACACAGCAGTTCTCAAGCAAGGCCCTCAGAGAAGGGCTATGGTGGGAAACAGAAGGCTCTTCTACTGAACGGGACGAAGACTGCACATCTGGCCAAATGACTAGGCTGTTCTTGGCCTCCCCAGCAGTTGGAGGAAGGCTCAAGACTAGAAAACTCCTGCTACTGAGACCTCTGCCTGTGACTGTGATGCACTGCACGGTCCAATACAGCGCAAGAGTGTCAGCGCCAGGCGCTGCCCACGAACATCAGTCCTATTCCGTGCTCAGGGGCCCTCACACAGGTGCTGCCCACGAAGATCAGTCCTATTCCGTGCCCAGAGGCCCTCACACAGGTGCTGCCCACGAAGGACAGTCCTATTCCGTGCCCAGGGGCTCTCGCTGTCACTGCCCACGAAAGCCAGGTCTATTCCGCACCCAGGGGCCCTCACACAGGCATGAGGGGAGGAGTCAACTTTCAAAGTGGCTATGGGGATACATTTTTGTTCATAATGTGTCATTAAAACAGTAACTCAATGCTATTTCCTGCAGACTTCTGTAATCAAGCCCAATCTCATGACATTCTCTGAAGAAACAACCTGCCCTAGAGGAACAGTAAAACCTGGAGCCCGAAGAATCAAGAGAAAGATGACAGCTACACTCAGAACCTTAGACTGAGAGCCAAAATTCTTAGGGACTTCTTAAGCAACGCAGACATGAAATTTGCAGGGATGTTGCTGAGGACATTGCACCACAGAGAAGATTGCCCGAGAAAGTCAGTGCTGACAATGACCATAAGGTACAGGAAACACCTTAAATATCAGCACGTCCCTTTGGAAAAGGAATGCACTTACGCATAAGCAAATGACTCGATCTTATGCAGATCTTGATTTTTCTCTGAAGAATGAAAAATAGATGATTTTGTTTCAACAGGGTTTAGAATTTAGGTATTAAAAGAGTTTCAGGATGACTTGTTTGAGCAATTGGTTCACACTGAAGGTGCTGAGGCACTCAGTGCCCAGTCACCAAGTTGAGAATGCCATATTGTCCTCTGATGTTTGCATATTAAGAATATTATTTAAAAAAACACAGCCAACTTGATAAATCAAGTATCTTCATACCCACCAAAAACTAAATTAAGCCACAAATGCAGAAAAGGAAAGTGTGATGATTTTAAAAAGACATCATTGTAAAACAGCAATGCTTGGGGCACTGAGAGCTAAGCTGTAAAATGTTAAAATCATTTTTCTTACTTTCTTAAGTCTAAGCCAGCTGTACAAGAGGATGCCCCTGGGTAAGTCAGAGTGAAGAAGGCTCCCCTCCAACTTAACACCCAGATACAGTTCAAGCTCTACAGTGCTTTTCCTAAACGTGTAACCAAAATCCCTAATAATACTTCTCCTCCTCCTCTTCTTCTCCTTCTTCTGACTATTATATTTAGAGCAAATTTACATATACAGTAAGATAAACATACAGAATGAAGAAACAGATTGCCATATTGCTTGCAGACTCCCCACATCAACTGACTCCACAGCTGGGATGAGATGAGCTCTTCTCTGAGATACTCTTGAGTTTTCAGCACTGCAGTATCAAACAGGAATGTGACTGCCAGAAACTCTGTGCTTGGCACATTCTCTCCTCCTCCCCAAGGCACTATGTGGAAACACGACCCACAAGTGTGAGCTGCTGCATTAACACCTCCCTGGTCCCACAGCTCAAGTGCTGAGGGGCTCTGCTCTGGGTGTGTGTGTGTGTGTGTGTGTGTGTCTGTCTGTGTGTGTCTGTGTGTGTCTGTGTATATATATGTATGTGTGTGTGTGTGTGTGTGTGTGTGTGTATATGAATTAATGTCTAGTTTCAGTGTAACCAAGCTTTTGTTTTGAAAGCAAGGAAGGGCATAATAAAACATAAAATTCTTCTACTTTCCTTAAAGGACCATTGAAACAAGAAACACGAGAACCCAGAGTAGCCATGCTGTGTGAGCCATGTGTAATCAAGCACGTTATCAATGATGCCTACTCTCGAGGATTACCCACTTAACAAACTGTTCCCATCAGGTTAGAATACCCTCATCAAAAAAAAAAAACTGAAGAAAAAGGTGAAATAAAAAGTTTGTGGGGGCAGTTCAAGACAGGGTTTCTCTGTGTCCTGGAACTCTACAGAGCAGACAGGTCTCGATTGAATTCACTGAGATCCACCTGCCTCTGCTTCCTGAGTGCTGGGATTAAAGGTGTGCACCTCCACTGCCAGGCTGAAATAAAAATCTTAAATTAAAGATCATCTGATGTTTCTTCCCTACTTCTATAATGAACAATAATATGAAAAAATAGTATTATATACTTACTCACCTGTGGAGAGTGAAGGAAGGGATGGAAGAAGGGTGAGATGGAGAGAGGAAGGGAGGGACAGAGACGGAGCTGAGCCTGCAACCTGAAGCTGCTGGAACTCAGCAGCCTAGACTCCAGCATTAACCAGACCATCTGATGGTCGCAAGCACTGCTCTACTTTTCCTCTTTCCTCCTGCTCCAGTCTGCTCCCTGCCTCCATCAGCACGCCTTATCTCCCCCAGCTTTCCTTCTGTGTCTGGTCTATTATTAACTAGCGCATCTAATGAATCCCACTTCTAAAGTACTTTTCCAGCAATGCTATTTTTTTATAGCAGCATATTGCTGCTGAAATGCTCCATCTTTTCACACCATTGTCCATCCTTTGTATTGGATCCCTTGGTCTTTTTGTAATAGCTACAGCGCACGTACCATCTGGTCATTTCATTATCTGGGTCATCTCTTGTCTGTCTATGTTATAAATAATGAGTTACAAGTCTTTTAAGCATGCCATATATTCTTCCATTATATGCCAGAAAACTTGCATAAAAGAAAAGGAGTCTGAATTTCCTAGAGAAAAGAGCACATCTATTTACTGCTCTTGTTGTCAAACGTCTAAAGACACAGTAATGGCTACGAAGCAGGACCTGGACTGGTTATAATTTCGTTATGAATGACCAGCCCCTTATTCACATCACTAAGGAGCCACCTTTCAGACTCAAGTACCCACTGAGCCAGGGGTCACAGCCCCATGTGTTACAAAGCTCACAAGTTCAAATAAGTCCTTTCTTCTATAACTTGCCTTGGTGGAGTTTTATTAAAGCAATAGAAAACAACATATCTTGCCTCAGTAAAGACAGAGAAGGAAAAGAGGAAAAGAAGAGGTGAGGGAAAGCATGGAAGGGAAGAGGGGGCACTAGGTAGGTACTGTTGTCCCACTCTGATCTGTCACGTGAGTCTAAACACTGCCATGACAAGTTTGTGCAAACCTCATTGGGAGCCATGTGCTCATGCAGCTCCAGGCAGGACAGCAGTACTCAAAGGCCTTCCTTCTCTTACGAAAGACTTGCCCCTTGCTGAACAGGCTCGCAGAGATTTCTTCCTTTGCTCAGCTCTCTGATGGATTCTTAAAAGCTATTACTAGTAGCCCACTGCCCTATTTTTCTTATTAGGAATCACCAGTGGTCTCGGAAGCTTTCCATATCCAATCACATTTGCATTCTCAAAAGAGAAGTCATCCATCAGTCACCATTTCACTCCCATTGTGTATGAAACAAAGCAAGACTTAGACTCAGGGTCTTCACAAAGGCAGACACTAAAAAGCATTAATTTATCAAATAGAGTCTTCATTTTGAGGACACATAGCCAAGGGTACAGACTATATTCCTCAACTGATAACGTAAAGGATTAAAGGCCAAGCAGCCACAGGGCATATTCACGTAATCCCAGATCTAGGGACACGGGAGCACAAGGATGAAGAGTTGGATGCCAGCCTGGGTGGCTAATAAGACCTTTATTTTTAAGAAAGATAAAATGCCAAACATCTCATAAATTTTGGTTTCTGTTAGTTTGTGTTTTTCCCCCTTTGCTAACTGCTTTTGGGAGTAGGAAGACTCTCTCTCTTGGCATTGTGCTTACTGCAGAGGCTCCACAAGGACACTGTGAAGACTACTAAGTACATGTCTTATTTTTGTAAAGGTTTAAGTTTCCAGCTTTATCACAATGTCTCCTGGGTGCATTTGCTGCTTAGTATTCTGCTACAGCCCAGGCACCAATAATCCTCTTACCACTCAGCATTCCTTCCTGCTGCCACCAACTAATAATGGGGAACACTTGCAACTTCAAGGCTGCAGTCAAAATTGCAGTCATTAGAACAGAATCAGAAAAGGTAAGACATAAAAGAAAATCCTAAGACAATAAAAACAAAATATAATAATAATAAATTTTAAATAAAGAAAGGTAGTGGGTTTTTCCCCCTTGACATTATCAGTTAATAATTTCCAACCGGGAGATATACTTTAAAAAGAACTCAAAGGAACTCCCATCCCCAACTAAGAAGCTATCTCCAACTTACAATTACTTGCAATGGAGAAAATAAGTTTTTTCTAATGGAGTTTTACTGGGCATATAAACCACACTTAAGAGCAGGTCTCATGCCCAGCAGTAAATGGCCAACACAAAAAGAACTCAGTGGTGTTTCTGTAGATAATTTTTGCTTTGTTTGTGCTTTTTAAAATCTTATTTGTCTTTTGCTTATATATTATTGTTTCCAGTTTTGTGTTTTCATGGATGTTTGTGTATCTGTATGCATACATGCACGTCTATGTATTTCTTGCACCTTTTATTTTTTTAATTCTGGTTTGTTTGTTTTTTATTTGCTTACTTGTTTTCTAAAGAAAGAGAAAGAAGGCATAGAGTTGAATGGGTGGGAGGGGGATAGGACCCGGAAGGGTTGAAGGAGGGAAACTGATCAGAACATATTGTTTGGGAAGAACACTGAGTAAAACAGCTTTAAGAAAGAAGGAGAGAACTTGGTCAAGCTCTGAATGCCCATCTCCCCTAACCCGCCTAAGAAACCTGGTCACACTCTGGGACAGTTTCACCTTCTGCCTGAGAACCTAAGAATCAATTGAGTACAACAGAAGGAGGAGCTCACAAACAAAATCAGAACAATTCTTGATGGCACAGTTGGAAGTTCTGCATATCTTCAGATATAAGGGTAGATTAACTCTTTTATGACTAACCTGACTTAGGTTAATTAATTACATCAATACGAAACTACTAACCCAGCATGCTTCCTTGGAATGTGCAATTGTAATTACAGAGTTCCAATAAGCAATTACAAATGTGTATTCTCATGTTCACTGAAGCACTATTCAAAATGCCAAGAATCAATCTAAGTGTCCACAATGGATGAGTGGATGAGGAAAATGTGTATGTCCACAGTGTAATAAATACTATCCAGCCATAGAGAAAAAATTCAAGTCTGGAGATGGCTCAGTGGGTACAGGTGCTTGCTACACAAACAGGAGGCCCTGACTTCAGTTGTCCAGATCACACACGAAGAGCCAGGTTTGACAACCTGGTAACTCCACCTGTAATCCCCGAACTGGCAGAAGCAGATTCAGGAAGGGCTAAAATAGTGCTGGCCAAGCAGCCTAGCAAAATTGGCAAGGGACTCAAAACCATCAAAGGTGGCAGTAAGGCACGTGACAAGGCACCCGACGTCAGGTACAGAAGTATTTTCCACACACAAGTCTCAATTATTTTCTAAAAATTTTGTTCCAGTTCCTTGAGTGAAGACTTTTAGACAATCTAAAATTCAATTGAAATGTCTTTTTCAAAAAGAAATGCAATGCCCCCCAAAAAAAATGTTTCTTTACTTGTTCTAAGAGCAATGCAAAGATGAAATGGCTAATTACCAGCAATGCTGCATGAGCTGGCAAACTCCAGAGGAATGGGAATGATGCCCGGCTCAGGAAACAAGTGCTGTCTCATGTCCTTACTTCTTCTATTTTTTTTTTTGTTTTTTTTTTCTGAGACAGGGTTGCTCTGTGGTTTTGGAGCCTGTCCTGGAACTAGCTCTGTAGACCAGGTTGGTCTCGAACTCACAGAGATACGCCTGCCTCTGCCTCCCAAGTGCTGGGATTAAAGGCGTGTGCCACCACCGCCCAGCACACGTCCTTACTTCTGCAAGTGTAAGTGAGCACTTGTTTCCTTACCTTGCTTCTGAGCACCACAGCACAGAGACGGCCATATACGCAAACAGAGATGGGTGGGGTCCATCAAAACTTTATTTAGGGACATAGAAACCTGATCATTATAATTTTTAAATGTCACAATATATTTTTTCTTTTGATTTTTACAAACATAAAATAATAGAAACAATTTGTGACAGGTAGTGTCACTGCATACAGGTCAGGTTTGGTACACAGGCCATGATGTTCTACTAGTAATGTGTCATTTAAGTTATATAATCTGACACAGAGACTATACTAAGAATGACTAACAAGAAGATTTAGAACTCAGAGTAAGGTTCACATTCCCATCCTACCACTTCTACTTCCTAACTATATAACTCTGGCCAAGTTGTCTATCCCCTCTCTTCACCAGTTTTCTTTTGTGTAATCTCAGAATCATACTAGCGATTATTAGGAAGGTAGGGTATTGCCAAACAAGACTGTGGTAAGGTTCAAATATGACACACAAAGGAATTAGTGACACTCTGGGCATCAAATAACTGGCAAACCCTATCTGAATATGAGTAACTACCGTTCTACTGATGTCATAATCAACACACGAAAAATTTCATCAGTTGAAAGTATCAATCATTGTATATAAAAACCACCTTTGTCCAACTTAGCATAAACAGGTTTAAAAAATAACATATTAAACAAAATTGGTTTAGTGTAATATTGCAGGCCTGAAATTCTGATATGTTTACAGTCCACCTCTGAATTACAGCCAAAGCCAGGATTAGAATATATATCCTTATATATGTACATATACATGCGCACACACATGCGCACAAGCACACACACACACACATACACAAGGGGTCTAAAATCCCACTGTCTACTTTATTATCAGAGCAATGATGTGGGCATTTATAAACCAAACTACAAACACAATTTCTTCCTGAATGATGGAGGATAAAAGTGAAGGACACAAACAACAAAATTAAGGGTAAAAGAATTGTCACTGAGGCTGAAGTTAAAGGTAGGCTGCTGAGTGCCAGGCAATGATGATGGTTCCAGGAGAGGTGCAGCACTAGGGAGGCTGAGGCAGGAGAATGAGTTTGAGGTCATACTTGCGTACATAGAAAATTCATAGCCAGCCCGAGAAACAAAAAGCCCTGTCTCAAAGAAAGAAAAGTAAGCTGTCTACACACAAGACCTTTGGTAAAACATTTAATATTCCTGGGACTCCTGGGATAAATAATCATAAAATACCTCATAGACAAAGTAGAAAGACCATCTTTAAACAAAGGTAAGGATCTCTCCTGCAAGAGCTCCACGTGTTAAGTTCTTTGTTGATAACAGAAGAAAAGACAGAAACACAGTGGCTTGGATGGTCCTCCCCACAAAGATGTCTCCCAGAAACCTGTGGGTTCTGAGGGTGGGAGGAGGTACAGATACCATGATGAGACTATCCTAGATGATTCGGGCTCCTTGTAACCCAATGACAGGCACCGTGAGATGACAACAGACAGACAGAAAAGCTGGTAAGGCTATGCAAAGGAATAGACTGGCAAATTCTGTCATAATTCAAAGAACAATAAGGATTCTAGGAGCTACCAGAAGCTAGGAGAGAAGTACCGGCAGGTTCCCTGCAGACACAGAAGGAACCAGTCACACAGCGCCTGGGGCTTCAGACTAACCCAACAGTGGCAGGAATTTCTCTCCTCTGTCAAGTTTGTAGTGATTTATTATGCTGTCAAGAACATTAATATAAGGTGGCAAAAATAATCATTTCATATTTGTCTTATAAAGCAATACCTGGCATTCTAACGCTAGAAAAAAATCACCCTTTATAACAAAGCAGAAAAACTGGTTAAATATGACATTGTTCTCACAAAGTCTATACAACAAAATTAATAAAAATATGTGTGTGTGCATGCATGTGGAATTTGTCTTTCTTTTCCATATTTTAAAAACTCATCTCTAGCAGAAACAACACCGTGCCTTAAAATTTACTGTCAACAATATGTTGCAGTTCCAAAAACATATTTTCTCAGCAGGAGCCTTGATTATGCCAAGAAACCATGTAGCAATATTCACAATCAACCACAAGGTCACTAAGTTTTCATATGCCTACAGCACAGGACAAAGAAAACGGGTTCTTTTCTCTGCTTTGCCCACATCATTTTCAGAGAAATCAGCACGGTTTGAGATCTCCGATATCTTAGGGTCTAATACTGTTTCTGACAATCTGTCATCAGGAAAGAAAAAGGACATTGAAAGGAACCAAAGGCTGAGTGGGCTCAACTGCCAGCAGCATGGGCAAGAATGAATGAATGAATGAATGAATGAATGAACGAAAAAAAAGCAGCCAACTACCAAACCAAAAACAAGTAGGGAAATATTTGCATATGCAGATAAAATATTACTAAAAAGATCAACATTGAAAATTGAGTACATAAATTCCTACACAATAATTTCTCTCACATGTTGCAATAAAACTCCATAAAATGAGCAGCAGAATGGACCTCCTGCATTTAAGTTTCCCTTCTTCAGTATTTGATCACATAAAACATGGGAAACTGGAGGTGAAATCTGTCCCTCAGAATGCTTGCAAAGATGACAGCTCTGACTCCACTCTCCTCTGTACTGCCACACGCTCAGAGTGTCTCCAGAGTCGATCAAATGATCAACATCAGTAAGTCATTCAAAACTTTAAGAGGTAGGGGAGGTAGAAGTGCTTTAGTTCTTATCCTGAAAACATTTAATGATAACTCATATTCTGTATAAAACTATGGCTCATTTATACCTATAATGATCTTCAATTCTACAATTCAAAAATATGAGAAAAATAGAAAGAGATCTATGAGTCTAATTATAAGAATTATAATTATGAGGATTACAAGAAGTGGGATGCTGCCACACACATAGGAAGGATGCTGCCACTATAATAAGGACACACACACACACACACACACACACACACGAAGGACCACTTTGTCCTAGAATGGCGAAATAATGGATTAGAAAGGGCTGTCAACCAAACAACAGCAGCAATAAATAAATGACAACATCAAGAATGGCTGCACACATCTGCAAGGCCAACATTTAGGATGTCACCCAGCAAGAGAACTGCCAGTGCAAGGCCACCCCTGGCTACATATGGAGAGTCTGTCTCAAAAAGAAACAATCAAAAAAGATAAAACACGAAGAAGGGAGGCTTTTGAATAGTAACCTAAAAAAACTTGGATTCACATTCCAGAAATGTTATTCAATGCCTTCTACGTCTATTAACTCTCAAAGTAGTTCAGAGTCACCCAATGATTTAAGTACTGTCGAATGAGTAAAACTGAGGAGCATCACTGCTAATGATTTAAAGGTAACATTAAAGAGGACAGCCATAGTGTGCCACCTGAAGTCTCAAGAAAAAACAAACAACAAAATCTCTGATCTGCTTAGAAAACAGCTGATGCTGAAGGTGGTGAGCATTTCCTGAGCGCTGATGATGCACCAAGTGCAAGCACCACTGTGCTGTGCTGCCTTGTGCTGCCCTTCGGCATTCTACAGCCCCATGTATCAGGTCCTGCTAACACCTTCTTCTCACAGATCAGAAAACCAAAGATTACAGAGTGCTTAAATAACTTCTCCAAGGACATAATAATGAGTTCTTATTTGCAATACTGGTTCTCACATTAAAATCTAAAGTGTACTACAAATTCAAAATTCTTTCCCATACTGATGTGTTGACAAGATTATACTACAAGTTTAAATATCAACTTCACCGATTCAAAAGTATACAAAGAATATATAGATATATAGAATATTCTTTTGAGGCCTACAAAGATATAAAATAGTTAACAGATATCTTAAAACTTGAATAGAATTTAAACATAACTTATCTTGGAACTAAACACAATGCTTCATTTGGGCATATCTTCTAACGGATTCCTTCATAAAACAAACTGTACATCCCTGTCTTCTGAAATACTTGCAAGTAAGCAAGCACTGGTTGATGTTCTTGTGAACTAAAGTATTAGTGACTCTACTATGCAGCTTCTTCTGGCTGTATTTTGTGCCTTTCCTAACTGCCATGATCTTAAAGTGTTCCAAACTTCTGAGACAAGGTTATATCCTAGAAATACTTTCAGTCAGTGGGCTCTCTTACTAGTTTACTATTCTCTTAGTTCACAGAGAACTCATCCTTAATAGCTTTTCTATATACCAATCACAAGCAAGCTGAAAAAGAGACAATGGAAATACTCCCATTCACAATAGCCTCAAAAAAAAAATATCTCAGAATAAGCCTAAACAGGGGTGGTGGTGAAAGAAGTCTACAATGAAAAATTTAAATCTCTGAATTAAGAGATTGAAAAGATAACAGAAGATTAAAAAAAAACTTTCCATGATCATGAAACTGGTACAATTAGTATGAGAAAATGACCATACTACCAAAAGCAATTTAGAGCTTCAGTGAAATCACAATCAAAATAACAGTCTTTACAGAAAAAGAAAAAGACTCCCAAAATTCATATAGAAGCAGAAAAGACCCCAGAAAGCCAGGACAATCCTGACCAAAAAGTTCAGTTCTGAAGAGATTAACACACCAGATTTCAGGCTATAATGCAAAGTTATAGTAATAAAAGCAGCACGGTACTGACACAAAAACACAGACAAGTAGATCAATGGGATGAAACAGACCCAAACACGAGTGCATGTCATTACAGCCATGATGTTTGAGAAAAATGCCAAAGCACACTAGAAAAAAGACAGTGTCTCTAACAAATGAACTAGGGAAACTGGATGCACACACATAGAAGAACGAAATTCACCCAAAACTATTATCTTGCAGGAAACTCAATTCCAATGTATCAATGACCTCAATATGAAACCTAATGAAACTCCAAGAAGAAAACATATGCAGTGCCCCATTAGATAAAGGTGAAAGGAAAAACTTCCTGTAGGACCCCGTTTACTCAGGAGCCAAGGCTAACAACTTCCACTAGGCCCCCATGAAACTAAAAGGCATAGGTTTTATACAAACATATTAGACAGTTCCAAATCTTTACATTTGAGAATATAACTTGGACATACACACACACACACACACACACACACACACACACACACACAAAC
>NC_022030.1:25636051-25637315 GCF_000317375.1 Microtus ochrogaster
ACACACACACACACACACACACACACACACACACACACACACACAATAACTGCAGAAGCCAGGAAAGCAGGAAGAGACCATGGGGGTAAGGAACAGAGGAGCTCCGCAGAGGCAGATAGTATCATACAAGTTCTATGAAGGGGAAAATGGAGGAGGGAAGCATTTTGGCTGAGATGGGCAGAGTGGGAAGGAGGAGAAATGAACGCCAGTAAGGATATTTGGGAAAGTCAAAGGAAACATGCTGATTTGTAGGCAAGTTTAGAAATCAGATATGATTATAGATTCTATGTATATGTAGAGATAGATTGATAGGTAGTAGGTGGATGGGTGTGTCAGCAGACAGACAGACAAACAGGGCAGTTATACAACACAGGGAGCCACAGACAACTGATAAGAACCACAAACCCTCCCTTGGGCTTACTGGTGGTCAGGGGTAGACCACTGATCAGACCATAGCCTCGTGTCATTATTGCGGCAGACACCACATACTTTAGACACACGACATGGTGGAATCAAGGTGAAATTGACCTGAAAGTCTCTTTCCTGGGGACTATCTCCCATAGATGGGAAGATACTAGGCAAGTTGCCATGGTCAAAAGCAATTGCTAATCCTGCCTAACTATGGAGACTATAAACCACAACAATAAATGTTACTTAATGAAAGAAAAATGTTAATTTTAAAAAGTGCAATAGTGGCACTTTTATCACAGGATTAACCAACAACAGTCTACTTAGACATGAAACCTGCTCACCATGAGAGACTTCAGGTGTGGTACTGTAAGCCTAGCCAACTCCCCATTGCTGGAGAGGTCATTCACCTGAGAGCAGAATCCACTACTGCCATGTTCCTAAGGCGATATGATGCCTAACTCTATTCGAAATAACTACCCTCTACCCATAGAAAAATACATTTCTTACCCCTCATCAAAGAAGTTTCTTTTTGTAGATGGAGACTACTACAGAGATCCACAGCTGGTCAAATTACAGAGAACAGGTTACTGTTGAGTACTCAACCCAACTAACACTTCTACAAAGCACCACCTTCCATATATGGATCAGACAAGGCAGAAAAATTTTAAGAGTCTGCTACTGGACAGTGTTTTCAAGATATGGCAAAAAGCTGTACCTGGGAAATCTCAACAATATGGTTGTCTAAAGAAGACCTGAATAAGCCGGGCGATGGTGGTGCACACCTTTAATCCCAGCACTCGGGAGGCAGAGGCAGGCGGATCTCTGTGAGTTTGAGACCAGCCTGGTCTACAGA
>NC_022030.1:25637535-25660241 GCF_000317375.1 Microtus ochrogaster
ATCAGTATGTTGTACATATACATGTATGTGTGTGTGATAATAATAATTAGATGAGAAGTCATAGATTTAAGAGGGAGTATAAAAACACAAAACAAAAATTAGAAGGAGAAGAGGGAGGAGTGAAAAGGATGTAAATACAGTACTCATATATATGAAATTCTTTTTTTTAAAAAATGCTTATTCCTAAAAATTTAAACATAGCTAAACAAGTTTTTCTCATGCAGTGAAACAGCCTAAGCATACAAATCAGAGCTGATGGCATTTTCTGAAGAGGAACAAGAGCCTAAGCGCTTTCTCCCACCTTTTTAAAAAGGAAAGGAGGCCTAGAGTTGACGCAGCTTACTGCTCTTTCAGAGAACCCAAGTTTGAGTCCAGCACCAACATGGAGTCACAATAACCTACAACCAGTTCCAGAGAATTCAACGCCCTCTTCTGGTCAGAATAAACTGCTTGCATATGATACACATAACCTCATACAGACATCCATGCATACACATAAATAAAAATGAAGAATTATGATGGAGGAGCGCACGAAAAGCAGGCCTGCAGCTCCTTCTACAGAATTAAAGAAAGGGGGGAAGTGCAGAGTTTAAACTTGCACATCCCTAGTTCTTTAAACTAAGAACATCCCTCAGTAAAAATCATTTTTAGATCAATGGGCATAGAAATTAACATTCTTCATGGGCCTTCCACATCAATGCTTACATAATCTTGAATAACTACTGTGGTAGTTTAATAAGAATGGTTCCCATGTCTCATATATTTAGATGCTGAGCTATTAGGTAATGGCGGTATCTGAGAAGAATTAGAACTAGGAGGTGTGGCCTTGTTGGAGTAATCGCATCACTGAGGGTGGGCTTTGAAACCTCAAAGACCCAGTCTCTCCCTCTCTCTCCCTTCCCCCTTTCCTCTTCCCCTCCTTCTCTCTCTTCCTGTGAATCAAGATGTAGCTCTAAGTGATAAAATTTCTCTAGCACCATACTGCCATGCCTGATGCCATGCTCCCCACCATAATAATGGATTAACTTCTGGAACTGTAAGCAAGCCCCCAATTAACTGCTTTCCTGTATAAAAGTTGTCTTGCCACTGTGTCTATTCACAGCAATAAAACAGTGACTAAGACAGGTACAGATGATGAAAGGAAGTAGGAGGAAGAGGCAGGAGAAGAAGCAACAGCAGTAGCCCACTGTTTAATGAATGAAGATGAAGTAACGGAAGTTTAAAACATTACATCTGCAAGGAGAAAGTTAATGGAACACAACCCATATCTACAATCACTGTGCCAGAATAAGAAAGGAAACATGAATAGGGAAAAATGAACATTCTCTCTTAAAAAGGAAGTTTGTTTATCAAAATGACATTTCAGAGACCATACTTTTAAAAAGACTGAAATGGAAAGCTGGATGAGGATGAGTAGTGGAGCTAAAATCCCAACCAAGACTGGCTCTCAAATATATGCTTCAGTATCGATATGCTACTACAGTAGAAAGGAAAGCAGATGATGAGCAACAGCAGTGGAAAGTGCTGTGTTTGACCAGACTGGGCCCACTTCCCAGGGTGTCTGTATTTCTGATTAGCAGAACAACTACTACCTAAAATTAGCTCTTGACAACTACTGTGTGTTACTGGTAATTTAAAACATGGCTGGATACATGACAAAGATAGCACCAGAGTGACCAAAGCCACACATCTCTCTGACAAAAAGAAGGGGAAGAGTGACTCTCAAAATACAAACCCTCAGTCAGCCCAGGAGCAGAATCAGCACAGACACTGCTAGTGTCACTCTGGACACATGTGACATGGACAAGACGGAGATGATGCCAAGTGTTCAAAAGCGGACTTACAGGCTTAAAAGCCCAAACTCTCACATTCAGGTCAGGATTAGCTAATAACCACAGATAAAGCATTGTGGTTAGGGATGAAATTTCACAGAGATGTGAGTTCAATATGTATTTACACTGTTGAGCTGTTGGAACATTTCATTTCAGTGTGCATTTCTATGCTTAATATCTGTCTGAAGATGGTTGCCTAGCACCATTAACATGAAAAGCTTTGTCCTACTTTCTCTACAAAAAACACATAAAACTGTAAAATACTATTTTTAAATTTCCACTGTTTTTTAAATGTAGTAAAACTTATACAAAAGAAAAAGAAAATAAAAACAATTTCAAAAATTATATTTTAAATCAATTTCAACATACAAAGAACAAAACAGAAATATAAAATATCAAACAAAGATGAAAGATTATACAAAAATGAGGAGTAAAAAACAAGAATTAATTTTTAATGCTAAAGGGAGAGTTATACATGTTAGCTATTTAAAATATTAATACCTTGGAAGTCATAGATATTATACAATGATAGATTGTATAGGACAATCTCAAAGGATTTTCTATCCTCTAATTTTAATGAATACACAAATTGAGATACCATAAAACCTGTACACATAGTAATGATTTATAAATTTATGAACAGTACTGACTAATGACAAGACACTTAGATAGACTACGATAACCCAAATATTCCATTGAGTAACATTAAGAGAGAAACTGTGCATCTATTTTTATTCTTTCCAAAGATGATTTTAAAAAAAACAATAGGCAGTTACATGATCATTGAACATTTTTTTTTTGTATTTCCATTCTTATTTCAAAGTCAGAATTTGCTTTTCCTAACACAGAAAACATGGAAAAAAACAGTCTAAAATATCAGGGCCTTAATTATGAAATGCAAAAAGTTTGAACTAAAAACAAGTCAACAAAATGTTTATAAAGCCCCTTAAGAACACAGCAGATGTGGTATAGGTATAGAACACTATTCCTACCATCCACAGAAATTATATGCTACACAGTAAAAAATTAACCTCTAAGTGCTGGTCTATAAAATGGCACCAAGCTACAGTCATGTACTGTGAGAAGCTTCCCAGTTCTTGTCCCTGATTATCTAATACATTTGTTCAAGAAAAAGCACTACCCTCCTTTAGTCACAGAAATTGAAAACAAAGTTTCTATTGTGCTTGGTAGGCAATAAAGACTGAAACCTCGAAAAGAGAAGTTTGGACACCATTGCAAATTTTAAACTGAATTGTGTTTCTGCACAAAGTGTACTCTCTTCTCATGGATCAGAAAGGCTGGTTTCCTCTCAAATCTGAGAGGTGAAGAGAGAAACAAATTAAATGAATAATGAAGATTAGCACCACCCCCATATCCTTGGCTGGGTATCTGAATAATATTAGTGCTAAAATAAAGCAAGAAAAATAATTTTCCCAGTTGGAGCACTGACATTACTAACAACGCCGATGCACTCTAGGACTACTGGGCAATGTCCGGGCCCTGGTACTGGCCGAACCCCTTCCTCCTTACCTGATATTTCTGGATTTCTGATGAGGAAGGTTCAGAGCTCAGCGAGACAGCACACCTTTTACAGTACTTGGAGTCACCATCAGGTTCCAGCTGACCCTCACAATGGGAACACTCCTCTCTCTGCTCCATCTCAAATCTTAGCTAGAACTACTAATGGTGTGCCCACAGAAGTCAATGTGTTCACAGATCTTCCTGTCTGAGACAAAAGCAAGATAGAAAAAGGCACAGCCCTTGAGCTCCTATTGCACAGTGTCTCCCTCTGTTGGCGGGAACTGCACCAATCAGCCCTGGATCAAAGGGACCATTAAGCCCAGGGATGTTGGGGGTTTTGCTTTATTTTCTTGTCTTTTGTTTCGTTCAGGTGGGAGTCCACACGCACTATATAAAGACCCACTAGCTAAGAAACAGGTCACATTCTTAATCAATCATTTGAATGAAGTAACTCATTTTCTTCCTCCACAACATGCACAAGTTGTCCCACTGAAGAGCTGCCATCTCAAAATCCCAGGAACTAAGCACACTTCCAAGTATGTCTAGAAAGGAAGTGCTGCTTTAAATTGCCTCCTACATTTTTATTTTATTGAAGTATAACTCTCTAATACTGTGTAATTCTTCTAATCAAATGTAAAAGAATCTAAATTATGTCCAGATGATCACCAATGTCTCATCAGATACCAAATTTCTTTATAGCGAGAATATACTGAGCTACTTAATACCCAGTGAGGCAGTAGGGCTGGGGAGAAGGGTGCCGGGCTACTCCAAGCCATCAATGTGTAGACTGCACAGAAGGCTCTTTGTGTGAAGTGTGCTAGGAAGTGTGAACTCTGTGGGAAAGCACTCCATACAGCACTTAGACGCCACATACTGTGCTTCCAAGCTCACTGTGGGACATCCTTCTCGTGTTGGTGTATGTGCTCAGTCTCCCTGTGCAGCCCTGACTGGTTGCATGTTTGTAATCCTATTGCTTCCACCACAGAGTGCTGAGTTTCCATGTGTGCATCACCACCCCTGGCCAGAGCATGATTGTGAGTGGGATAAAGTTCTTAAGATGTTGTGGAAACAAAGCAGGAAAACGCTTTAAAGGCCAGAGAGACCTAGTAGACAGGCCATGGCTTTAAAACTTTCTTGGATTCCAAGTTGGACAGAAACATTTCTCCTTTAATTGTCCTATTGTTTCCAATTTAATGCACTTAAAAGAATTGAGGCGAGGCTGAGTAGCATGTGCTTGCCACCCCACCATCCAGTAGAAGGTGAAAGAAATGCAAGTTCAAGGCTAGCCTGTGTTATACTGTGAGAGCCTATGTCAATCAAAGTAGAAAGTCTCATCTTTGTCCAATTTGTACTATCTTTGAGTCCAGTTAACTTTGTCATACATAAAAACCACTCATGTTTATATCATGCCTATCAAAAACCCTTCACTTTGCATTCAAATAACAATTCCATAAAGTTTCTCACTGGTAAATAACAGTAGGCAACATGGGATAAAAGCTTCTTATGAGCTAGCATTGTCCTGGCCATTTTACGAGGATCGTTCCACTGAATCCTTCACACTGGCCCTATGACACAGGTTCTATTTCACATCAGAGTTTACAGGTGCTCAAGCCGAGGCACACAGAGGTTGTCTAACTTCCCAATGCGTATCCAAGTCAGGAACGAAATCCAAAGAACTCTAGGACAGAACCTGTGCATTTTGAACTCTGTTTCTTGAGTTAGGCCCCTTACCAGAGCACTCTTCCCAGAAAGTAGTCTCTAGACACACTTTAACAGTTCACTAAGTCTCTTCTGCCTAAGTGCGGATAAACTCAGGAACAACACTAATGCTTCTTAATATTCTTTGTGGGGCTCACATTTTTTAGCTCATTTTAAACAAGTAATTTTGACTTCTATATCTGAATAAATTTACTTACATTTTCCTATCTTTGCAGCTTATTTACAGCTTGGTTCTATTCATTTATTCTTTCAGTATTCAATGAGGATTTACTGGGTGCCAGGCACTCACCCAGGCTCCCAAAATCACAAAATTTTAAATCTGCAAGCAATCTTGAAGATAAAAATAAATGAAAATTAATATTTACAGTCAAAAACTAAAAATCTAAAGCAGCTATATCTGATTCTTAGTTTACCCCCGGAAATAAGTTAAATCTGGTATTTCCCTTTGCATCATATATACCATTGGTTTTGCTTTCTAAAAGTATTTAAAAATCACTTGATATTGCTAGGCAGACCCTATTTCAGATCACATATAAAGAGAATAATAATATGGACAAGGTATTAGTTCCCAGTAGCTGAAAAAAAGCCCATAGATATAATGAGTCAAGAGTTTATAATTTCTTATTTCTGAAGGTTAAACATCCTTTTCTCTTTAAATCTAAACCTGTTTGGGGGCCATGCTAAACGTGTATTTCCCATTCCAATGGGAACGTAACACACTATAACTGTCAATAAATATTCCTGTTGCTCTTCTTTCTAAAGCCCAAGGTAGATACTGTTGCCATCACAGAGGCTGCAAACAGTCAGGCAGGAGTCTGCTATGTCCTCCCCACCCCCCCCCCCCCCGAAAAGATATATATAGCCATCCAATGGCTTTTTGTTACTGGAAATTCTAGCAGCCTGTTCAATATTTGAAAAATATTTATTTGCTGAATCTATATAGCAAGCAAGGGCCTATATACAAGGCCGAGCTAGCAGAAGTAAATACAACGAAAGTGTCCATTTTCACAAACTAAATTTGGGCATAGATAGGTATTATTGAGGAGAAAATACAAAATAGAAACACACCCTAAACAAATGAGTTAATACATATATCAATACACATACTAGTTTTTAATCCATGGAAAAATACTAAGAGATATTGTCTATTTTATTAGTCAAAAAAAAGAGTAGTTATAGTCACTGTTGTAGTAATTAATGATCAAGATATCAGGAGCTGGTACTATATTTAAAAAAAAAAAAGACAAAAAGCAGCAGGGTAAACAATGAGGGTAGGGTGTAAAAGGCCATAAGTGAACGCATTATAGCAATGTAGTAGAGAAATCCCTTAAAGGAATGGCCTTTGAAATGCAAATTAAAAACTATTTTGAGATCCCAGTCAGATGGCTAAGAAAAGAAAAACAGTGAAGACAAATGGTGGTAAGGACGAACAGAATCATGCACTGTTGGTGGGATGGCAAATGTGCCAACACTAGGAAAATCAGTGTGGCGGTTCATCCAAAAACTAGAAATGGATCTGCCCTATGACCCAACTACACACTTCTGGACATACATTCAAAGGACTCTGTCCTCCTATGGAGACTCCTGCTCATCCATGTCCATCACTGCTCTGTTCATAACAGCCAGGAACTGGAAATAGCCTCCAACTACTGAACAACGAAAATTCCTATGCACTATAACATTTTATTCAACTGTAAAGAAAAATGAAACTACAGGTAATGGATATAATAGGAAAAAGTATACTGAGTGATATAATCTAGACCCAAAAAGGTAAACATCATGTGTTCACTCATATGTGGACCTTAGTGTCAAATCTTTGAATTTTGTTGTTGTTCCTGCTGTTTTTAACTTGCAATATCTGTAGAATCCAGGAAACAAGAGAGGACTAACTGGTGGGGAAGGGAACAGATCTTACAAGAGGGGGAACAGTAGAGCATATGCGAAGGGGGAAGGAGGATACTGAGAAGGTTTAGGTAGAGAAATGGAGAGTAGGGTAGAAAATGGAGGGTAACTAACACTAAAAGTGTTTAGGAAATCCATGTGGAAAGCTATAAGCTTCTTACATATTATTTTTCATATAAAAGAGTTTAATGGAAATTACCCAGAGGCCACAGAAGTCAATGTCAAGTATCAGATACTTCCCCTTAAATTGTCGGTCAGGAGTGAACTGGAGATACTCCCAAAAACAGGTTGTTGGTATTGTTCTTCGATGCCCACAAGAACATGATGGTCTAGTCACAGGATATGGAGAAGTCAAGTCCAAGCTTCTTCCCTGCCACACAAGGTGCTTTTCAAGGCAGCTGAAGGCAAAAGGCCACCAAAGTCTTACCCAGCCTTGAACCCTGAAAGTTACAATAACTACTGGCATGGCAAGGTATGGCCATAGGTGCAACAGTGGCTCACATGCTTTGGGAATAACCACCTGCTTTCTGACTGGACTTAAGGTCTGCTCCACAGGGGGAAACACTCGTCAGATACTGTAAATCTGGCCAGGAATGGCTGAGAATCCTAGGGGTAAATCAACTATCATTATCTTGTTAAGTCTAGTACTAAATGCTTTCTGTATTTGTATCCCTACACACATAGATTACAGCTTCCAGACTTCATCAGAGAAGTTGCTATGTATAGTGGACAGCAACAAATGCAGAAAATCAGAGTTGGTGCAGGTGCAGAGAATAAGTGTCTATGGAATACACAGCCCTAAATGGGATATCTCTGTCATGCCACTCCTGCAAATACTCAGGGGAGAAGAGGCAAAAAAAAAAAAAATCTCAGAGCTAGAGGTTGGGGAAGACTGCAGAAAAACAGTGTCTTCTGGACTGCTGCTCTCATGACCTCTTGGCATCTCTGGCTGCCTGTACAGACCCGCACAGGATCAAGCTAACCCACACCCCAGCACAGAGAGCCTGGGGGGCCATTAGTCTCAAAACAACCTGGGAGTCCACTAACAACAGCTGTTGGCCGCAGAGAGAGGGAGAGTCAGGGTTTCTGTTAAGAGTGTGCTCCGTGGGGTGTGGATCTCTCCTGCTGATCACCTACACCCTTAACCATACAAATAGAAGTAATACAAACTAGACTAGGTGAGTTCAAAAAAAAAAAAAAGAGGACATGAAGTTGAGTGGAGCTGGGAGGTGGTTCTGTGAGGAGTTAGTGGGAGGAGTAAGGAAAACGGGATCAAAATGTGTTGAATGCATGTAGGAGATTCTCAAGGAATAAAACATATTTAAATACACACACACACACACACACACACACACACAAA
Source organism: Microtus ochrogaster (assembly GCF_000317375.1). Lineage (NCBI taxonomy): Eukaryota > Metazoa > Chordata > Mammalia > Rodentia > Cricetidae > Microtus > Microtus ochrogaster. The sequence continues at coordinate 25,645,870 of NC_022030.1, forward strand.
GAATATCCCAAGAACTAAAATAATGAAAACTCTAGGCAAGAATAAAGAGAAAAGATACATCAAGGAAGAAAAATGAGAATCTCTGTGTAGTCAAAGCACAACAGACTAGAAAGGCACAGTGTGGCCAGTGAGGAAGAGTGGGTGGGTGTTCATGGGAGTTGGTACTCAGACAAAATCATGTGGTTGAGGATGCAGTAAGGAATGTGAAGTTTACTAGTTACAGAGGTGCCATTGGGGGATCACAGGCAGAAGAAATTTAACAGCTCATGCACACAATGAGATCACTCTAAATAAGAAATAAAATGTCAGAAGGGCAAAGGAGCTCACAGGTAGACTGGCAAGGAGCTCAGACCAAGTTCATGGTGAGCTCTACCTAGGTCATCATAGCGGAGATACCGACAGGGGTTTAGGCTGAAGTGGAATATGCAGGAATGTCACGGGAACGTGCTTACGGAGTACATAGGAGACTTGTAGAAGCCTGAATACTGAGTGACTCTCCCATTTGGATTTTGGTTTCAACAGCTGATTGAGGTGACAGGTTATCCTATTTACATAGAAATGACAGCATGTCTGAGTGGCAGAATCCAGTTTTGGCAACACATATGTAAGCTCTCAGTTCAATTACAGAATAAAATGTTCAAGTTCTATGCCAGTATTTATAAATTAAGCTTATTAAAAAGTGCCTTCTCCGTGAAAGAAACAGTCATACCTTATATACTGACATTAGATAAAATAAAGAATTTAAAATAAGAATAAAGCATGTATCTTCATGCTATACAACTACATAGTAACGTAGTGGCCTTTGGCAGGCACGATAAAAACAGAAAGCCTCCACATACATTTTAAAACAAAAATGCATTTGCTTTATTTCTTCAAAGTAAGGTGCCAGGCTATGTCAATTACAGATGTTGGTTTTCTGACACTGAGCTCCCCCTGCTGGTTATTCCCCACCTTGAGTCATGCACCATTAAAAAGCAACCAGTTTAACAAGAATGTAGCCTCCAACATTAAGTGAAAAAATTAGGAGACGCTACGATAACATTGTCTTTTATTTATAGTCACAATTTGGTGAACTTACCCATACGCGAGGAACTGAATTAAACATTTTTACATATTACTTTATTAAACTTTAAAAACAATTTTGTGGTGTTTCCAGAACTTGCCATTTCTAATGAGCAATGAATCTTATTGCAAAGAGGTTACATGCCAAACCTGTGGTCACAGAGGTGAGATGGATTTTCAGAATCTCGGGCGACAAACTTGGTCTACTGGTTTAACAACAAAGACCTGGGAAAATGTAACTCTAAAGTCAGAAAACTGATGCGCTTCCGCTCTGCTCAGATTTAGAAAATCTTTTAACCTCTCAGCCTGCTGGAATGAAATATTGCTATCTGCTTAGCAAACTGGCCATCACATGGCAAAGAGTCACTAAGGGTGGGAGCAATGTTCTTAGCAACTTCACTTAAATCACAGTCAATACATTCTAACACAGGAGACTATTTCTTTAAGTGCTAATGAAGCAAAATGTCTATCAAATAAATTCTTTGAAAATTTAAATATTTGAACTGTGATAGATACCAAAAAATTTTTTATGGGATTCCTAACAGTGGGAGTGGGTATCTCTGACTCTTTTGTTCCTACTGTGTTGCATCCAGTTTTGATATGAGAGTTTGTGCCCTACTTGATTGATACCCCTGGGAGGCCTGTTCTTTCCTTAAGGGAAACAGATATGGGATATCCTTCTGTAGATGCGTTGCTTTTATTGGTTAATGAATAAAGCTGTTCTGGCCAATGGCTTAGCAGAATAAAGCCAGGAGGGAACTCTAAACAGAGAAAGAGAGAGTATGAGTTAAAGGAGACATCATGATCTGCCAAAGGAGGAAGACATCAGAACATTACCACACAGCCTCATGGTGGTACACAGGGAGTAGAGGCTGTGGTTGGGGTATACTGTAGCAGAGAAGACTAAACTGAAAGAAAGAAATAAAAGAGCGAGAGAAGGAAAAAAACTTTACTTCCAAAATGAAACATGTCTTCATTAAATATCAAAAATTTCAGTATTCTGAAATTATATCCTTAAAATCTGTATCAGGATTAATTTTCTATAAAGGCAGCATAGAAAATTATAAGGTGAAATTGATAATAACTAAATAATAAGACATTAATAAGTAAAATATATCATAAAACTGTAAGCCAAAGTTGAAGAATAAGACTGAAATTTTCCACCCAGCACACCATCAGTAACAATATTTTTAATCCTAACAAAGGGAAAATTAAAATAATTTTATAGAAAATGTTTCACAAACACAATTATTTTTAATATGAAACATCCCCAACAATTATAAAAATGAGATGTTCATTTTTTTAAAAGATAAGGAACTGACTAGTGAATGCTTTGTTATATATAGATCTATCCTCAAACAAGTATAAAATATCTATTATCCATTGCATATTCAAACTTCAGATAAGAGAGTGATGCTGAAACAAAATATGGGATTTGGTTTGGTTTTAGTTTTCTTTTGAGACAAGATTGTGTCTAGCTGTGTAGCTGGCCTTGAATTTACAGTATCACCGCTTCAGTCTCCAGAGTAGCTGGGAGTATCAGCAAATGCACTGCACCCAGCCTAAAAGGAAAAACTTCAAACACATCCATGCTGCCCACTTTAAGTGAAGTCAGTTGACAGGTGCGCTCTTCCCCCTACAGAACTGATTCTGGTGTCATGGCCTCCTCTTCTCCCGAGGGATTCTGGATTCTATGTTAGATGGTTTTCTGAATCACATCCCTACATTAGCTGCTGTAAAGTCATCAAGGGTTCCATAGTATGTGCTTGACAGTGGTCACACAGTGTCAGCGTGCAAGCATCTGGTACACATCTAATTAAGGCTAAATATAATGAAAAATATTTTTACTGCACTATGAATTGCCTTCTTTTATATGACTTCATCTTATATTTTACTTTTACCTTTGAGATGCTTACAAAGTAATTGCTCAAGAGGCTCAGGAGTAGAAGCTACACATACAGGGCATGGTCTACAAACAGTTTTTATATGGTCTTCGTATCTTGTTACAATCTCAACTTTTTGTAATCTCAACTGGTTGTAATTTTATATTTTGCTGAATTTTACTGTCTTTAGCTACCTGGGATGGTCTGTGGAATAAGGCAGGGGTGAGAGTTAACTAACAGCAGTCACAGCCTTGTAATGGTACGCTCCTTACGGTCAGAGCGACCAGAGGTCTGACTAAGCATCTGAAGCTGTGGCATGCCTCCTATGATCTTTAGACTCCTACAGTTGTTCCACTGGGCTGCCGTTCTCAGAAATAATAAAGCTGAGCAGTGGGCATCAGCACTTTCACACCTCCAGTCAATCAGCTAATGGACTCCATGCAAAATGAGATCAACGCTGGAACATCCCCTGTATTCTAATCCCAAATCAAATTGTACAGCTTGCTTGGCACAAAGGCAACTGTTTCTGGCTCAAAGTGGGAAAGAGGCAATATTCCCACAAATCAGCCAAGAAGCCCATAAGAAATGACACAGTTAAATTAGGCTTTCATATTCCTATGGTGAGCAAAAGGCCAGCACTTTTCATGATACGGCAGACCTTGCTTGCTTTATTCTCCATCTACCCAAAACCTTAAGTACTTGCACTAATTATCCTGTCACCATAAAAATATAGTACGACTTCCAAAATAGAAACAATTATGATTTAATTCCAAAGTACAACTTTCTAAATTATAATGAGCAACCACTAAATTAAAATGAAACCTCTAAATTGTATGCTGTCATCAAATGCTAGAAAGTGTGTAGGCATTCATTTCTGTTTTTCTGCCGTGAAAAACCTGAATCAACTTGTCTGTATATCCGTATAATCTTCATTTCTAAAACACAGAAAGCCTCATGGCTTCCCTCCTAACAGAGGGGTCTGTGTAAGCTGTCTGGGTGAATACATTTTAACATACTAACACAACCACACAAACAAAAGGGGACAGTAAATATTCACTGCATTGTATCGGGAAAGATGGCCAAAAGGTCTAATCTCATATTTACCTAATCTTATTAGCTATAATACAAGAATCAAATTCTTCAAAAGATAAAATGATACTTAAATTGATTACAATTAAAGTCTACATATTTTATTATACACAAAGTCAGAATAAAATGTATCTTAGTGCTTTCGTGATGATCTGAATTCAGCTCTAGCCATTCAAGCATGAGTGAACAATAGGAGACTCATAAAGCAATTTTCTTCTCGCCTGTACTAGGGTTTGATCAATATAAAAAAATATTGAATGCTTTATAATTAATAAAATTGGAAAGGGCTTTTAACATCAAAATATACAGACATTTTTAATAGTTAAATACTGCTAGCATAAGCTGCAGGTAAATACCAATGATGTAATTTACAACAAACTAAAGTAACCGTATATAGAGTCTATACTCATTGGTAGCACTCCTTAGCCCCATAAAGGCCACAATAAATTAAAACATTTCAGATTTCTTTTTTTTTTTCTTTCTACTTTCCTTTCTGTTGCTGCAATACCAACCTTGTGACCAAAAGCAACTTAGGGGAAGAAAATATGTGTTTGGCTTACACTTCCAAGATAAAATCCACCACTGAGGGAAAAGAGGGTAGACACTGCAGCAGTAACCTGAAGCAGAAAGCATGAAGGGAGGTGCTTGGTGACCCCCTCCTTGGTCTGGGTGAGGATCACGCTCAGCTAGATTCTTCAGAGTCTATGACCACCTGTGCAGTGGGCTGAATTTGTCAGCATCTATTAATAATGAAGACAATCCCCACAGTCCCATCTGACATAGGCAAAGCCTAAGCTCAGGCATCCCTCTTGGATGGCCCCAGGTTGTATAAAACTAAAAAAGGATCCTAAATTATTGTGTATATTTTCCACTTCATTTTATCCTATTAAACACTTCCCAATAAAAGCTTTTGGGATACAACAATACTTTAGTATCAACTGAATAATTCCATAGAAACAGATTTTCTTAAAATAGCAATTTATTTCTTGATATAAAACTTGAACCAAACCAACTAAATTTTCTTAAATACATAATTCACAAATTGTTGCCATGGGGTAGAGTTTATTGAACCATAAAGCAAAATTTTGACACCTGTAAGTAAACCCTTTGATAACGTTTAACAGTAATTGAGACTGTAAACAGTCAGTGCCTATTGCCTATAAAGTCGTACCGTCTACACTTACAGTTTAACAATGTAACAGAGTAAAGTTTGTGGGGAGGGATTAATAAGAATCAAAAACCTGGAGAGCGAGGAGGGAAGACAAACGGGTCGTAAGATAGTGCCCGGTCTCAAGCAAGACACGTGGGAGAAGAGGCTGAGGAGAGGAACCGGGGAGCACTCTATGGTCACAGCTGTCCTTGCCCTGGTCCTCACAGCCTCTATTAGATTTTCTTTACCCACCTCCAGCTTCAGCGTTCTCTGCTTCTCTGTACCACCTCTCTTCCTCCCTTTGCTCTAGCAACTTTCTTTCGCTCACCATTTCCTGTACAAGTACTTAGGTATATTTTTCCTTTTACTTCTTTCTTAATTTCTCTTTAATGTCTAAGAGACAAAGGACTGGGCTGAAAAGAAACCTTTTCCTCCAAAACTGAACTTTAATTTGTACCACGCAATTTATCTTCTACAGAGTTTGCTGCAGAGTAAGAACAGTGTTCGGTTTCATAACAAACATGCCTATCTTTTGTTTTTGTTTGATTTTTATTTTGCTTACTTTGCTTTGTTGCTGCTGTTGTTCTGAGAGAGGGGACCTTGCTATGTAAGCAGACCTGCCTGCCTTCGACTCACGGTGTTCCTGACTCAGCCTCCTAGACGCTGGATCACAGGGCTTCACCACACCCAATTTACGCCTAATGTTTTAAGAGGAACCAAATAGAGAAAAAAACGAGACAATTAACTAAAGCAGGACTATTTGGAAAGACTAAGCCTGGTGACTCACAGGAACTAAACTTCTCCAGTGACAGCTAAAGTTCTGCCTTGATCACGGTCACTGTATCCGTCTCATTTGTCCCCTTTGTCCCCTCTGATCTCTGCACAGATGGGAGTCTTCCTTGACCTCTCTACACACACATTGTTCACACCCATCTTCTGCCACTAGTTGCTGCATTTTTCCCAAAGAATTCCCCCGAGACATTCTCTGTGTTTAATTGCTTATATGTTGTCTCTACCAATGAGAAAAAGACCCTGGCGGCGCTATGGTGGTTTGAATGAGAAATGGCACAAACCTCATACAGCTGGCCCCAGGTGGAGACACTGTTTTGAGGGTTTATACCTGGCCTCACTTCCTGCTCTGCAGGAGTCCTGTGTGAGGATGAGAATGTGACCAGGCAGCTTCCTGCTCCTGTCCATGCCTTCCTCTTCTGTTGCCATGCATTCCCTGCCAAGAACTCCCTCTCTTGAACTACTAGCTAAAACAAACCTTTTCTCCCAGTGTTGCTTTCGTATGGGTTTTACCTCACAGTAACGAAAAGTAACCAACACAAGCACACGAAATGATGTTTCTTGCTCGTGTCTGTGCTGTACGGCTCCACACCGGCACTAAGAGGCTGCTCTCACTTCACTTCTTTTGCTGTGATAGAATGTCCTCACAGAAAGCAGCTCTGGAGAAAGGAGGCTTAGCTCCGCTCATGGGTCCAGACTTCACCCATTACTGCCAAACACTGCAGAGAGCTGGAGGGAGCTGGAGGGAGCTGGAGGGAGCTGGAGGGAGCTGGCCACACCACGTCCACGCTCAGCAGTGAGACATGAAAGCACACACGTTCACTTGTTTGCTAGCTTACTTGGCTCAATCTTTCCACTCATATAGTCCAGGAACCCCTTCCAAGGGAATGGTGCCAGCCACAACGGGACAGATTGCCCCAGAACAAATATCTAAGACCGTTCCTCACAGACATGCTCAACCCAATGAAGACAATCCATCATTGAGAGTCTCTTTTCAGGATTGTCTAGATCACATCAAGTTGAAAACTAAAAGCAACCATCATAACACCTGACCATCAATAAATACCTACTTATTGAATGAATAAGTAGAAAAAGAATCACTGTGTATACACTATTATAAAATGAATTCTATGATTCATTTCATAAAACAAGCAAAGTGTATGCATCAGACAGCATCATATGTTCTTCCATTTATGTAAAAAAAGAACAGGAGGCATATAATTTACATGCATGCTTCTATTTGCAGATAATGCTCCAGAAAATTACTTCTGAGGAAGAGAATTAGGGAATAAGTAAGGAACTCAGACCCATGTACAGGCTCACGTGCAAATGCTGCTATTTAAAGGCATTACAGGAGATTTTTGCTTTATCAGTTAGGAACACACAGCATAATCCTTCATGAATCTAACTCAATCTTACAGAGAGTATATACTAGCAAACACATAAACGAACTAAGATGCAACTCTCAAAAAGAATAAAGTAGAGCTACTTATTTTACAGTGCTTTCAATATATAAAATAAATTTATACTTATTACCTCTTTTCAGTAGCTATGGAATGTTAAATTCAGAAGTTTAAGGAGCCTGACTATACTTATAGCGCAGACAGAAAAGCTACTCAGTCTTCTGAGTCCTGGTCTGGCATTCTTCTCAGTATACCATATTCGGTGAGCAAGGCTCAAAATGAAGATTTACATCAATGATTAAAAGAAAATGTACCTCACAATGATAAAGATGAAACTCTCAACAGCACTGTCAATAGGCTTTGATTAATCTTAGAGCCGTTTAGTGTTCTAGGCGTAAGACTGAAACATTAGACACTGCTGTGAAAAACACTACTGAGTCCTAGTGACAGGCAATTCTTATGAAGTCAGATATTTCATAGGCTAAAATGTAGCATAACAAGACTGTTACTACTGCTGTTCAACTAAGAACAGCTACTCAATATGTGCAGAGAAGATAAATACATGTGTGTCTCCGTCTATCAAAGGGCTTTACACGAAACGTTAATTTCGGAAATATCAAAGTGAAGCCAGTTCTCTTACAGGAGAGCAAAACATGTCTTAGAAGTAGGAAGGCCTTCTGTGGCCGCCTTCATCTCTAGACACACAGACCTGACATCCAAGTGGCCTTTCATCAAGGTCACTGGATTTGGTCCAAAGCTGTCATGAAATAAAACAAACAGGTAATCTGAGAAGAAAAGGAAGTATAATTCCTCAATTCAACAGATACTGAAATAAAGCTTATTATATTCACTACTAGACTAGACAATAAAAAACAAACTAAAGAGAAGCGTTTGATATACAAACGGTAACGCCAGCAGCTTGTATTTACTTGGATATCAGAAACTTCTGATGTTTGCAGAACTCTGCAAGGGGGACCACACAGAGTGCACACTCCTAACCTGACTCAGACGCTACAGTGTTCTCATCTCAAGAGCCAGAACTGAGGCACAATACAAATAAGTCCTAATAAGTCCTCAGTTCACCAAGAAGCTGCCCTTTGCGTCGCCCAAACAGTATCCTTTGTGTTAATGTCTCCTACTTTCAGAGGGGAGGGTGAGAGGAGGAGAAACAGGTATATAGATAGGTAGGCAGAAAGGTACAGATAAATGATAGATAGACAGATAGACAGACAGACAACAGCTGTATTTAAATCTGGATCTAGCACACGAGAGAAAATATGATGCTGTCTCTTCTTTTCCCCCATGTCCCTTCTTGTCCTTCTGCCCCTTAGGCCCCTTTCCCCTCACACACAGTCTAACTTATTTTATAATGCTATTCATAAAACAATGTTTAAGTAGCCATTTTGGGGAAAAAACATTTAAGCCTTATAATTTTTATTTTCAACTATTGAAAATATATAGCTATTAACTGAAAAAAGTCAAAGAATGCAAAAATTTCACCAAACAAGTGGGAGTATTAACAACAAGAGCTGTGCCAGAAGTATTCCTTCCTCATAAATATACTGCAAAACATTTCATTGGCATCAATTTGTAGGATTGCTTAAGTAATTTGTAAAATATTAACCTATTATTTTAAACTACATATAATATACAGTGTTCCTTTTGAAAAGCTGATAAATTTTTCAATGAAGGCCTTACTAAATTTTCATTTTGGTTTACTTTGATTTGAGATGGAGTTCTCTATGGTCCCATGATGTCCACACTTGCAGTCATCTTGCTGGAGTCTCTCAAGCAAGAACTGGATAGAAGGGCATACCACCACCACATGACAAAATTTTAATTTTTAAATAAAAATTTAGTAAAGGCATTGTTTCAATGTGTATATAAGATATTTATAATCACTATTTCAGTTACTGAAGACAATAAACCGGGCAACACTATTTTAAACAAGCAAGGCAGTGTCACTGGTTACAAATCACACAGATAAGGGAAGAAAAGAAAGGTAGGTAGGTAGGTAGGTAGGTAGGTACGTAGGTAGGTAGGTAGGTAGGAAGAAAGATGATAGATAGATAGATAGATAGATAGATAGATAGATAGATAGATAGATACAGAATTTTAAGTTTGCAAATCTGAACAAACTAGGAATAAAAGAATTTAAGCTAGGTCATTCTTTTGTACTGTGGAAGAAAGCAAACACACTGTCGATCTAAGGCAACCAGGTTCATGGTTGTGGAGAAACAGTCAAGGCACGGCTCTCCCCTCATTCTTACTTCCATCTTTAAATGGTACCCTACTTCCTGCTGCCTCCCAGGAATAAAAGCAACTGCAATCTGTCCTTGCAGCTTTGAAGGCAAGAGAAGCGCTCTCTGTCCTTTGACTCTATGGGTGGCCGCTGAAGTGCTCTCCAGGTGACCTGAAGTGACTCACAGCTAAGCCTATTCTGCACTTACAAATAAGTCCAATACAACCTGCATGCTAACAAGAGTGATGTTTGTTGCAGCAAACTAGAATTAGTTTTGTGCTCACTTATTACCCAGACACTTCTCTGTCAGCACCGGATGGCTCCAGAGCTTACCATTGATGTGACCGATCGCGCATCTTCTTCGTAATTCACCACAGGAGGCGGTTCTTTCCCATCATTTTCTTGTACTTTTTGCTCCAATAATTCTTTCTGTGCTGCACACTTTGCCTCAGTGCATCTCAACTGCTGGACTGACTGTTTCAACTCTTCAAGTGCCTGTTTTTGCCCCAGAAGAAGCACAATGCTACAACAGAATAAAATAATAGACATTATTTCAACTCAAGAAGTAAAAGCATTAATGGAAAAGTGTGTGTGTGTGTGTGTCTGAGTCTGTGTTTATCTGTATATGTGTATATGTGTATGTGTGTATATTAGTGTGTCTGTGAGGACATGTGTGTATGTGTGCCGAGATGTGTGTGTCTGTGTGGATATGTGTATGTATGTGTCTGTGTGTCTACATGTGTCTGTGTGTACATTTGTGTGCCTGTGTCTATGTGTGTCTATATGTCTATGTGTGCATATGTGTGTATATGCATGTGTGTTTCTGTGTGTGTGCAGATTATGCTTTTGTAAGCTTTCATTTTCCTCTACAGAACTCCTTCAGAATCATAAAGAAATGAAAACAGATTTTAATAGCAGGATTAAGAAAATAGAAATAGGTCATTCAAGACACTTTCAAATAAATAATGGCACCTATTATCTTTTAGACATAAACTATCTACCTCATCAAGAGTTCAGTTTAGGAATACAGACCGTAAACTGACTGAAAAAGAAATGACAAACTTAAAATATTATGCTAATTTCAAATATCAAGAATTAAATACTTAAGTATGACATGTTCCTGGGTAAAATTAATAAAATCAATTTTATTAATTAGCTAATTCACACTGAACTGTGGGTATATTGTAAAGTGTGTGTTTTAAGTCTGGAAAGTTGGCACAGCAGGGATTCCAACTTGATCATGACAATGTGAGCTAAGTCTACAAATCTCCCCACTCCTTCTTTAGGGAGCTTGTACTCAGGGCGTACACAATGGGAACTACAAGCTTATGGGCCCAAAACAAGGCCACCAGAAAGAAGAAACCATGCTGGCAGGAATGTCTACCCCATAAGTATACAATACCTTAAAAATAAGTGCACTGTGGTAAATTATTAGTAGTACCGGACGACAGATTGGAAATCAGGGAATGCTCCAGAATTAGATAGCAAGGTAACCAACTTAAAGTCAGAACATCACCAGAATAAAAACAGAGAGATATAACCACACTAAGCTATTGAGTTGCATCTTGTGCTGTTTTGAGAGCTCAGTCCCAATCTAACTGAGCAGGGCACAACCTCAGCGACCATAGTAAAAATGTTGGTCTCTTCAATAATAGGTCATGGAATTTCAGGAAACAATGTGAAGTTGGGGAAAACAGAACCTAAAGAGCATTTGCAGGAGACCTAGAAATGTCCAGAAGACAGACTGCTCTAAACAGCAGAATTTAATAAGTGATAATTACCATGAACATCATCATCATTCAGCAAATCTGTGACCTATTTTTAAAATCTATATAGATTTCTTGGTAAATTCATGCTGGCTTGCGTATTAGTTGGTAATTGATTTTTTGCAATAAGTTGGCACTTCTGCTTCTCAGAAAATCCATTCAGAGAATGTTAATTATTAAGGCAATCATTTTGTGAGAAAAATATTAGGAGACCTAGGAAAAGATTACACTTATTATATTTTTTAAACTTTGTGCTTCCTAACACACAGACCAAAAGCAAAGTACCACAGAAACCACAATGACTATGACAACAGTACAAGAAATAATTCTAAATATAACAAGAAAGATGTCATAGTATATTTTCATACATCTAGAAGATTATTCAAAAAAAGATTTATCACATGTATACAAAATTATTTGATATACTTAAAAGCAATACTCTAAAAGCACTGGATCAGTAGTTTTACATAAAGGCTAACAGAAAATGCAAAAAAAAATAGCTAAAAAAGGGCAACTGTCCAGGGTAAGAGAAAGGAAAATAAGCTTTGCAATAAAGAAATATAAAATTATATATATATATATGATAATAGTTGCAAAAAGTAAACGTTAACCAAATAGCCAAATAAAGAAAATTATCAGTGTATTTATAAAAACACAGACTAGGGTAGCAGGTGCAGAGTTGCAAAGATTCAAGCCAGACAGGGTCCCAGATAGGAGGAAATGGACATGGGTTCATCCATAGCTAAAAAGCAATCTGTAGTTGGTACCCATTTGTAAAGGAAAAATTAATTTTCTCTAATAAAATCCCACTGGGTATACTAATCACTAAAAGAGGACAAAACAATAGTAAAGATGTCTGAAAAAGTCATTATCAACTACCTAAAAAAAACTATAATACACATCAATCTATGAATATATATGTATAGCTTAAACAAAATTTCCACATCTGGGCTGACCATGCTTCCTCTAAAAGCTGAAGACCACCTAACAAAAACTAACACCAGGCACAAGAAGCCCTCTTTTTAGTTGCTGCTCAGGGTTGTCCAAGAGACTCTGAAAACATACAACTTTTACTGCCCTTGATTGCCCTGCAAAATGCACTTCAGACCAGGGCCCAGAGGTCCCTGAGTTGGAACTGACTTGAATGCTTTTTCCCTGAAGACTAGCTCTCAGGGTACCAGAAGGCATGAGGCAAGCTTCCAAAGGAGTGGGGCAACCAAATCTTACCAATCTCTAATGCTGATGAACTATATCAACAACCAGCATGGTACAATAATCCCAAGAGTGCACTAGTAGCATGCATACCTTGGCAGTAATCAACAGTTCTCTAACTGGACTTAAGATCCGTTCAATAAGAGGGAAACCATGAGTGGTCCTGGAAACCTAGTCAACTACCGTGGGTGAGTGAAGTAATAGATCTTGGAAGAGAACCTACAACCAACACTTTACTAAACCAACACAATCCCTAATTATATTCTCAGATAAGTGCAGGCCTCACCCCTCATCAAAGAAACTTCTTTTTGGAACAAACAGATACCATTACTGAAAACTACAACCAATAAAAATGCAGAGTCATGAAGTCAAGTATGAATGGATAAGTGTCTACAAAACACTTCTAGTCCTAAAGCTCATGGACCACTGGGGAAGAGGATAAAAAGAAGACAAGAGCCAGAGGATCAGGGAGTTCACTGTAAGATTATGTCTCCTAGTAGTGACAGAAGCTACACCCATAAATTCTCACCAACATGAACTGAACAAGGACAATAATAGACACACCAAAGTCAACTAAGGCAAAATCCCATGAGGTTTCAATCCTATACAAAGAACTACAGGCAACTAAACAATGTTGTTGTGAATAGGCGAAATAGTCTTCTCTAGGGAAGAGCACACCAGTTGGTTGACCAATACCAAATATCAAGCCTGAAAACATATACACATAATGAATATTATACAGACTGAGTGGTTATGTTTCGAAATATATATATATTTATGAATATATATATTCATGTAAGAAAAAATAATGAAAAAAGAGGCCATGAATTTGAAAGAGATCAAAAGGGAGGGTTCTGAGGGAAAAAAAGGGGAGGGTGAATAATATAATAAAGTTATAATCTCAAAAAAATAAAAAATAATTCAACCATAATAAAAATAAAGCAAGCAATTTAAAGAATAAGAAAAAAATTAGGCAGGTATTTCAATATAAAAGCTACAGAGATGACAAAATGGGACATGAAAGGATGATCTACAAAATGGGACATGAAAGGATGATCTACATTAGTCATTACGAAAATAAATATTACAATGATCAGATGTCTTTAAGAATGGCCTTAATGAAAACCACAAATGTTTTACCATATTTCAACCTTTGGTACCCAGAACTGGGAGAGAGGAAGTATGTGCTGTTTTTATTGTGTTTACTACAGCAGCTCAAGAAAGAATGAAAGCGCCTGAAGGAACTCAGAGGAATTATGCTATGAGTTAAAAGTCAGTCCCCGAAAGTAACACACGATATGACTCCAGTTGGGTAAGAAATCAAATCTTCACAAAGGAAGGTGGATTTGTAGCAATCAAGGACACACAGGGCAGAGGACAGGATGGCTACAGTCAAGGACACACAGGGCAGAGGACAGGAGGGTTACAGTCAAGGACACACAGGGCAGAGGACAGGAGGGTTACAGTCAAGGACACATGGAGAGGGCAGAGGACAGGATGGCTACCGTCAAGGACACACAGGGCAGAGGGCAGGATGGCTACCGTCAAGGGCACACAGGGCAGAGGGTAGGATGGCTACCGTCAAGGGCACACGGAAAGGGCAGAGGGTAGGATGGCTACCGTCAAGAGCACACAGGGCAGAGGACAGGATGGCTACCGTCAAGGACACACAGGGCAGAGGACAGGATGGCTACCGTCAAGGGCACACGGAGAGGGCAGAGGGTAGGATGGCTACCGTCAAGGGCACATGGAGAGGGCGGCATGGCATGAAAAACC
>NC_022030.1:25660633-25662944 GCF_000317375.1 Microtus ochrogaster
TGAAGATAATAAAATATTATAAAAATAATACTCTCTCTAAAATATACAGTCCCACTATGTAGCCCAGGTTGGACATTTATGAACACCCCTAGCCTTAAAAATAATTATAAGTTCATGTTTTAAACTAGAGCAAAATTTATCCTCATTACATATGTGTATTTATAGAAAGAGATATCTATATCTATATGTAGATGAAGGGATGGATAGATGAGAGACAGATAGATGTGGATGGCACAAACTAAGGACTTATCCAGGAAATATTGAAATATTATGGGAAAAAAACATAAATGTATCACCATACAGTCCTATTCAGAACATTTGTTTAATAAAATATTTTAACATATAAATATGGAGGCAAGGTTCAGTCCACCAATTTCTCAGTCAAGGACAGTCAGCAGCACTGTTTGAGTGCTGTTTGAGCACCTAAATAGACTTCAAATTTTAATACTGTACGCTGAAGCTAACAGTAAGAACTCAGGATAATGAAGGCTACATGACTGGGCTCACTACGACTCAGCCCTGAAAGCCCCGTCAGGCTAACCCTTCTAACTCCTAAAAGTTCTATTAGCCTGCAGGGCCTCTGCGGAAGTTGGGTGAAATCCGAAGCCAGCTCCACCCCTACCTGTGGGTACCTCTGTTCCAGGGTGCCCTGCCTAAACCGGCCTCGGTACGGGACTGGCATGTACCATGTACGGCCCCTGGGCTGAGCTGCTAGAGGCCGAAGCCGCGGCTGACCGCCCTGGCTCTACAGCAGCCAATGCTGCGGGGCCATTAACGGCACACGCCCTCACGCACGTGTGATGAGGCGCCAGCACAGCGAACTGGAGGCGGTGAGATTTTCAAAGAGAAAAACAAAATAGGGGTGACAAGGAGGAAAGAAGAAACAATGCAGAAAAACCTGATCCGGGCCAAAGAAAAGAAAACTCTCATGGTCCACGGTGAATCAAGACTGCAAAACAGAACAGCCAGTCCTACCCAAACTTGGGCAAAACTGTTATGAGGAAAGATTTCAGAGAAAGCTTGTACTTCCTTCTAGGTGGGTATTTTTGTACAGAAAAAGCAATTTGGTGATCGGAGACTTCAAAAAGCACAGGAAAGACAGGAGCCAAGTCAGACATGATTCAGTGGTCCGGAAAGACAGCTGCCCTACTCCAGGCATGGGTAATCGCTGAGATTCTTATTTCTGCAGTAATGGGACAAAGGCTAGATCTATGTGGGTTGAAAACTAAGTGGTAATTGGGAAAATGGATGGGAACTGCTACTAGAATGAGTTCAATCTCAGAAACGAGAAAGCAAAGGGTAAAATGGGGGAAATAATGACAAGGAGAGGGGCCTTCAGCAGTTGGGGTACAACTGAGTGACAGCACAGCATTGCCTGGCAGATGTCAGCTGAGTACTGTCTGTACCCAGCACCTCAGAGATGGGAGGTGGAACGGGGTGGGGGGGGACTTGAAGACTGGTGGTTCTGGGGTCAATGCTGAAAAGGTGAGTATAAGGACCCAGCTGGAAGGAAGGAAAAGGTAAATATCTAAAATAACACAAATTTTCTGAGAAAATAAAAGATGGCAATACTTTAAAAATCTCACAAGAAATGACACAGAAGGGAACATTGTACTGTAAAAAAAGATGGGCATTAGGATGGGTGCTAAGGGGAAAGATGTGGATTTCAGGTATCTAGTTAATGCTTGGGAGTTTTCTGTGATACAGAAGTCCATCAGCTGACTATAATAAAGGAAGTGGGAAGATTGAAAATTTAATCGAAGTAGAGAATATCTGAGAAGTTATACCAAAAAATAAAAGCTAGTGTAGATAAGAGAGACCTAAGACATCACAAAACCCTGGAGAGCTTTGAAATCTGAAAGCAGTAGTGAGAGTTTGAGGGCGATAAGTTTATGTTGCAGTCAGAACTGGGAAGACCACGCAGACAACCATGTTGTGGTTTCCCGTCATCACAGCTGACAATCAGTAAAAAGGATAATGCACAAGCTAAGGAGGGGTGCAGCGGTTACAGTGCCCTCCGTGCAATCATCAGAGCATGAGCTCCAATCCCAAGCACCCATAGAAAAGCCAGGTGTGCATCTGTAGCCTCAGTGCTAGATAGGACGCAGGAAGCCAGCAGGTTTCCTGGAGCACAACGGTCAGCCAGCATACCCAAATGAATGGGCTCAGGGTGGTTCAGTGAAAGAGCCTGACTCAAAAAAACAAAAAAACCCACAAATGAAATGGAGATATTCAGGATAACCAACATTAAACTTTGGTTCCACATGCATACACATATATACTTGTATACACATACACACACACACACACA
>NC_022030.1:25663067-25677492 GCF_000317375.1 Microtus ochrogaster
GAAGATGGCTCAATTAGTAAAGTTCTTACACAGAAGTATGAGTGCCTGAGTTCAATCCCCAGCACACACAGAAACAGGTTATTGCTATTACTCTTGGTGACCCCACTGAAACTTGATAATATGACCCTATTGCTAAAGACAACACCTACCCTGATCACAGAACATGAAGAAATCAGGCTGGTACTGACCTAAAAGCTTCCTTTCTGCTGGCTAGGTTTCACAGTGCAATATCATACATTGTGGGCTATTAGAGAAGAAAACCTATCAACAGTCTGACACAGCCCTGAACTGTGCAAACTAAAGGAATGACCAACATGACATGATAACCATGTGAGCAACAGTGGCAGGAATGCTATGGGGATAATCAACAACTTTTAATCATACTTAATTAAGGCCTGTCCTACAGAAGGAAACTCATCCCTGGAACTATGATCAAGAGCAAGAACCTGTGGCTGATGAGGTTACAGGCATGACTACTATTAGTCTACAACAGGCATAGAATTAAAATGACCCCTAAATTTGTATCCTTATACTCATAGATGAGTATAACTCTCACCCTTCACCAGAGAAGCTTCATTATGCAGTGGACGGCTGTTATAGAGAGATGAACTAGCCAAAGTATGCAGAATTATGTGATCATGCTCAGTCCTCAATGGAACATCTAGGTCACACACTTTTCTCCACAAGGCTCAGAGAATACTGTAGAAGAGGGAGTGAGAAGTCAGGAAAGACAGCTGCAAAGTTATGTCCTTTGGACACTCATGACATCACTGCAGTCATGGCTGACAGCACGAGACCTGCACAAGGTCAAGCCCGTCAATATTCCAGCTTGGAGAAGGAAGGCGTCACCCCTAGGTAAGGAGCTATGGGCAACTGCAGAGAAAGGAAGGAAGAAGGCAGTCTTTGGCAGCAGTGTGGTAGGATGTCCATGTTTCACTGGGTGGCGCCCTACACCCATGTGCATACCAACAGCACTAAGTGAGTGGATGTGAGGGAGAGAAGGGGAGAAGAAGAAAAAGAACAACAAAACAGGAAGTTGGATGGATAGGGTGGTGTGGGAAGAGTCAAAGAGGAAGCAACAAATGTGGATAAACCTAAACAAATAGTATTCATGCATACAAGTACTAAAAAATAAATTAAAAATTAAAAGCCTCAAAAGCCAAGAATACAAGCACCTATAACCCCACTGATAGGAAGCCAAGAGAATCCCTAGGGGTTGTTAGCCAGCCAATCTAGTCAAATCATCAAGTTCCAACCCAATGAGACCCTGCCTTTAAAAATAAGGTGGAGAGCAATTGAGGCAGACACTTGACATCGAATTATGGTCTCCATACATGTTCTTGTGATGTGGGAGTGTCATATATCAATCTGTTGATTTCATTGGTTAAGCAATAAAGAAACTGCTTGGCCCTGATAGGTTAAAACATGGGTGGGAGGAGTAAACAGAACAGAATGCTGGGAGGACGAGGAAGTGAGCTCAGAGATGCCATGCTCCCCTCTCCCGGGCAGACGCACGCGATGAAGTAAGACTGGTGCTCACAGATTATTAGAGATGGGTTGATCGGGATATCAGAATTAGCCAGTAAGGGCTAGAGCTAAAGGGCCAAGCAGTGTTTAAATGAATACAATTTGTGTGTTGTTATTTCGGGGCATAAGCTAGCTAGGCGGCTGGGGTGCTGGGGAGGCAGCTCCGCCGCTCGTATTACAACATTCTTGTACCTGCACACATAAGCAAGTATACACATCTACCAAAAGATAGAGATACACACATTCTTGTGCCTTCACACATAAGAGACTACACATATCTAACACACACTCTTGGACCTGCATGCATAGTACATAGTAGATGTACAGACATCTACTAAAAGACAGAAATTTATTAATACAAGTAAAATCAAAAGACCCAGAACGATATTTCAAGTCAGAAATCAGCTAGACAAATACCAGGAAAGCAAGAATAACAAAATAAACTGAAGCTGATTACTATATGCAAAGTAAATCAGTGTGTTCTAATTAATTTATCTGATGCCTTTTAACAAAACAGCAGTCAATTTCTAGATAACACTTCTCTGAATCCTTTTTAAAAAGGGATTTACAATAAGTCTCACAAAAAAAATAAATGTTGAGCAACAAAGATAGCTTTTTAACGAAGGATTCTTCATGAGGTAATACAAACTGTTAAAACATTAAGACATCTGATCGTGGCATTTTATTTACAAATCTAATACCATTTTTCTAGAACACATCTGCCTTAGTTAGGTTTTCTAATGCTGTGATGAAACACCATGACCTAAATCTTGGAGAAGAAAGGGTTTATTCTGCTGACATTTCCAGGTAACAGTCCATCACTGAGGAAAGTCGGGGAAGGAACTCAAGCAGGGCAGAAACCTGGAGGCAGAAGCTGAAGCAGAGGCCATGGAGGAACACTGCTTATAGGCTCGTTCTGCATGACTTCCTCCGTTTGTTTTCTTATCGTACCCTGGCCCAGTAGCCCAGGGTGGCACTGTCCACAGAGAGATAGGCCATTGCACATCAATCACTAATCATGAAAATGCACCACAGGCTTGCCCACAGATCAATCGCAGCTGAGGCTGCCTCTTCTCAGATGACTCTAGTTTGTATCAAGTTCACATGAAACTAGCTGTTAAATATCACATTTTACAAAAATACAAAAACAGCTCTCCAGAGTCATATGATATAACTACACAAAATTCCACTGTTTTAAAATGAAAACTTCCATTTCTGGAAATGCCATATCCACACCACCATGTAGCAAGTATTTTTGTAAAAATACATGCTTTCGCCTCTACTCTTTCAGACGGTATCTCTGGTACTCACTCAGACTTCTTTTCACAGGTCTCAGAAGATTCTTCAATCCTCTTCTCCAGCTCCAGGACAGCCTCCTCCTTGTGTAAAAGCATCTGCTGTGTCTGCGTGAGCTCTTCTGCTAAAGTCTTCAACCTGGAAGGAGGAGTCACCATTATCAATAACACACTAAATACGCTCATCTGCATATGCCCATCTCTCAGTGTGGCCATGAGGTGCTATCTGGAGAAGGCACCTATCCTTAGGAACCAAACTACTCAGGGTATCACAACACTTAAGACACTCACAAGTCAGAGACCCTGGGGCTACTCTGCCCTGTGGCTGGGACAAAGTGGGGGATGCCATGAGTCACAGCTGTAGAATGGGGGCGATTCTGTTATAACCCTAAGAAAAGGTTTAAACAACAGTGTAAGAACCACAGAGGGAACAGTAGTCAGGGTGTCCTGCTCTCAAAGAACGACAGCAACTGCCCGTATCAGCTTGGCCACATCTGAGGAAGGAAAGGAAGGCTGCCACATTCCTATGCTCTCCCCGTTCCCTACATGAGCCCAGCCAGCACTTCCTCCCCCAATCCTTCAGGCATTGTGCTATATTCTGGACATTACCATGCCTTCTGGTTCACAAATTAGGGGGGTCTCTGGAGTGATTAGTCCATGAACATCTCAAGATAATGGGGGTGTGGTACAAATACGGTAAGCCTATGGAGTGAGTGAACACAGACAACCCTGCTAAAACAGCATGTCCTCGGAATGCCCAGCAGAACTCCTACAGCAGGCCTGCCATGCCACCCACTAGTTTCCAGTCATTAAATAGTCCAGAAGCTTCTCCAGTCCAAGAACCTTGACAACAGGACTTTCAAACACTTTCATGTTGTTCAATATTTTTCTTGCTTTTTATATAATTGCATTTATTTTTCATTGGTTTTCCCTCTCTTTGACATATCTTCTCTCACAAATCATTCATCCATTTCTTCCCTTGCTTTATTTTATTAATTTTTAACATTTCAGAATCTATATTATTTTTGCCCTTCTTTTCTATTCTCATCAGTAATGTAGCTGTTGTTCTTAACTGGTTCACAGTATTTCTATATCTGATTTGAACCTATATAGTCACTGTGCCTTGCTTTTCTCCTTCTTCGACACCACTGGGGATTGAGGCCAGCACCTCAAAGACTTTGGGGAGGGGGCTTTGCTGCTAGCTACATGCACACCATCCCAGTTGAGAGAAACTGTCCTTTATTCTCTACCCATGACCTAATCACAGGCAAACCTTTCCAGATATTACAGATAAAGGACACCACAACCCCCAGCTGATAATCCAGCTCCAAGAAACCACAACTGGAGGGAGCCTAGAGTCCTGTGCCCAGACATTCAGCACTTAGCAACAGCAGAGTGACAAATGACAGGAAGAATGGCACCTACAAAGGATTTCATATGGACCGTTACCATTCCCTGGAGCACACCCTGCTAACTAGGGGGAATGAGCCAGAGTGCCCCATCTGTAGCATTCTTTATAGCATCATACATATATGAAATACCATAGCCAAACTGGATTATTATAATGTATGCTAATAATAACATTAAAAAGTGTAAGAGAGACATTCTTTACATTTATACATCCCTACAGAAGTATAAATTGAAACATAGGAGCTCAAGAAACATGAAAACAGCCAACAATTGTTCTCCAAAAGTCCCTGATTTCCTAGCAAATTACTCCAAAAATGTCTAAATGAATGATATGTAGACAAAGAATTCAAAAGACTGATTTTAAAAATGATCGATGAATTTAAAGAGGATACAAATAAACAGTTGACTAAATTAAGGAACATAATATAGAACATGAAAGAACAATTCAATAATGAGAGTCTGAAAAAGAACCAAACAGTTATACTGAAAATTAAAGGCTCAATTAATCAATTAAAAAAAAAAAACCTCAAATCTTCATCTATAGACTGATCAAATAGTGAAAGACTACTTAGGCCTGAAAAAAAATGTCACTATATTCAGATAATAAAAAAAGAAAACAAAAATGTGAAATAAACAGAATGGGCTAGCAAGATGGTCAGAAGGTAAAGACACGTAGGGACCTGATTTGGCCTCAAGAATCTATACCACATGTCTTAAGGTTTCCATCACTGGGGAAAAACAAACAAACAAACAACAACAACAAAAACCATAAATGACCAAAAAGCAAGAAGCTGGGGAAGAAAGGGTTTATTTGGCTTATGTTTCAACATTGCTATTCATCACTGAAGGAAGTCAGGGCAGGATCCCAAAAGCAGGAGCTGATCCAGAGGCCATGGAGAGGAGCTGCTTACTGACTTGCTTGTCATATTTTGCTCAGCACACCTTCTTTTACACTTGATCTTAGCCAAAAGTCCGAGAAGCGATCCCTCCTTCTTTTAGAACCCAGCACCAGCAGCCCAGAGATGGCACCATCCTCCATGGGCTGTGCTCTCTGTCAATGATACTGATTGACAAAATACCTTGCAGCTGGGTCTCAAGGAGGCATTTCCTCAGCTGAGGCCCCTTCCTCTGATGACTCTACCTTGTGTCAAACTGGCACACAAACACAGCCAGTACAACCGACCCCTTTTCAGCCTGACACAAACACATCACTAGTAAGCCACACCCTTTCCTTTCTTATTCATCCCCAAGATCTCACATTGAAATCATAAAGAATCTTAAAAGTCCTCCAATCTTAAAAATTCAGTCCTTAAAATTTCAATCTTTTTAAAATATCCAATCTCTTTTAAAAGTCCAAATCTTTTATCTGTGGACTCCTTTAAAATCAAAATTAAATATCTTCTTTAAGACAGAAGAACCAGGGCACTGTCACAATCTTAACCAAACAAAACTAAACTCCAAGAGTATAAACAAGTCAATATCCAACTATCTGGGCTCCACTCTTGATCTTCTAGACTCCAGCAAAGGGCCTGAGTCACTTCTCCAGCTCCACTCTCTGCAGCACACACAGCTTGTCTTCAAGGCACCGGCTGCCCCCACTCCACTGCTGCTGCTGTTCCTGATGGTTCTGGCATCTCTAAAATGTGGGGGTCCCTTGCTGCCAATGGGCTGCACTTTCACCAATAACCTCTCATAGGTTCTCTTCATGGTGCCAAGCCTCAATTTTTTTGCTGACCCCTTCAGTCCTGGGCCTTCACCTGCCACTGAGGCTGCACCTTCCCCAATGGCCTCTCCTGGTCTCTCACGGTGCCCAGCCTCAGCTGCTCTCCATGACCCCTTCATCCCTCCAAAACTAGTACCACCTCGGTGACTCTTACACATTACCGAGTCCTGCTGCCAGCATGAGGTACAACCTTGGTTGCCTCTGGAACACAGCTTCTCTATGCTCTCAGGAACCACTTCCCAGAAGATTTTACTTCAGTGATGCTGGTCTCTTCTTAAACACTACTAATTTTTCAGCTCTAGCTGACCAGCATCAAGTATCCCAGCAAAGCAAAATTTTGCTTTAGTAGCTCTGGTATGTAATTAATCGCAACTAATTCTTCATTCCCATCTAATCAGAACCACAGAGTCTTAATTCAAAATAACAAATAAGCTGGCCACACAACATCAGAATAGTAAAGAGCAATTCGATAATGAAATTCTGAAGCAGAACCAAACAGTAATGCTGAAAATTGAAATCTCAATGAATCAAATAAAAATCTCATTTCAAATCTTCATCTGTAGACTGAATCAAGTAGTGAAAAACTACTTAGGCTTGAAAATGTATCACTATATTCAGATAAGGAAAAAGAAAACAAAGAAGTAAAATAAACAGAATGGGCCAGCAGGAAAAGGCCATGGAGGAGAAAAGCAAACAGCGGGAAGGAGAAGGAGCCGAAGCAGACGGAGAGCTCTGCCAGTCCCCTCCCTCCTGCTGTTGGCTTTCTCCTCTACAGCCCTGTCCTATCTCCTCTGTTCTCTAATTCCTCCTCTTCTCAATCACTCAGCTAAGCAGCTCTTTACTGAAGACAGTTCTTGCCTCAGCAACTCTCTGAAACACTAGGGAAGTAACAAGAAATAAATGACCTCAGGAAACTAAACTTTTACTACACAGATTTCAAAGCAAGAGAGACAAAACTGAAAAGAATGAAATTATTAAATTATTTGAAGAAAGCCTTTCATTTCCACTAGTCCTCTTAAAAAAAAACCCAGAGTAAATGAATTAAGTGAAGGAAAGAAGGAGAAATATATTTTAGCAATTACAGTTTACACAGCAATAAGATAGCAAATGGAAGAGCTCCATCGTCATAATGTCATTATATAGGCTTTATGTGCAAACAAAACAGGAACAATTTAAAGGGTTTACTCTGTATTTTTAAATGATGCAGTATTATAAAATAAACCAGTTAGTATCTGAAAACAACACAGGGACACATAATTAGCATTTGACTGTTTTTAATATGCACTTAAATTCATATGATCCTCACAATAAAGTATTATTACCTTCATTTATACCTGGGAAACTAAGGCATAGAAAATATGAGGATTTTGGCAACAGTCATATCGCCGATAGATACAAAGGCTGGTATTAGTGCCCAAGCAGCACAAATACTGAATCCTTCCTCTTAACTACTCTGTCTGTCTTAAGGAATTCTACCTATCAGAAATTATTGTTTATAATAATTATGTAAACACAGAAATACATAAAGGCAACAATACAAACATGTTTACTGAGGTCCTATTCATAAACGCAATAACCAAAGCTGACTATATTATGGCGCTAATGATATTTTTCTGATTTTATAAGCTTCAGGCCCCACAAAACCTGGATCCAAACAACTAAAAACAACCTAAATGTCTATCAGTAAAAAGCTGAGTCACTATTGTGCAATGAAACCTGGATCCAAAGTAAATATTTTCTCACTTTAAGTTGATTTTTCACATGTTGTATGTAATCTAAGCAATATTCATTTTCAATAAAACCTTAAAATACAAAAAGGAAAAAAAGCTGAGTCAGATAAATTACATAACTCAGGAGTATTAGAACACTGACATTAATAATGGTCCATAGCTCTGTATGCAAACCACTTTTCCTGTGTAAGTAGCTTCTGCCCTTCCCTGACAGTCCTCCAACCTCCATCCACCACTTGCAACCCCACAAGCCTAGGTTCAGACCTGGGTCCATGAACCTTCTTCATTTGTGAACTCCCTTTGCCTAGCTGAGACCCAGAATCACCCTCTGTAATCCACCGTTGTCTGGTCCAGCTAAGCAGATGGCTCACCAGTTTTACTTGCCCTGGCTCAGACAGAACATGTGCACTGCCCATCTAAGGAAGGCCAGATTATCACATCAGCCCCAAGCAAAGGAAGAAGTACACATGAGCAGGTCACATCACAGAAACAAAAACAACATGAATGGCTAGAACTGCACGTCTCCCGTCAAACCCACTAGTCCTATAGACGTGTGTTCAATTGAGAACTACCTATATGAACCCCAGGACACAGCATTTAAAAGAACAACCATAAACTTTATCAAAAACTTGAAGAAATTTAAAACTGACATAAATAAACACTTGATTGAACTGTAAGAGGATAACAATAAACACCTAAATGATTTCCAAGAAAATACAAATATGCATCTGGATGAATAAGGAGGATAAATCAGGATTTGAAAACTGAATTCAATGTAGAGATTGGAACATCGAAGAAAATGCAAGCCAAAATAAAGACAGACTGAAAACTCAATATCCCAGTTAAAAAACTCAAGGGAAAGCCTTTTTAAGTATAATGAATCAGGCAGAAGTTAAAATATCAGGACTCAAAGACAAAGAAAAGGTTCTAAAAAGAAATAAACAAAGAAAATGAAAAATATTTAAAGCACAGGATAGAATCATAAAGGAAATGTGAGACACCATCAAAGAAGCAAATCTTTGAATTATAGTCAGAAGAGGGGAAAGAATCCCAAGACAATGGCTTTAACAAGATCAGAGAAAATTTCCCAAAACAAAGACATACTGACGACACAAGCACATAAAATGCCAACTAGACAAGACCAGAAAGGAAACACTCAACAGCATCTCAGAAACACTGAATAAACAAAATAAAGAAAAAACTCTTCAAAGTTGCAAGAAAAATAACACAAGTCGCATATAAAGAAAAAAAAAACCCATCAGACTAACACGTGATTTCCCAGGGGAAACTATGAGAGGCAGAAAAGCATGGAGCAGTACATTCCAGTCCTAAAAGACCACAGCAGCTAACATCAACCACTGTACCCAGCAACACTACCTACCACAGTTCAAGGAGAGAAAAAACTTCTCATGACCCCAATAACTTAAAAACAATTCATTTAAGAACAAAGAAAGAAAGACTGGAAAGTGTTCTTAACTGAAGAGAGAAGCACAATCAGGAGACTCTAGAAAACAAAGTCAAGTAAACCTCAACAGATACAAAAATAAAATAAAAAATAAAAATAAATAAATGAATAAATAAATAAATAAAACCTGGAATAACCCCATATATCTCAACGGATCACCATGGCTTAAAATTAGAATTCATTTTCTTTTTTCTTTTAATTTTTTTTTTAGAAAAAAATTAGAATTCAACAGCAACACTAATTCCAGAAAGCCCACGAACACACGGAAATTAAAGACTTTCTAAAATTCAATGAAAATGACCACACAACATAACCAAATTTATGGGACACAATGAAAACAGTGTTAAGAAGAAAGGTCAAGCACTAAACGCCTACATAAAGAACTCCCATATTAATGAGTTAACAGAACACCTGAAAACTCTACCACAAAAAGAAGTAAACTCACCCAGGAGAGCTAGACTGCAGACAATAATCAAACTGAGAGCTGAAATCAACAAAATAGAAACAAAGAAAATACAAAGAATTAATGAGACAAAGATTTGGTTCTTCAAGAAAAGCAACCCAATAAACAAAACTTTATACAAACTAACCAAAAGGCAAAGAGAGAATATTCAAATTAACAAAGTCAAAAATGAAAAGGGGTACATAACAACAGACACAGAGGAAATCCAGAAAATCATTAGGTCATATTTCAAAGCCTGTACTCCACAAAATTGGAAAACTTAAAGTAAATGGATAATTTTTTTTTTGGATTTTCGAGACAGGGTTTCTCCGTAGCTTTTGGTTCCTGTCCTGGAACTAGCTCTTGTACACCAGGCTGGCCTCGAACTCACAGAGATCCGCCTGCCTCTGCCTCCCGAGTGCTGGGATTAAAGGCGTGCACCACCACCGTCCAACTGTAAATGGATAATTTTGTGGATAAATATCACTTACCAAAATTAAATCCAGACCAGATAAATTAAATAGATCTATAAGTGATAAAGAAATAGTAACAGTCATCAAAAGTCTCCCTACCAAAAAAAGCCCAGGACCAGATGATTTCAGTTCAAAATTCTATAAGATTTTCAAAGAAGACTACCAATATTCCTCAAAATGTTCCATACAACAGAAATAGAAGGAACATCACCAAACTCTTTTCATGAGGCTATAATTACCCTAAGAAGCCACACAAAGACATTACTAAGAAAAAGAATTACAGACCAATCTCACTCATGAACACTGATGCAAAAATACTCAATAAAACACTGGCAAATCAAATCTAAGCACACATCAGAAAAATCATCCACCATGATTAAGTCGGCTTCATCCCAGAAATGTAAGGATGGTTCAATATACAAAAATCTGTCAACATAATCCACCATATAAACAAACTGGAAACACACACACACACACACGATCATGCCATTAGATGCTGAAAAGCCTTAGACAAAATACAACATCCCTCATGATAAAAGTCTTGGAGAGAGCAAGGATAAAGGAAACATACCTAAACATAATAAAGGCAATATATAGCAAGCCAATAGCCAACATCAAACTAAATGGAGAGAAACTCAAAGCGATCTCACTGAAATAAGGAACAAGACAAGGTTGTCCACTCTCTCCGTATCTATTCAATGTAGTTCTTGGGATTCTAGCTAGAACAATAAGACAACAAAAAGGACATCAAGGGGATACAAATCAGACAAGAAGAAGTCAAACTCTCACTGTTTGCTAATAATATAATAGTTTACATAAGTGAACCCAAAAATTCTACCAAGTTACTTCTACAACTCATAAACACCTTCAGTAATGTAGCAAAATACAAGATTAACTCAAAAAAATTCTTTAGTCCCCTTTTACACAGATGATAAATAGGCTGAGAAAGAAATCAGAGAAACATCACCATCCTTTACAATAGCTGCAAATAGCATAAAATATCTCAGAGTAACTGTAACCAAACAAGTGGAAAACTTGTATGACAAGAACTTTAAATCTTTGAAGAAAGAAATTGAAGACACCAAAAAGTGGAAAGATCTCCCATGCTCTTGGGTAGGTAGAATTAACATAATAAGAATGGCAATCTTACCAAAAGCAATCTACAGATTCAATGCAATGCCCAGCAAAATTCTTCACAGACCTAGAAAGAACAGTACTCAACTTCATATGGAAAAGCAAAAAAACCAAGGGAACCAAAAAAAGCCCAAAAAAAAAAAAAAACTCCGGAAGCAACAAAAACCCCGAACTCAAAACCCAACAAAAAACCAAAAGAACGAAAAAAACCCGAAAATGGCAAAAAAAAAAAAAAGAAGAACAAAGGGAACCAAAAAAAAAACCAAAATATAAATCCACACACCTACAAACACCTGATTTTTGACAAAGAAGCAAAAAAAAATCAAATGGAAAAAAGAAAGCATCTTCAACAAATGGCCCTGGTATAACTGGATATCAACATGTAGCACAATGAAAATAGATTCATATCTAGCACCATGCATAAAACTCAAGTCCAAATGGATCAAAGACCTCAACATAAAGTCAACCACACTGAGTATCCTTTGGGTATATGCCCAAAAGTGGTATTGCTGGGTCTTGAGGAAAGCTGTTTCCTAATTTTCTGAGAAATCACCATACTGATATCCAAAGGAGCTTACACTCTCACCAGCAATGCAGGAGTGTTCCCTTTACCCCACATCCTCTACAGCATAAGTTGTCATCAGTTTTTGATCTTGAACATTCTTATAGGTGTAAGATGGAATCTCAGAGTTGTTTTGATTTATATTATTCTGATGGCTAAGGATGCTGAACATTTCCTTAAGTGTCTTTCAGCCATTTTAGATTCCTCTGTTGAAAGTTCTGTTTATGTCTGTAACCCATTTTTAACTGGATTATTTGTTCATTTGATGACCAATTTCTTGAGTTCTTTGGATATTCTGGAGATCAGCCCTCTGTCTGATGTGGTGTTGGTGAAGATCTTTTCCCATTCTGTAGGCTGCGGTTTTATCTTGTTGACCGTGTGCTCAACTATGTCCACAGAAGCATTGTTTCTCATAGCCAGAACCTGGAAACAACCTAAATACCCCTCGGCTGAAGAATGGATAAGGAAAATGTGGTACATTTACACAATGGAGTACTACACAGCAGAAAAAAATAATGACATCTTGAAAATTGAAGGCAAATGGGTAGATCTAGAAAACACCATATTAAGTGAGGTAGCCCAGACCCAGAAGGACAAATATCACATGTACTCACTCATAAGTGGCTTTTAGACATAAAACAAAGGAAAACCAGCCTAAAAATCACAATCCCAGAGAACCTAGACAACAATGAGGACCCTATGAGAGACATACATGGATCTAATTAATCCTGGGAAGTTGAAAGTAGAAAAAGACAAGATCTCCTGAGCAAATTGGGAGCATGGGGACCATGGGAGAGAGTAGAAGGGAAGGAGAAATGGAGGGAGGGGTGTGGAGAGAAATATATAGCTCAATATAAACAATTAAAAATAAAGAGATAAACTCTGTCTTGAAAAAAGGAATATCTCTGTCTTGAAAAAAGGAATATCCCAAAGGATACTCAGTGTGGTTGACTTTATGTTGAGGTCTTTGATCCATTTGGACTTGAGTTTTATGCATGGTGCTAGATATGAATCTATTTTCATTGTGCTACATGTTGATATTAGAATATATCCCTTCATTCTAATCAAGGGATCAATTAATCAGGAAAATATAACAATACTGAACATATGCACAAAGTTTGCCCTACCAAATTTAATCTTGGAAAAAAAATCATACTAGTGGAATTAAATATACAGATTAACAAATCCAATAATAGCAATGTCAAAAGATGGGGACTTTATGCAATTCAGCCATTCTTGGAGAAACTGTTTCGGCACAAACATTCTGGTGTTCCTGCTCTAAGATGCTTTCCACCCTTTCTTTCCATGTTCCCTTTGCCACGGATGCTGTAGCTGTGATGCGGATGTCTCTGTTGGCGCCGTGCTCACCACCATCTGTTGAATTCTATATGTCCAGCTGTGGTTTTCTGGAATGACCCCCATTTGCTGTAAAGACAGGCTTTGATGAAAGATGATAGCTACTCTCATCTGCGGTATAAGGATAAGATTTGGGGTATAGTAAGAAATCATGCTGGTCTGGCAAAGTGACGACAGTAGATTCTTGTCTCAGGTCCAGGACCTCACTATCTCTGGGAAGTGAGCTAAGTTTCTAGCACTAGGCATGATTTTTCTCTTACTGAGTGGGACTTAATCCCGGTGGATAGCTTTGACTACCACCCAAGTATGATTGCTCCCTTTTGCACCTTTATGCATTTGTTGTCACGCAGGTAATTGTCCTGGAACATAGATGCTGCATCTGGATGAGACCAGTTTCTTCCTGTTCAAAGTAGTTTAAGTTGTGTTTCTGGAACCATGGAAGCTAGACTTCAGGAAGACTTCCAGGTCAGATCCAGCAGTAATTACCTGAGCACTGTGTCCTCAATATACACTGTCTTCAGCAGCAGTCGCCTTAAGAAGCACCCACGATTACACTGATAATCTATATTGGTTTAGAAGTCACTTGGACTACACTGACCAACCATGAGAAAGGGGGTATTTTGTTTTTGTTTTTGTTTTTTTTTCTGACAGGTAGAGGGGTTTTGTCAGGTCCTGGTTACATGGAAATGCAAGCTCCATCCATCATTTTCTAACTGCCCTATGAGAGGAGAAGTAGGCAAGGTTTAACTTCCTGAAGATAGGGAGTGGTGTTTTTGTTAATCTGTGGCTCTTGCACAGATCACTGTCCAACTGTGTTAACTTCTTTTAAGATTAATGTGCATGCATGTGCGTGTGTGTGTGCGTGTGTATACATTCTATATATTGTGTATAATTTTAGGTACATATAAACTACGATTCTTTGAGGCTTTTATAAAACCTCATCCTTCGTGTTATTTGTCCCTCACTCCTTCCCAGTGTGAGTCCTCTCCTTAGTATTCTGCTTATTTCTTCTCTATCACTTGTATCCTGCTATCCCTCCCCATCCCCCAACCAAGGGCTTATACGTCACTGGTTTCTGTGGTTACTGCATGTTCTACACTCACATCTGGGTTTTTGGAGCTAGGCACCACAAAATGGGACCTCCTGAAACTAAGAAGCTTCTGTAAAGCAAAGGACACTGTCACTAAGACAAAAGGGCAACCCACTGACTGGGAGAAGATCTTCACCAACCCCACAACTGACAAAGGTCTGATCTCCAAAATATAAAAGAACTCAAGAAACTAGACTTTAAAATGCTAATTAACCCAA
>NC_022030.1:25678817-25696912 GCF_000317375.1 Microtus ochrogaster
TGTGTGTGTGTGTATTATATTCCTAAATATGCCCTGCTCGGTACATATGTTATTTGTATGTATGTTTTCAGAGCTACCCACTTAGCATTGGCCAACGAATGGATGTGCCCTTCCCTGGAGGGACCACCCCTCCTGTTCCCAGCTTTTTCTCAGTTGCCTATAGATCTTTGGTAGAGTTGGGGCCTTGTGGGTTTTCCTCTGTCTACTCTGTCATGTTCATTGGTGTCATCCTTGAAATCTTCGAACCTTTCTCAAGATGAACAAAAGATGGTTCCTAAATAACCAAGCAGTCAGACGTTTCTGTTGAATGTTTCAAACTCAGCTCAACCTCCTCTACTTCCAAGCCAACAAATCCAACTATTTCTTTTAAACCGTGTGTTTTCCTCAAGCTATCCTAACACCTGCCTTCTAATTCTTTGACATTTTCCCAAAGCTTTCAAGTCACCAATTTCAAAAATATTCCTTGAATACAGCCTGACAAAATTTTAGCTATGTCTAATTAGAGATCAGTCATTAACAAAATAGTCCACAGTACCGAAAGGTCAGTTATCTGAAAACCATTTGCTCTTCTTTTTTGACACAATAGGCATCTACTGGTAACAAAAATGAAATGCTGTATGCAGTACATCAAGATGTGTGGCACTCAAAATGGTGCACAGCCACTAACTGTGTCACTGTGACTTATACTGTGGGCCACATATACTTGCTGTCACAATGCAACTACCTGATTCTGTTGATGTGAAATCACCCACAGATGGCAGATAAATGAACATGGTTGTGCACTAATAAAACTTTACTTGTGTACTCTGATACTCAAGTTTCACACAGTTTTCATGTACCACAAAAATAATGTTTTTGATATTTTCAACATTTTAAACTATTAATCCTACTCTTAGTTTATAGGCTCTACAAAAACAAAATGAATCTGATTCTCAAGTTCTATAAATACATTTGCTAACCTGGGTTCCACAAGATCCAAAAGAATTACCTCTCTACATATTACTATTACTCAGTGAGGGGACTATGTTTATATTCTATTAGAAAAGCTAAATATGTTGTGATCCTAAATTCTCTTTACAATTTACTGAAAAACACAAAGCCTAGGGATTAGGCCTTACTTTAGATCAAAAGATTCAGCACTTTACACAATCTTGTAGAATTTTAATATGTCATATTGATAGGTATTAGCATACTAAAGAGACTTTGCTAAAGATTGGAAAATACCACCAAAAGAAATAAAAGCCTTAATCTTAGCGCTGGTATTAATCACAATTACTTTTTGGATGGCTTGTATCAGATGTTCACATTTGTCTTAGTTAGGGTTTCTATTGCTGTGATGAAACACCATGACCAAAAAGAAAGTTGGGGAGGAAAGGGTTCATTTAGGTCACACTTCCACATTGCTGTTCATCACTGAAGGAATTCAAGACAAGAACGCAAACAGGTCAGGGATCCCAAAGGCAGGAGCTGATGCAAAACCCATGGGGGTGTGGTACACTTGGCTTGCTGTCACATGGCTTGCTTAGCCTGCTCTCTTATAAAAGCCAGGATCAAGCCCAGGAATGGCACCACCCACAGTGGGCTCGGTTCTCTCCCATAGATCACTAATTGAGAAAATGTCTCACACCTGGATCTCATGGAGGAAGTCCCTCAGCTGAGCCTCCTTCCTCTCTGATGACTCTAGCTTGTGTCAGGTTGACACATAAAACCAGCCAGTACAGCATTGTTTGGAAATAACTTCTGATCTTTAATTCCCTACAAACAACTGCTTCTCACCTCCATGGACAGAGGCAATACTATGTAGAATGGTAAAGCAGGACTGCCTTCAAGTTCCTGCCTTGACTTCCCTCAATGACGATCACAACCTGAGCTTGTAAGCTAAACAAGCCCTCCCTGCCTCAAAGCAGCTTTTAGTCAGGGTATCTGTCACAACTACAGAAAGTAAACTAGAATAGCAGTAGACGTCTTGCCTAACACACCGAAGCCCTTGACTTGAACCTTAGCACTGCAAAATACACATACATAAAGACACAAACACACATACACATGTCTGTCTATCTTCTATTCATACCTTGAATAGATCCTGTTCAGTGAAATGTGGATAAAGTTTTACCAAGTTAAGAAATAAGCAACTAATCTACTACATTATCACAGATCTATTATCTTTAATTTACTGGGTGTGGGGGGTCAAGGTTTCATCATTAAATTAATAAATAGTGATGTGTTGAGATAACTGATTCCATTGTACTCTGAAAGCCAATAAAACAAATCATTTGGCCACAAAATCTCTGCTCACAAGCTCTTAACGGTAGCTATTTTTAAAATCACCACATTATTTTCCAGTATCTATATTTTCATTCTATTTACTGTTCATTAAAATAAATGATCAATTTTAGTACTAACTTCTTCGGAGTATTAATCTTGTAACTTTAAACATACCATAAAACACAATGATGAATAGTTACTGGGGAGCAAGGTAGCAATAACAAAAACTCAGGAGCAATGGATACTACTTCTTTAACATGGGGCACATGAATCAAGGAATGGGATGTCATACCCGTATGTTCTACCAATCATTCTGTGTTGTAAGAGAATCCTGTGCTCACTATCATTCACAGCAGGGTTCTCAACCTCAACACTACTGAAACTGTTGTCAGAAATTCTTTTTCCTACCTTTACACAACAGAATGCTCAGCAGCATCCCTACCTAATGTTCCCAGCTGACAAATGTCCCACAGAGGACAAATGCAGTCCAGATAAGAACTACTACTTACAAGCCGGCGGGTGGTGGCGCACACCTTTAATCCCAGCACTTGGGAGGCAGAGGCAGGCAGATCTCTGTGAGTTCGAGACCAGCCTGGTCTACAAGAGCTAGTTCCAGGACAGGCTCCAAAACCACAGAGAAACCCTGTCTCGAAAAACCAAAAAAAAAAACCAAAAAAAAAAAAACTTACAGATGACTTATACTGAAACATCCATGGGCAATTCAAGTTAGAGGTACAGGTAGAATAAAGCATCATTCTAGTATACTGGCAACCAGTGGAAAATTAATGCAACATCACAATAAAATTCAGATTTTTAAAATTACTAAAATTAATGATAACAATGAGGAAAAATAATGTTTCCCAAAATACGTCATCTGGGGCTTAGCTGGCTGAGTGCTGTGTGGTATACATAAAGACCCATGTTCCATGCCAAGCGCCCCCACAGAGAAGCCCACATGATGGTACACCCTATATTCACAGCACTGAGAGGCACAGACAAGGAAGTCCAATGCTGATGCCCAGCAAGCAGAGACTGACAAGCAAACTTCCAGTTCAGTGAGAGACTCAAGACAGTGAGGCCCAGAACAATGAGGGAGCATGCTCAAGCTTTAATCCCCGAACACTGGGGACTAAAGCTGCTGAGATACAGTAGCTCTAAGGCAGTGGTAACACCCACCTTTACACAGTTAGATTTTCTAAGTACTCACATCACTTGCAAACTGTCTGCAGTTAAATTATTCCACATAATCTCATTTGCCTGGAGGTTTTCATTTTCTTCTAATAAGGAAGTATCAAATTCGATTTCTTGTTCTTTAGCAGCTGTTGTTCTAGTAAAGTATGCCAAATAAGTCTAATCAATATTAATATACAATCATAATCTATCTCAGTGCATACCAAAAGCAAAATATTTAATATTACTCTAAATTATGCTAACAAAGTAACCAAATAGTATAACTTAGAGAAAACCCTAGGCATTAATTATCTAGTCATGTAACCTGAGTCTTAATTTCTTCATTTGTAGAATATACATACACATTAAGTCAGTTTATCCCCATAACAATTTTTTTAAAGTATAAAACAAGTTGCATGCAAGGGAAAGTAACTGATGCCTCAGAAAAATTAATATACATATAAGCTCATAGTGTTATTTATTATGTAAATGTCAAGAAAATACAATTTCATAAGTTAAATATGGATTTAAATAATGGCATGTCAATTCAAAGCCTTAAATATAATTTTATAAATTAGTTACCAACTTTAAGACTTTAAAAATAAAAGTAAAAAATAAAACTTTAAGTCTTTTAAAAATAAAAGTAAATTCATATAAAATAAACTGCTCTAATAATATTATTTCTTAAGTTCATTAAATATTCAATTATGAAAAATGTTATCTTCATAAACAGCTTAAAAGAATGAAACTACCATACCTGTGAACATCTATAAAATTATTATATTCTGTGCTAGGGTCTATCTGTTCGACGGACATCTGAATCTCTTTATGAACATTCACTATTTCCTCTGTAACAAGACTGGTTATCTGGCTATATTCATCAAATATACCTTTTCTGAAAGCAAAAATAAAATTATACATTTTAATATTTCGTCAAGAGAAACACAGACCCAGAAAGAACAATAAACATAAGAACGATAAATATAGGAAACACAATATCATTGTCTTCTGAGTGGTGGTTTTGTGCACCACCTTATTTCATACACATGGAACATGAAGGGACTATGTAACGGTGCCACAATGTGAACACACCATTACCAATTCCAGTATGTATTTGATATGTTCAAAAGGCAGGGACAGCCAGTACTAATAACTTTCTATTCTTCAATATTCTTATAAAACACTGGATTCTCTGTAAGACACTCCTCAAATGTCTCATTCCCCTCTTAGACCTAGGGATGTATAGATATATATAAGTAAGATAGATAAGCAAATAGATGTATCTTAGTTCAACTTTGGTGGCTTCTGTCTCTTCTCCTGACCTCCAATCTGCAGCAAAAGTTTCATTAAGGTTATTAGCTTGTTCTAATTAAAGAGAAAGGAAAAGAATTCTGTCACACAGCCCAGATCCCTACTTTTAAGGGTTGTGCTTTATAAATACTGGTTATTATACCAAAGCAAGTATGGCAAATAAACCCATTCTGCATATACCCAAATAAACAAAACACAGGATTTGTCTGTTTTCTAAAATAATTACTTATTCATTACTTATAAGCTCCCCCTGTATGTTACCTCAATTAAGTTTATTTTGTTTCTTTGGTTGGTTGTTTTTTAAGACAGGGTGTGTGTGTGTGTGTGTGTGTGTGTGTGTGTGTGTGTGTGTGTGTGTGTGTGTGTGTGTGTGTCCCTGGATAGACAGGAGCTGAGTTCACTATGTAGACCAGGCTGGCTTCAAAACTCACAGAGATCTGTACCGACAAACGTCTCTGACAGCTGGGACTAAGGGTCTGCATGACCATACCCAACTAACTGCTTCGTTTTAATAGAAAAATAGTATTAGGGACAAAAACATTTAAATTGAATCATAAAAAAAATTCCCACATATATTTTCAGTGAAAGAAAACTGAATCTAAAGGTTTGCAAAATGCTCAACCAGGAAATAAAGAAAGAAACGTCCACTAAATACGGGTCATCATCTTTTGGTCCTATATACAGGACAGTACATATGTGCATGTGACCTATTAACTGCAGTGCACTAGTGAGTCCTTAAAAGGGAGGAAACTTGGCCCACATATACATTCCCAAGCAGGTATTCACTGCACACACCATTTTTTATTTAAACACACAGCTAACTGGAACAGCAAAGTAATGACAAATAAAATATATTGAGGTCTATCCTTCAGGCATGCCAGGTCATGAGTATAAGTGAAGGAACACAAGTAAAACTCAAAACTAAGTTACATGGGTCTGAGGTGTCCAGGGGCTGCATAATAATTAAGTTTCTAAAGCGTGGGAGAAACGCTGACTCTTATTTGGAAGGGACTCATGATAAACAGGAAATGTATCTTACAGTGCTTTTATCATTTCTTCTTGCATCTTCTGCACAGAGTCCAGCAGCAGAGGAAGTGTGGTGTCATAGTACTGACTCTGATGGAGCTGGGCGCCCTTCAGGGCCAGCACATATTGATTGTGCAGCATGTGGAGCTTCATCGTGGCTTTGTCATAGCGCTCCTTGGCCTTTTCTGTCTCCTTCCCTGAGGAAAACATTGAAGACAGCAAAGAGATAAGCATTATCTTCACTGCGTGCAATCCAGAAAGCTGTTATTTCCCACATTTAATAAAAAACCAACTGTGCTGACTATGTACTGTGTGAAGAGAGCTGCTCTGCCAAGGACTGCTTGTCAGTACTCGGCACAGAGTTCCTGAGCAACCCATGCTCAGTCAAAGTCAGCACACACCAATACAGAGATCCGACCCTCCTGTTCAAGGGCACTCACAGCACATGGGGACAGCTGCTCACATGAGAACATGTACACTCACAGCACATCAGGTCACATGAGAACATGTGTACACAGGAAAACATGCGGATGTCAAAACTGAAAGCTGTGTCTAATAATCCATAGACAAGAATGCTCTGAGGAGGCTTGTAGAGAAAACAAACTTAAGAGTCACAAAGATAACAAACAATACAGCCTCCCTCATGGTGAATATTATCAACTGGACACTTCTGTGTTGGAGCTTAGGGATCCAGGTTTGAAGGAGTCCTTCATGAAGAGCATGGTAAACTGAAGACGACTTGGAAAGAATAAGCAATGTGGAAGAGGTAGCAGAGAGAAAGTCAAGTTCAGGAAAATGAAGACAGACTCTTCAGAGGTAGGACAACTTGGCAATTAAGCAGAGACATATAATGTGGGAGATAACTGGAAAATACTAATAAATGTCATGAATCACAAACTTTTGTGGTTCTTTATTATAGAAATTATTTAAAATATTTATATATTGCCAACATAAGTAAATGAATATATCCATTAATACAATTTTAAGCAAGTCACAGATTATTGGTACAAATTGAGTAAATATGACATCAATTTAAATTAAAGATTTTTTAAAATATTTATTAATTTCTTCCCTTCTTCAAAGGAAGTTCTTCAAATAAAATCCTACCCTAGAAAGAGACCTTACATTGTTTTTTAAGGGGTGTGTGTGTGTGTGTGTGTGTGTGTGTGTGTGTGTGTATCTGTGTGTCTGTGTGACTGCCATGTCTGGGGGATGCTCATGGAGGCCAGAGAAGGACGTCAGATCCTGAATGTGGGGTAAGCCACATGCTGTGGGCGCTGGGAGCAGAGCTCTGGTCCTCCAGAAAAGCAGCAAGTGCTCTTCTATTAACCACTGACCTCTCTGCAGCCCCATAGCAAGAATTTTTACTAAGAGAAGCTTTTCTTTGCTGCTAATCTGTTGAGGTTCTCAGTAATTACCTGCTGTTATCACCTGTTTGAGAATCTCTCCAGTCCCATTGAAAAAAGCAAAGAAAAGGTGAGGTTTTTGCAGAGACTTGGACACGGCTCCTACCGCTATTTCCAGGAAGAGAGAATGCAGTGAGAAGTGCAATCTCTTGCATCTCTCGCACCCCCTCTAACTATGAGGACAGGAACATAAGATGGAAGAACATAAGGGCCAAAGGATGGGTAGAAGCACTGTGAAACGCTGCCTTCGATCACAACAAGGCTGTCCACACAGGAAGCCACAGCAGCTATGGCTTCCTGCACAAAATCCAGACAAGTTAAAAATCCAGTCTGGGGAGGCAGTCCTGAGGCCCCGCCCACAGTGAGGACCCTTTGGCAGCTGAAGGCCGCTGTGGGAAGAAGTCACTTCTTGAGCATGTTGCACTAAGACCTTGCCCACGCCCCAGTGGTTAATTCCACACCTATGTGTATAAGGGCATTAGTGTATGTGGGCATCACACTATACTCAATGGGTTGTGATCTCAAAGAAAAAGAAAAACAGAAAAGACAGGATGGAAATGTGTTGGTGGGCTGAGGGAGAGGTGACTGTGTTAAGAGAGTGGATGTGTTCAAGACACTTCATACACATGTATCAATTAGTCAAAGAATATATTAAATGTCTAAATATCTACTAAAAATACAAAGGAAACCACCCTTCCTTTAGACTAGTATGCTTCTATGACCCACAAATCTGAATTGCCCAAATACCAAAACCACTGCAGACCTCTCCTAAAAAGATGAGCAGAATTATTTTACAAAGGAAGTCCAGGCCCACCAATAGCTAGATCTGATGCAGAAGAATTTCAATAACTGCACAAATTATTTTACAAAATGTTAACCCTAGTGCTGTATTTCTCTGAGTTGGGGGTGGCAGAAAAGAGTAATTCAATTCTAATAAAAATTAAACTGCAAAAAAATGGAATTTTTATATTATTTGACTGCAATAAGATAAGACATTTTATGTCATGAATCAGTATGGTACTCATACAGATTAACAACACTATAACTTAATATAAAAGAACTCTTATTCCTATCCGGTTACCTTTGTTCTTTGTTTTTTGTTTTGTTCTGTTTTTTTAATTCCATCCTATTTAAAATTTAGATTTGAAGAATGTTTATCATAATCCAATGAACATTTTACCTCAGTTATACTAAATCCTTAAAGAAGTTTTAACTCAAGAGTATGTCCTTGCAATGATCTTATTACTTGCAATTAAATCATTTCAAATTTAATTGTAAATAATTTTTAACACCCCAATGAATTTATTCTCTCACAGAATAACTGAGAATAGCATATATACAGTATTTCTACCCATGAATACTAGAATTAGCATCCTTCTTGCAGAAATAAAGTTCACTGAAAGTCCTAGGTCAATCAACTGCCCTGGAACTTCCTCTAAACAATGACTACTTGTTCCTCCCACCCACAGGAGTGAACTCCTGTAGGAAGCTGACAGTCAAAGCCCAAGATTTCCACCTGCCCCGTCTTGACTAGAAGCTAAGTGGCACTACCGCCTGGGTGAGGCACAGGTTACCAGGGCTGCTGTTCTTCCTGTGCCCACTTCAATGTTTATGTTGGTTTGCTAGCTTGATACTTGAAATTAAACAATTTAATTCTGACAACACAATTCACAGGACTATGTACAATTATCTAGAACAGTTTAAGCCAAAAGATCCCTTCCAAGGTCTACATGTTCATAAGAACACAATAGTTACCGATTAAGAGTATCTGAGTATTGTGGTATAATCTGACACTTATTTGTACTTTAAAAGTCCTGATGAGTGAACCCAACTAATTCCACTCTTAATGTCCCCATTTCTGAATTATTGTGTGGGACTTTTTTTTTTACTTTAACTCTAGAATTCCTAACTCATGCTTAATTTTTTTCCTAACTTCAGAAGTCATATCTCCACACATACATTTTCACTGAGACATTTAAACCATCCATCTGTTTCCTTATTTTCACAGATTTTAAACTGCACACTACACATCTGATATTCTATCTTGTGTAGAATGACTCAATAAATACACAGCACTCACTCACAAAGTGTTAATAATACAAAATAAAAGCAAACTTAATTTCACAGCTGCTTCTTTTTTCTGATTTAGGTGTATTATATCAGCAACAACCTAAATAGGAACATTATGGTCAAAATCTTAGTTACCAACTTCTTACTGACAGTCATGAATAAAACTTAAAAAATAAGCTGCCTTTGAAGGCATTAATAATCCATTCCATTAACATAAGAATTCTTCAATAACACCCTGAGGTCTAAAACAGTATCTGAAGCTATAGTCTAGAAGGGTTCTGCGCAGAAAGTGCACTCCTCTACCCACACGACTCCCTTTGGTTGTAAAGCATGCTTGTGGCAGACACACGACCACCAGTCCATCTACTACACCCTCCCCTACAGGTACAGACTTCTGAAGACCTCTTCTCTATGGCACTTTTATAGATGTGTTTGACAAATAAATATTTACAGTCACACTGAAACCATGTAAGTAAACCCCAAAATCTATAGTATATAAAACAAAAGATGGGCACTAGAAAGGGTAAGGAGATTTATGCAACATGGAAGAAAGAAGGATTATTAGGTAAGATGAACAACAGTAGAAGGGAGACAGAGGAAATGGGGGGAGTGGGCAGGGAGAGCAAGAGCAAAATACAGTGATAAATATGCATGAAATATCACAGTAAAGACCACTAATATGTACTATAACTAAAACTGAACAAAGACAAGATTAAAAATTGTTAATTCTTTCACTTAACAGAATTATTGTTTAAACAGAAGCACCACCTGACGTGTTTCTAGCTAGATCACTGGCATACTTTCTAAGATAGTTTAAAATTAATCACACACAAGATTAAAGGTGATCTGAAGTGTACAGGTGGACAAGCTGTTGTTCACAGGCCTCTGTTGCTGTGCGTGTTTCCTGAACTGACTAGAGGCGCTGAAGCAACAGAGGAATTATTCTATGTGTCAATTAACAGGGAGGAAAACATCCAATTTTTCCTCCTCCATGTAA
Organism: Microtus ochrogaster; assembly: GCF_000317375.1. NCBI lineage: Eukaryota > Metazoa > Chordata > Mammalia > Rodentia > Cricetidae > Microtus > Microtus ochrogaster. The sequence goes on from NC_022030.1 coordinate 25,689,063, forward strand.
TGAAATTCACAGAGAGATTGAATTATAATTCTTTCACCACTACTTGTTGATGAATCTGTCTAATGTTTTGTAATAACAGAGTGTGTATACAACATGTCATGCCATAAACAGTATTATGAAGCTGGAAAAACTCAATTATGTAAGGCTGACATTTATGAGAGACAAGCTACACTACTCATTAAGCTCATCTAGAAAGTCAAGCACTGGTACTATAAACTTCTGAATTGATTACCATTTCTTGAATAGTATGGTACAAACTCCCTGATAATAAGTAACAAGTGATTACTTTCCCAAACAAAGCAACTATGTGCTACTTTATCTGCTTTGATTTGAATAATTATAAGCATTTTGTCATTTTATATTGAAAATGGCTGTGCTGTCCTACAAGCCCAGATGGCAATGCTCAGCATTTAAGTTAAAGAAGAGAGACATGTCCCTCTCCCTTATCCAAGTACTAAAATGTACCTTGAATGACCAGCCCATGAGGGTTCATGTGCTAAAGCTTTGGTCCCCAATGTGTTCTGGCTGAGACAGTGGCACTTCTGAGCTCATGATGTCAGCAGTTTGTTCTACCATGAGCCACCCAAAGCAATGGTGATATCTGATGTTGGGCAGGAAACTCCAGGACCATGAGCTCAATAAATTTGTTTTCTTTGAAGTTATTACAGTTACTGTGAGGATTAAGGTGGCACATGCTTCTTTCCCCTCAGTAAAGTTAGGGTTTTATTTCCCTTTGTAATCACTTTGTAATTAACTTTGCCGTGTTAATATGGTGTCACACATCTGCTATGGGAGGAACTTTCTGGATGCTGTGAATATGTATTCCTCTCACTGGATAATAACAAAAGCTGTTTGACCAATATTCAGGCAGAATAAGGTTAGGTGGAACAATCAGACTGAGAACTCAGATGAGGAGGGCGAAGTCGGGAGAGATGTCTGTCAAACAAGTGGGGCAAACAGAAAATAAGATAACAAGTCATGAGCATCGTGGTAAAACAGAGACTAACAGAAATGGGTAAATTTAAGATGTAAAAGCTAGTTAGTAATAGTTTGAGTTATAGGCCAAACAGTTTGTAATTAATATATGTCAGGAACCCTTGTCCCAAAGATGATAGCAGGGATCATTGTCCTAAGAATGTTTGCAGAAAGCCCCACTACCTTGAGAACTATTTGCTGACGGAACCTGCCTCACATCCCAACTATCTTGATGGCAGGGACCATTGTCCTAAGAATGTTTGCAGAGAGCCCCCATATCCCAATCACCTTGAGAGCTGTGTTGACCACGTGTGCTGACTACTGACCTTTGCAAAACCCCCCACCCCAAACCAAATTCCTCATTCAAGGGCTATAAAAGCCGCAACCATTACGCTAATAAACTAAGACTTTGACAACAAATCTTGCTTGGTCTCGTTCCTCTCTCTCGCCCATGTTCTTTCAAGTAGTGCCTCTTCAGACCCTGGAATAACTGGACCTGCTGGAAGTGTACAAATGTAAGTTTCTGTGTGATTATTTGGGAATAGGCATCTGGAAATGGAAGCGCTGCCTGAGTTTACACATCCAATTTTTACCCACTTGGTTTTCCATCTCTCCGTTATTATTAATCCTCTTCACATTACTGTGTAATCTGCTGTCTACTGCTCCTGCCATCAAGGCTGTAATGTGCTCGATGGAGAAAACACTCATATTGGATAATCTCTGTTTAATCACAAATTATAGTGCTGCTAGTTGTAATAATGATAACCATACACTAAACAAGGTGTCGTGCTACACATATAATAAAGATATATTCCCAGGTTATGGAAAATTGATCTTGCTTGTATAAATTAAACCTTTTCCTCCCCTAACAACTCATTAACTAGTTCAATGTTTTCAGTGACTTCACAAAATATAACTACCATAAATAACAAGAATGAACTGTCAGAGCCAAAGAGATGGTCCAGCAGTTAAGAACTGCTCTCTGGAGGACCTCAATTTGGTCGTCAGCACTCACTTGGTGGTTCACAACTGCCTGGAACTCCAGTTCCAGAGGATCTGATATTCTCTTCTGATCTCACAAGGCCCCTGTATGTGTGCGTATAGGCAGGTTCCTATAAGTCTACCAGAACTATCTTGTTAACACGCTGATTCGCATCACTTCTCTGCTCAAAGTCTTCCAACAGCATGGCATTCACTTAGAGGAAGAGCCAGAGTATTTAGCTGTTGTGGCCTGAGATACCCCACAGCTCTCGTGCCGCCTGCTCTTCTCATCAATCCATGTCTTTCTTCAGCAGTCAGTGCAATTAAATATGAGTAGGCTAGCCCCTCTACCTAGAGTCCTCTTCGTCTAGAACAACACTTGATGGGTTCCCTTACTGCCTTTACCTCTTATTAAATGGTTACTTTTCCATAAGACTTACCTAATGGTCTTACCCCTCAAACTCCTATCTATGTTTCATCTTTCCCCACCATACTAATCATTATTTAATTTTTAAGAGATTTTTCATTCAACATATATGAGTGTTTTCCTGTATGTACGTGTGTGCACTATGTACGTGTGTGCACTGTGTACATCCCAATTGCCCACAGAGGCCAGAAGAGGGTGCTAGATCTGAAACTGGAGTTAACAGAAAGTTGTAAATAGTTACGTGGGTGCTGGAAACAGAACCTGGCTGCGCTACAGGAGCAGCAAATGTTCGTCGTTGCTGAGACATTTCTCCAGCCCCCGTTTAATATGCTTCAGATACCTGCTAATTACCTGTGTTCTGCTTGAAAATCTAAGTCTCATGGAGACTTCAAAATCCAGTACCTAGCAAACAGGAAGAAATGAATAAATAGTTCTACTGTGTATGTGTACGCACATACAATTTGTATGACGGTGTATGCAAGTGTGCATGTGTGTGTTCCCATGTGTAATTGTTATGCCCTTGTGGGTGTATTTGTTCCCATGTGTATGTGTGTAGAGGCCAAAATAAGGCATGTGTTGTTCTCCTTATTACTCTCCATCGTCTTCCTCATTAAACCTGGAGGTCACTGTTCTTAGACAGTCTGGTTGACCACCAAGCCGCAGTATGCTCCTGCCTCTGCCCCACCAGTGCTAGCTTTTAAGTCAGTAGCAATACTCAGTTTCTTACGCAGATGCTCGGATCTGAACTTACATTCTTAAGTTCTTATGTATGGAGCCATATTTCTAGTCCAAAGAGACTGTTCTTAATACATGAATTTAAAAGCTCTTTCTAAAAATTAAATGTAAATCTAAATGGATTTTTAACTTTATAATTAAAGAAATATTACAATTTGCCATCTGCTGTTTAGTGTATACTATCTAATATTAGCTTCTGATGCTCTTTCTCTCTCCCTCTCTCTCTCTCCTAACTCAAGTCCAACAACTAACATTTCTAAATAGCTTCACAAATGTAGTCAAAAATGAGTTAAAGGAAGTAACTTCTCTTACTATTTCCCTGTGTGTCACTCAGATATACAGAAGAAGAAGGCAGGACCAAATGACTGCATTTCACGTCATATAGAAAGCATAAATAAAACACACAGCACTTCTATCTCAGCCTTTAAGGTCTATCTTAGCAGTCACTGCATTTCTGCACAGCTCTAACGCAATGCAGATCAGGTTACTAAGAGTGTCTGCTCTCTTTACCTTGTGAGGTTCCAGTCATATTAAACTTCCCACGGTGGAAAGCTCAGGCCATGAGTGAGTGTCTGATGTGCCATCTACTGATGAGTAGGATTTTAAAAGCTCCCACTTTCAGGCTTTTAACAAAAGTGGGAATCAGGAAGAGTCAGTCTGGCTTTCCCCTGGGATGAAATTCAACTTCATAGCAGAAAGGATGCTTTTGTCTCACAGTTTTGTTCTGTGCTTAGCTTGTCCCATTGTTTGTGGTCTTGGGGGAAAGGACACCATGAAGAGGGAGCAGGAGGGGGAAGAGGAGCCGGGGACAGTCCCCATGTACACATTCCAACTTCACTAGGACCAACTTCCTCGGTGCCTATTGCCTCCCAATGGGAGCTGAACTAGGAATCCATCAATGAATTAGTGCACTGATGAGGTCACAGTCCTCAGGATCCAATAACTTCCCAAAGCCTAATGACTGGCAGCAGAACCTTAAGACTCTGGAGGACATTTCAGAGGGCACCCATAGTTTGAACTATAGCAAATACCATATCCAAAATGCATTTCAGACATCAGGGGAGTCAAGATGATACAAATTAGAATTCCAGAATATTTTCTAGAAGACTTCCATCTACCACTCATACATGACTTTAATATATAAATGCTGTAATCAAATGATGGCTGTCTATTTAGTGAATTCTTTGATGAAATCAAGTAAGAGACTTTACAAAGTCTCATTTTCTTAAAGTTTAGATTATTTAAACATAAATTTAACCATCTGTCTCAAAGCTGAACTCATTCCAAACTGGTTTTCATGATTAAAGTATTCTAAAGAAATAACTCAAAGATCTAATCAATTTTAATTGGCTATAAAATATTGCAGAACTATTCATAATGCATGAAGAGCCAATTTAAGAAAATCTACTTCCCAATTACAGAAAAATTTCCTTTTGAATGAGATCTGAAGCTATTGCCTACAGTTCCAGCAACAGGTCCCTCTTATTTGGTCTGCATAGGATAAGGGATGACCATGGACGTGCCAATCCTGAGCACTCTATCATCCCTCAAAGAGAACAGATAATTGGGAGGAAGGGGGGCTGTTTCCCCACTCTTACAATAAAGGAGAGAGATAAGATCCTCCTGGCCTTCCTAAACTGACGCTACTGGGCTGGTGTGACCTAATCCTGCATCCTTTCCTTGATCGGATGGGAGATCAAGCAGAAGCATTCATGCTTACACTCATGCAAGAGGAGGCGTACACTAGCATGAATACTTTGAAGCTGGGTAAATATAAAACTTGAGTAATTCTAGCCACAAGTTAATTCGGTAGGCTGCAACCAAATACATAATTAGTAAGCAATTTGTTTAAATATCTTTTCTCATTTCTTCATTATATCCTCAAGTAAACTATAAAACTTCCAACAAAACCATATTTAAGTTCACTTTATTTAATACCATCTGCTTCAATATGGCAATACCTAAATTTTGTGAAATTAGCATTCATGACATTTATTATTTTGTGAGATGTTGGTTTTTTGTTTGTTTTTTTGAGACAGGGTTTCTCTGTATAGCTTTGGAGCCTGTCCTGGCTGGTCTTGTAGACCAGGCTGGCCTCGAACTCACAGATATCCACTTGCCTCTGCCTCCTGAGTGCTGGGATTAAAGGCATGTGCCACCGTGCCACCACCACCGGCCAATGACATTTATTCTTAAAACAATTTTTTAGGGATTGAAGAGATGGCTCAGGGGATAAAAGAATTTGTTGCTCTTTCAAAGGAACTCAGGTTGGGTTCCCAACACACACATATGGTGGCTCACAACCACCCCTAACTCTCGTCACAGGGAATCCAATGCCCTCTTCTGAACCCTGTCACCAGATACATAGGCAAAACACTCATACACATAATATAAAATTTTAAAACCCCTTTTTAACTAGTTTTTAAAGTATGCTACATCCAGAATTTTAAGTGTCTAAACATAAAAATACAGGTGAAATTGATGTATATTTTCATAGCATGAACATATGTGAAAAACAGTGGGTTCAAAATATTTGAGAACAAATAGACAACTCTCAATACAAATGAGAGAAGAACGTGTGGGTTACTAACCATCTAAAAGTTAGGGTAAAGTGCTTTTGTCTTCCATTTTCACTAATAACGTTTTATGAACTCTTGCTCGTCATTGGAGAAAGAAAAACTAACCAGTTTGCAGAAACTGAAATCACACAGTCCTGGTTTCAACTAGTCTTCCATCATAAACTTAGACTGAGTAAATGTGTGTCTTTGAGAGTTTCTCAGGGTTTAGGGGCTCACTCAAGGAGTGGTAAAGCACTTACTCCAGGTTCTATCTACAGCACAACAAAGAGAGAAAGGAAGAAAAGGGGAAGATGGAGAAAAGGGGGGAGAGGGACAGAGGGAGGGATTGGGGGACGGAGGAAAGGAGGAAGGGAAGGAGGAATAGAGGAGGAAATGGAGAGACGGAGGGAAGGACGAAGGGAGGGAGGCAATTAAAAGCATTGACTTCAGAAATTCTCATTGGCTTGCTACTACAGTGTTTCACCAGGCTCAAAAAGAATCACCTATGAATTTCTGTAAGGCAAGCATTAACAAAAACAAAAACTATTTAAAACACCACAACAAATTTTTGTGTTTAAACAAAACAAATCCACATCATTAAAACAGGCATCTAAGAGCAGTGATGAACTTCTCTTCCTTACTCGTCATTCTCTAAGGGACAGGAAAGCCATGTGAAGGGGGAGTACAACTGAATAAGGGACAGTCATTCAAGCTGTCACTGGCTCTGGGTGGGGTCTCACGTGGATGTTTATAATGCAATTAACAAGCTGGAGAGGCCTGGCTGAGGACAAAGCAGTCAACTTTCCAAGTTAACTACGCAGATAGACTGGGAAAGAAAATAGCACTGGGGGCAGGAGAGATGGTGAAGCATTCAAAAGAATGCTTTCTGAGGACCTAAAGTATTCTTTAAAATAGCAAAGGAATAATGACTATGGATATGAAACAAGAAAAAAACTCCAAATTAATAAGAACATGCCAATCTCAAAATAGTTAAGATGAACAGAAATACATAAAGAATCTATTTTCTCTATAAAGGGCTCCTGAGATTGAACAGGAAACAGAATAAGGATTGGTAGGGATGGGATGGAGAAGAGAGTGAGCAAGAGACATGGAAGGTAGGTAAAAAAAAAAAAAAACATGAAAATTAAGCTATAATGACAATGTTAAGCCATAAAACGATTTTTCTGTTTTAATGCTATAAGCAAAAAGGTTTGAAAAGACTTCTAAACAGAGAACACTACTTTTCTCATCTAATACTCTAATTAAATAAGTAAATCGAATGCAAGAGAGATGTACATATTCCTTGCTTCCTTTACAAACACTACATAACAGCTAATGTGAACTAATCAGAATCACTCTGAAGCTCTTAAAATACAAAAAAAAAAGGGAATTTGCAGCAGCTCAACAACCAGTCTATTTTGATATATTCTGAGATTTTAGAATGTAAATTGCTCGAAATTGGATAATTCTACTCTACAAAGACACCTATCAGCCGACCAGAACAGCAACCATCACAGTATACACTCTTCCTGGTGCTGCCATACCTTTGGCTAAGGCTTCTTTATATTTCTCTTTGGCAGAATTCATTTCTTTTATTAATTGTCGATAGCTGGATTTTAATTTCTCCAATTCTGTCTTTGTGACCTGTCAAGGAAACAATATGCAGAAAAACTTTTAAGAGTTTACATTTAAATGAGTCAACAGTTTACATTCTAAAGATTGGATGATGCATATTTTAAGGCCAATAGGAAACAAGTAATCTTAGCTGGGGAAAAAAAAAACAGTTAGACAATAAACTAAAACTCAGCTTTAAAATCCATGATAAATTCAATATGACATACAAACGCAAACTTCCTTTAAAAGACAAATCAAGAATAACACGCCGCTAGGAGACTCGCAGCAACCTCCCTGATCCTATGGCTCTTACAATCTTCCCTCCCCATCTTCCACAATGAACCTTGAGTCTTAGTGTTCTTGAGCCAGAAGTGTTCTGCAGCATATAAGGGTTTAAATGTAGATTTATTAAGAAGAAGCAAAAAAAGCATTTCCAGGAGCGGGGTGGTCCATGTACCAATGGTCAGCCACGAAAATATACACTCAAGTAATATTATATAAAACAGTTTAGTTTGTATTTGGAAGTGTGTGTGTGTGTGTGTGTGTGTGTGTGTGTGTGT
>NC_022030.1:25697187-25721015 GCF_000317375.1 Microtus ochrogaster
AAAGGTCCCACCTAGATTTAGAACAGAGTTCTGCTCTCTCAAGGTTATTGTCAACAGGTGTGGCTAATATCTAGACCTTATATTTGAGGAATAGAGAAGTAGATATATTTCTACCTCAAACAAAAGGTATGGATCCGACTAAGTTTCTACTCCCTTATGGAGATAACATTAGATTCCACCCAGAGAGTGGTTTGACTACACAATGTTTTAGTCCAGGGTATGAGCTTGACTTGTTTTGTTCTAGTAACAAAATGTTTAACTATAGATGTAGCCCACAACCTTCAACTGATCTGTTCATTTCCTTCTATCATGTTAATGCGTTTTTTTGTCTTACTCCTACCTTTTGGGGTTAGCAATTGAAAATGAAATGCAGGTGATTTCAGTACTCACTAGACCTCCCTCCCGGTACTATTCTATATTTTCTTTTTATTATTTTCACACAGGTTTTCATATACTTTACTAATATTTCTAAATCCCCACGCCCCTACCCTGGCAAAAGGTGTTTTTGTCCTAACAAATCATCTATAATCCAAAGGCTAAGAAATCAATCTTCAGTGTGAAAAAATATGATCTATGCCTTTAAAATTAACTTCAATTTTTGCAGCTATACATGTGACTAAAGCCGACTAGAATATACAAAGGACAGTAAGAAAACAAAACAAACAACCTATTCAATAAATGGCCTGAGGAAATGAAATGAATGGGCAGTTAGCAAAGGTGAAGCACAAATGGCCAATAAGCACAAAAAACTGCTGAGTCACCAAAGGAATACAAATCCAAACTACATGGAGGGTACTGCTCCCTGCACTGCCCAACTACTGAGAGAGACTCTTTATGTCTCCTAACAAATCTGCGTTTCCTCTGGTAAAGAAATACACTGAGTTTCCACCTTGCCCCAGTCAGAAAGGCAGTCTTTAAGAAAACAAGAACAAATGAAGCTTCGGATGTGGACCACAGGGAACACTTATACACTGCTGATGAAACTAAGCCAGTCCAGCTGCTAAAGAAACATTATGGAGGTTTCCCAAAACAACAGAAATTCTCAACCATATGACCCACATATACCATTCCTGAATATCTGCCCAAAGGACTCCTACTCGACATAACACGAAGATACCTGCACATCAATGTTTGCTGTGAAACAATTCAGCTCAACAGAAGCACAGTGGGTAAACAAGAACAAAGGAATGGGTAAGGAAATGTGGTATATATACAAAATGAAATTCTTTTCAGCCAGAAAGAAAGATGAAGTCATGCTATCTACACAGGGAAACAAACGGGTGTCAACCAGAGACAACCATACTAAGCAAATTAAGCCACATTCCAAATAATAAGCATCATGTTTTCTCACATTTGTTCTTCTTAAACTTTACACAGCCATGTGAAATCACTTATGCACATATTCAAAAAGTAGAAATGAAAGTAGAAGTAAAATTGTCTAAAAGAAAAAAATGGAGAAAGAATATGAGAAAGAGAAAGGAGGGAAGTGAAGAATATGTTTGACATGTATAAAATTTGTCCATAATTTGAAAATAATAATGATAATAATAATGATAATTTTACTTCTTGTAAAAATTTAAAAGCAAAGAAAAAAGCATATTTGTTAAGATTATTGATTTTATATGCATATGTGAATGCTTATATGTGCATAAGTGTACCGCACGCATGTCTAGTGCTTGCAGAGATCAGATGGCACCAGATGCCCTAGAACTAGAGCTATGGACAGTCATGAACTGACATGTGAGCGCTGGTCACCGAACTGAGCTCTCTGGGAGAGCAGCCAGTGCTCTTACCGCTGAATTAACTCTTCAGCCACAAAAACGTTTTAATTATACAAAATAACTGATTTATTAAACAACAGGAAAAAATCTAAAGGAAAAGTAAGAGAATGTATTCTAAATTTCCTTTAAAACAATGAATTAATTTTCTCTATCCAGATGTATTTTCTGTGAGTAAAAAAAAAAAAACCTAAAAAAGAAAAGGAACTTTAAATTGTATGTTAGCAGCTCTAACAAATTTGTTTTTAAGTGTTGGTACCGCTATATTCTTCATAGTTTAACATCTCTGAGACAAGAAAGTATTCCATTTGCAGAGACAGTGACTGTTTGCCAGGCAACAGTCGGCACAATGGTCAGTTCAAGCTTGAAGAACTGGGTTACTAATTACAGATAATTATCTTTACCCTGTTGTCAAAAATAAATTCTAATACGAGACAAAGGCAATCATGACTCCTAGTCATCAGAAAATCTTCTAATATACCTAAGACTAAAAAAATGGATAGCATAAAAAACTTGCAAAAGAGTGTATGATGCTATATATGAGAGACTTCAGAGACTCCACCAGAAACTAGAGCTGATAAATTTTCAGCAAAGTGGAAGCATAAAACATAACACAAATATCAGCAACCTTCCTGTATACCAACAACAAACATACCAAAAAAGGAATTAGTGGGAACTCCCAATATACACTACACGAATGTAAAAGGGAGCAGCAACTATGGAAGCCAGTCCAGAGGTTTCTCAAAAAACTAAAAACGTAACTATCATACAAGGTAAATATGCCATGCCTTGCAAAACTCCCAAAGGACTCTATATCCTACTACACAAGTACTTGCACATCAAGATTTATTGCTACTCGATTAAAAACTGTTAGGAGATGAAATCGGCCTAGGTGTCCACCAACCAATGGATGGATCATGTAAAATGTGGTACATATAAATAATAGAATTTATTGCACTATAAGTAAAACTAATTATAAAATTTTCAGGAAAATGAATAGAATGGGTGGTGCGGGAGAATTGTCTGTATTCTTTCAATCATGTTATAAATAAACGCTGATTGGCCAGGCAAGAAATATAGGCAGGAAAACCAGACAGGAAATAGAAATAATGTAATGAGAACAGGAGAATTCTGGAAAGGAGGAAATTTATTCCTCCCACTCCTAGAAGCAGCAAGATGTGATCTGCCCCACTAAAAAAGGTACTGAGCCACATAGCTAACATAGATCAGAAAAATGGGTTCATCAAGATGTGAGAGTTAGCCAATGAGAGGCTACAGCTAATGGACCAATCAGCTTATAATTTATGGAGACCTATGTGTGATTTTCTTTGTTTACCTATGTGTAAACAGTTGTGGGGAACCGGGCAGGACAGAAAACACAAACAGGGCCCCCTCATGTTACAAACGGGAAAGTATTATATTGAGATAACCCAGGCACAGTACATCAAATGTTGCATGTTATTTTTCAAGGATATCATAATTTCAATTGTTTAGATTTGTTTAATTTAGAATGTCTGAAGAGATTAGGGAGTTACACGTAGATCATGTGGAGGAGTTATTAACAGGCAGGAATAATAGAATACAGGAGAGATGAAAGTAAAGGGAGGAAATAGGTTTAAAGAAGGCTTAAGGAAGGGTTATCAACAAGGGTGGGTTGAGGAATGAAGATGACTACATGGCAGGGAAAGGGTTAACCAAAGTAAGGGTATATAAATGAATCATATGGAAACCTACTACTTTATTAGTTAAATAAGACAGAGAGAGAGAGACAGAGACAGAGAGAGATTGAATGGAAGCACTTTGCATCGGTAGATAAAGGGTAGAAGCCATAGGCTTTTCAACAAAATCCCAATACTGGGTATGGAATGCCTCCCTACAAGTGGTTGGCCATGAAGGTACCAGAGGCCCCCAAAACAATACAGGATATTTCCATTTCTCCTAAATGGCAAAATTCTCCTGCAGATGACACCACACTCTTTGGTTATGGGACATAGGGGAATCAAGCTGGAATGAGCTGCACACTCAGACCCTGTCAGCTAGCTTTCATAGTATAGGAAGGGGCTGTGCAAGCAGCTGAGAAAGAAATGCTACCGAGGGTGTAAAGCAACTGTGGACCTTACATGCTACAACACTGACCCACCAGGCAAATATCCCCACTGCTGCTCCAGTGATGCGGCTGTTATGGAGATAGCCAACTCCACTCTTACAGGAGAGAGTTCATGCTTCATACAACAGACCTGATCAAAGCCTACGTGGCTGGGAAGGTCACAGACTCTAGGAGTGAGTGCGTATAAAAATAGTGTTTACACCTGTGGACTAACGCTGCCCCAGCTTTGGTCAGGGAAGCTGCTTTTGCAGTGCGTGGTAATTAAGCACAGAATCAAGGTGCTGAAAAGTGATTGCCGAGTGCACAGCCCTCTAAGGCATGTCTCCATCACACTTGCTGAGGTTCGGGGAACATCTCAGAAGATAGTACAGGAGAAAATGTGGGAGCCAGATGGCGGGAGCAGGGCACAAAGAACTGTCCTCTGAACAAGATGGTGGGAGCAGAGCACAAAGAACTGTCCTCTGAATAAGCATGGCCACTGCACGCCCCACTCCAGCAGCAGTGGTACTTGCATGGGGCCGACACAGGACTGGACCTGTCAACGTTCAGTCATGGATGAGGGAAGGGCTCTTGGAGCCCAGTTCCCCCGAGAGGAGCTACTAGAAGTTGACAGCTGCTGGGGAATAGGAAGTCATTGTCTTCAGTGGTACAGCCGGGGTAACCAGTTCTCACCATGCCCATGTTGGTGCCCAAGTTAAACTCAAACAAAAGGAACTGAGTAGAAGGTGGGCTTCCTGGGAGGAGAGGACTAGGTAGGGAAGGCTGGGGAGTCTGGGGTGCTGAGTGGGACCAGACTGTATTATACACAAGCATGTAAGTCTCAAAAAATACAGTAATTTTTTTTAAAAAACCTGCAAAAAAGAACACTAGCAAATTTCAAGGAAATGTCAGTGTTTTAAAAGAAATTACACCCACCAATGATCTTGATGACACAGATGGCATTCTGTGCATAAATAAAAAGCAAAAATTCAACAACTAAGAGGTAAATATAAATGAATTCAAATCACTATCCTTTCAAGAAAAAAAAAATACTGCTTAATTTTTTAAGCTGTTCAAGAACTGATTTATTATTTTGCAAACTAAAAAACTGATTAAAAATATTTATTTGGCTTTTCCCTATTCATACTGTATTCTAGGGTATACAATCAGTTACAAAAAGATTCTTTTTTTTTTCTTTGAGACATGATCTTTCTACATGGTCCTGGCTGTCCTGCAACTCCCTGTGTAGACCAGGCTGGCCTGGAACTCACAGAGATCTACCTGCCTCTGCCTCCCAAGGCTGAGATTTAAAGCACAGGCCACCACACCACCCACCCTACTCCCCAAATTTTACTTAACTGGAAATTGTTAAATTGCATTAAGAAATAAAAGATGTAAAAGGCTTTCTATTGTAAAAAGACCAATAAATACTAGCCCTTGTGGTTGGAGACATGGCTTAGTCAGTAAAATGCTTGCCATGAAAGCACAACATGTGAGTTCCAATCCCAGCACCCATGTAAAAGCCAGGCATGGAGCACGTGCTTGTAACTCTAGCCCTGGGAGGAGGGGCAGAGACAAAGGATCCCGGAAGTACACAGGCTAGCTAGTGTGCCTGAAATGGCAAGCCCGGGCTCACTGAAAGGCCCTGTCTCAAAAAATCACCCTGGAACAATGGCAATGGGTTTCTGATCCTACTGCACGCACTGGCTTTGTGGGAGCCTAGGCAGTTTGGATGCTCAACTTGCTAGACCTGAATGGAGGTGGGGGTTCCTTGGACTTCCTACTGGACAGGAAACCCTGATTGCTTTTCGGGCTGGGGGGGGGGGCCTTAAGGGGGGGGGGGGGAGGGAAATGGGAGGCGGTGGCGGGGAAGAGACAGTAAACAATTCATAATAAATAAATAAAAAAATAAAAAAACAAAAAAAAATCACCCTGGAGAATAACTGAAGACACCTGATATCTATCTCTAACCTCCCCAAGCACACGCAAACACATACTACATGCACACAGTGCACACACACAACACATAAACAACACACATGCTTATACACAACACACTCACACTTGCCCTAAGCACAAAACATCAATCAGTAGTTTCTGAGGCCACTAGATAGAAGAGTTAAGAGGGAAATCTGACAGATGACGCCAGCAACAGTGGAACTAATTAGTAAGGTTTAATATCATAAAAAGAAAAATGAGCCGATATGAAGCAACAGGAAATCTACACGACGCTCACAATCTACACGAAATCTACACGACACTCACAATCTACACGAAATCTACACTCACAATCTACACGATGCTCACTCACAATCTACACGAAATCTACACTCACAATCTACACGAAATCTACACGACACTAACAATCTATACGAAATCTACACGACACTCACAATCTACACAAAATCTACACTCACAATCTACACTCACAATCTACACGAAATCTACATGAAATCTACACTTACAATCTATCTGACCAAACAAAGCTTCTAGGCCTAGTTAATTTCAAGTTTACAGGAAAATAAGCAATGAAAGGATGGGTTTTCTGAGGTGCTTATCAAAAACTTCATAATCGAGCTGTGTGGTAGTGCATGTCTTTAACCCCAGCACTTGGGGGCAGCCGCAGGCAGAGTTCTGTAAGTACAAGGCCAGCCTGCTCTAGAGAGAGAGTTCCAAACCAGCTAAGACTACATAGTGAGACCCTATCTCAAACAAACAAAAAGAATGAAAGAAAAATTCAAAATTGAAGGAATTCAATTGCATATAGCAAATTATCTAATTCCTTTAGTTAGTAAATGTTAGTTTTCAAAAAATAAACAGGAAGACCAATCTGCGAACTGAAACGCAATTATTCAAATACAACTCATGTCTAAAAGATCCTGACTAAAATAAACCATTTGAAACCACCTAATGTGCAAGTATTTAAACACTGGATATTTAGTAATACTGACTTATGACATTTTTAAGTGGATTAATGAAAATGTTCTTTTTTAAAAAAGGAATCCTTTTATTACAAACATACACTAAAATGTTTTGGGACAAAATGATATTGGGGTTTCCTTTAAATGAACCAATAGTGGGAGGAAGCATGAGACCACCTAAAACAAAAGAGGGGTAGTGACCTGGGGACAGCTAGAGAGGACTGTGCTGCTCTTCTGTTTGGACAATCAAAGCTCTGCAACAAATGTTAAGAAATTACCCAGAAGAGACAAACTCTAAATGCAAAAAACTCAGGAATACACTGACTAAGTTATTACTGATACAAGGAAATATATACATATTTAATTTTTATATAAGCTAAAAGCAATTTCTTTTCATTTTTTTCTAAGTTTTTTTTTTTTATTTCATGTATGTTGACAGTTTTGCTGCCATATCTGTGTACTGTGTGTTTGCAATGCTCACAGAAGCCAAAAGAGGGCGTCAGATCCCCTCGGACTGGAGTTACAGATGGTTAAGTGGGTGATGGACAAGCAACCAGTGTTTTAACTACTGAGCCATCTCTCCAGCCCTAAAAACTATTTCAGCAAACAAAAAATACATATTCCAAGTTACTACAAGATCTCTGAGACAGAGCATGATGGTTGCTCCTTGTTGGTAGTGAAATGATATCTTACAATCATTTCAAGCAATACAATACAATATTAATATTGTAAAATACAATATTACAAGCAATATTCTGTACCCAGTAAAGTATTACTTACTAAACACACCAAACATTTCTTGTCAGGAAATGACAATTTTAAGGCCAAACAGGATAAAATATTAACATAAGTTCTAAACGAAACTCATGAGAACACCAACTAGAGCCAGACCAACCTTGATCATCTCCGCCTCTATCTGCTGGTGAATGCCTACGTAGCTCTTCTTCACCTGCTGCTTGTCCTTGATCATCATGGTGAGCCGGTGCAAGGGCCCAGAGTTCAGGTCCTCAGCGTGGGTCTTCATTATCCTACTTAGCTGCTCCGTCTGCTGAATCATCAGTAGCCAAGACTTTAAAAATAATAAAGAAAATTAGAAGTTTCCACTTAACTATGATTATATGATTATGTTCAAAAGTTATAAATGTTTACTTTATAACAGCCTTTACATTATAAACAGCAGGTTTCTGTAAAACTGTACGATGAACTATGATCTGTAGTCAACATCTTCAAGAACAAATGCTTCGGATGTCAATGAGAACCTATGCAGAATACTGTAATGTACATGAAACATGATATGTGGCCTATGAACTCATCATTTTTCCTTTCAAATATGAAAATATGGCAGCTAACCTGCTCTTGATACCACAAAATAGTTTAAAACTCAAGTCTCACTTCCTTTGAGATCTAAAACTTAACAAGCTGCACATGGTAGCTCATGTCTGTAATCTCAGCACAGAAAGGAGAGGAATATGAACTATCACAGGGGTGAGTCCAACATGAACTACATAATGAGTTCCAGACCAGCTTGAACTACATTGTGGAATCCTGCCTCAAAACTAACAAAAAAAAACTGATGTAATCAATTCATTAACATGTCTTTAATTAGTTACTTTTAATTGAATATTTAATTAAATATTTACATATTAAAACCCATAGAACAGAACATAATTACTGTCTTAAAACATAAATAGCAATAATAGCTTGTATAACTATCTTTCTTATTTGGCATTTTTATCCTAAAAATATATTGAGAAAAGGCATGTGGTATGTATAGAAAATTAAAGCAATAGTAATTAAATAAGCTAAGCGCAAGAAGTCCATGTTCTTGTCCTGCCTTCCAAAAGCAAAAATATTCTCTAAAACACTGTAAACATTTGTTTTAATTTTGGTGAGTCTACATATGAGTGCTGGCAGCCTAGGGGGAAGCCATGTTGAAGCCAATACTAAAGACTACACAACCAGGTCAGGTTGCCCTACGTGCCCATGGAGGTGCATCCTGTGTTGCCCAATATCCCACTGCACACTGCCCACCTCACACGGCCCTCAACACCTCTCAATACCTCACTGCACACTGCCCACCTCACACGGCCCTCAACACCTCCCAATACCTCACTGCACTGCCCACTTCACACGGCCCTCAACACCTCCCAATACCCCACTGCACACTGCCCATCTCACACGGCCCTCAACACCTCCCAATACCTCACTGCACACTGCCCACCTCACACGGCCCTCAACACCTCCCAATACCCCACTGCACTGCCCACCTCACACGGCCCTCAACACCTCCCAATACCTCACTGCACACTGCCCACCTCACGTAGGGAGTGGCACTATTAGGAGGTATGTCTTTGTTGGAGTAGGGGTGGCACTGGAGGAAGAGTGCCACTGTGGGAGTGGGCTTTGAGGTCGCCTATGCTTAAGCTAGACCGAGTTCAGTTCATTTCCTGTTGTCTGTGGATCAAGATGTAGAACTCTCAGCTTCTCCAGCACCATGGTCATGGTGTCTTTTTATATCAATAGAAACCCTAAGACAGGAGGGAAAAAAGAAGGAAAGAGAGGAGAAGGGAAGTAAAGAAAAGAAGAAAAGTTCTATTAAATAACCACTGTTTTCTTCTTTTTTTAAAAAAAAATATTTATTTATTATTATGTATACAGTTTCTACATGTATGCCTGCAGGCCAGAAGAGGGCACCAGACCTCATTACAGATGGTTTTGAGCCACAATGTGGTTGCTGGGAATTGAACTCAGGAACTTTGGAAGAGCAGGCAATGCTCTTAACCTCTGAGCCATCTCTCCAGCCCCACTGTTTTCTTCTTTCAAGTCCTGTGCAGCACACAAGAGAAAAAAAGTGAATAAAAAAAAATCTGATGGTCTCCAACCTCACTCCTTCTAAAGCCAACCTCTGTGATCCAACTCTCAGCACCTCACACTGTGGATCATGGCCCCATATGGAGTGCTGTAACTGAACGTGGGGTTTGAGTGCACACACGTGCACGTGCACACACAAGCACACACAAGCACACATCAGCTACCTTGTAGCATGATTACAACCAAGTGAAGAAGCCTTTCTAGGTCAATTCATGTCATTCTTGACATGGCATGCTTTGTTACAAAGCAGCAGAGGTGAAAATCAAAGAGACTTCTCACTATAGTTTTGTTTTTAACTAACTAAAAATAATGGTAACCCTTTAGAATCCCCATTAAAAGAGGAATTAAGAAACAAAACATCTTATGATGGAAGCAATCTAAATCCAACATTGGATAATTCAGAACCAGACCAAGTTAAGATAGAAATACTGATAGCACACACATTCCGTGCTCCAGAAAAACAAAATACTAACCTGAGATATTTTTTTTAATTTTATAACATCATTCAGAATTTGCAATAATATGGTTAAAATACTCACATAATACTACTTTTACCCGAACTCTGTGATTTTAAAATATTTATGTACTTTTTATTCTCTTTTGTAAAAATAAGATTTACCTAAAAATGAATGTACCATTTTTAAATTACAGCTTAAAAATTATTTCATTTAGAAAATTTTCCTTCTCCTCAACTATCGAAAAGAGGTTAGTTGCATGTACTAAATACAATCCCAGCAGTATAAAATAATCAATATAAATGAGAAAATGACAATTTTGTGCTTTGGAAACCCACAGAGATCAACAGTATCAATTATCCTGAAATGGCAATATAATATTTAAAAAGTAAGCTGCATGCTCAGCTTATTAAAAACAAAAACTACACACAGGAGAAAACGTACTCCTTTTTGGGGCTGGAGATGGCTCAGCAGATGGGAGCACTGGCTGTTCTTCCAGAAGATTCCCAGCACCCACATTATGGCTCACAACTAGTTGTAATTCAGGTCCACGCAATCTCAAGCCAGTTCCAGGGGAGCTCTGCCCTCTTCTGGCCACTATGAACACTGTATACACATGGTGCAAAAAAAAAAATTGAAGCAGCTAGAACACCCATGCACATAATTTTCTTTTAATTTTTTAAGAAAATGTACACCTGTCAGAAAAGCACATGTCCTTTCTCGCCCTCCACCTCTGAACGAGCAGACATGTGGTGAGAGGAATGGGTTTCCAACACAGGCAGTAATGTAAGTGTTATTATACCAAAGTATGTATTCGAAGACACGGAGTCAAAGAACCAGCTACTCCTGGGCCTATAATTACAGCACGGCATTGAAAACAGTCAACAAGATGACTCAAGCTTGAAAATACCTAAATAATAGCTGTCGAAACAGCTTTGTGCTATAGATTAAATCCTCCAAGTACGTGCTTGCTTTCCTCTTGGTTGAATTTTTTTTCAAAAATTCAACATTAAAATTCCATGAAGAATGCATAGTTTCTGCACTACACAATAACTCAAAATAAATGATCCTCTGAAGCAACAGCTTTTATTTAAGCTTGCCTGTTATATAAGGGAAATGCTGGAGTCTCTAAGTCCTTGGGGGATACAAAAAGCCAGAAAGCAACTCATTAAATTTCCCTAAAACAGAGTTTTCAAAGATTCAACACCAAGTACAAAGGAATCTTTAGATGTGCCCCACTCATAAAAAACCTCTCTGTATTTTCTTTAAATATTGGTCTGCCTGCTCCAAATGGTCTCTAACCTGGCTATAGTCAAAACTAACTGAGCCTTTTGGAAACATCAGTTTAGGGAGTCTATGACCAGAATTCAGCACGCTTCTGAGACCTCTGTCATGGGGTCAAACCTCCCTGAGTAATTCCACCGTACAAGACCTGTTGTAACAAAGCATTTGTGTCACTAACAATCTCTTCACTGTACAAAAGTATACACTAAAAGTCACAGGGTTTACAGATGTGTTAGGAAGATAATATTCAAAGCATTAATCAAGGATGCATTTAAAAATACAGCAACTTCGTACAGCTTCACATATATTAAGGGATTAAGAAATACACTACAATAAACATGGCACTTTCTCTTGGAAAGCCTAGAAATATACCCGTGAAAGTAGGTTTTAGAAGGATTATTCCCATGAGTTCCTGGAAGTGGTAGAAAAGACTATCTTATGAGAAAAGCAAGCTGCAGTACTACATGCAGACAAGTTTGGCTCATAATAAAAGAGGAAACAACAGCAGCCAGCAAAGGACTGTGGTGCATGTCTGAAATGTGCCCTAAGCAACTTGGTTCAACTGGGTACCATTCATAAATTAGCCTAGTGCTTCCTCCACTTCCATACATTAGGAAAATACTCATGAGGTTCAACTTGTGCCTTAATACATCACTTCAGTTATAACAAATTCACATTTCAAATCAAATGGTATAGAAGAACTAACTCTATCTCCTGAGAATTATAATATAAATTATTATATACTATTATATATAACAAATATATTACATGCACGATGTTTGTATCATGTGACTCTAGATCATCAAAAAATTTTAGGGTAGTATATGAATACTCCTAATATTTCTATCTACTTTGTATTAATGAGATTAAGTCAATATCTCCCTTCAAATAAATTGTATTTAGGATTACTTATGTCATATAATGTACAGAAACAGAGTTGAACATAATACACAGCTGGAATTTTAATGACCAACAAAACACAAAGTAAAAATGACCTTCTGTATAGAGTAAAACAAAAGAAGTAAAATGGTTACAGTAGCGGAAAGATTGCTCAGTGGTTAAGTCTTTGCTACTCTTGCAGAACATCAAAGTTTGGATGCTAGCACCCACACCGAATGGCTCACAAACATCTGTAACTCCGGCTCCAAGGGACCTATCTCCCCCTGCTGGACTCTGTGGGTACCTGCATACAATGTGCACATATACACACATATCCACGAGACACATACATACATATGCACATAAATAAAAATATAACTGTTTCTAAAAAATAAAATAACAGGGGCTGGAGAGATGGCTCAGAGGTTAAGAGCATTGCCTGCTCTTCCAAAGGTCCTGAGTTCAATTCCCAGGAACCACATGGTGGCTCACAACCATCTGTAATGGGGTCTGGTGCCCTCTTCTGGCCTGTAGACATACACACAGACAGACTATTGTATACATAATAAGTAAATATTAAAAAAATAAAATAAAATAGCGGCCAGGTGGTGGTGGCGCACACCTTTAATCCTAGCAGAGGTAGGCGGATCTCTGTGAATTCAAGGCTGGCCTGGTCTACAGAGTGAGTTCCAGGACAGGCTCCCAAGCTACAAAAAAAAAAAAAACCTGTCATGAAAAAACAAAATAAAATAGCTATTAAACACATGGAAAAGGTAGTTAATTACTCTTTTAGAGAAATACATGATAAAACTGTAGTATATTTCATTTAGTATTATATTTCCTGTTTATGTTTTAAGCTAAAGTTTACTGAAAAGACAAAAACTAAATGAAAGGACTGATTCCAGACTTAATTTTGGGTCAAGGTAAGAAAAGCAACATTTTTCAGAAAAGGCCATTACTGGAACAGTGGACAAGAGCTGGAGGCTTGGGAATTGGCTCAACAAATAAATGCTTATCACACAGACATGAAGACAACTGGAACTCAGATTCCCAGAACCTACATAAAGCCAGGCAGCTGTGGATTCTGGCCTATAATGCCAACTCTGGGTAGAAACAACTGCTGGAGAAAGCTGGCTATTTAGACCAGGTCGGGGTGTCATGTTTGTTACTGAAGGGGCTTTGTGGTGGGTCGGAGGACAACCAGTAGGAGTTGCTTCTCTCCTGTCTACCTTACTGAGGTAGGTCACCTCGCTTCTGCCATGTTCCATGCCAGAAAAGACAAAACTAAATAAAAGTTATTTTCATGCTCCAGGTGACTATCATGCCTCTGCCTCCCATCTCACGGTGGATTATAGATGCACATGACCTCACTCAGCTTTTCACAGGGCCTCCAGGATGGAAGTCACATTGTTAGACTGCACAGCAAGAGCTTTTAACCACTGAGCCATCTCACCAGACCAGGAAATTTATTTTTAACAATGTTTAAACAGTAACGTGTATTATGACTGAACTATTATGATTTGACTCATTATATAGCAGAAAACACATGCACAAATATTTGGGAACAAAGGGACATAATGCATCCATCCTTAAGTACCTCATAAATTGTTACACTTTCTGTGACAGTAGAGAAATGTGTATTAATTTATCCACTTACCTAAAATGATAGCTAGACAAACATATAAAATAAGCACTCGAGGGACACTAGTCAGCAGTAAAAAAAAAAAAAAAAAAAAAAAAAAAAAAAAAAAAAAAAAAACAACAACAACAACAAAACAATGATTCCTCAGAGACTATAAATCATGATTTAAGCCCTAACATTACTAAGGCTGACTTGATTTAAAAAAAACAAAAAAAAGTCTAGGTCACAAGTAAGCAAAACCCCAGTAATATCCAGTTGAGAAGAGTGACTTCAGGACACAAAGGGGCCAAAAAAACCAAAAAACAAAACTTAAAGATTAGGAGAACTCATGGTCACCTAGAGAAAGAACACAGACAAAACATTATAAAAGAGCTGGACACAGAGAGAAAACTCTGGAGACCTACACAGACTCTTCCTCAATAACAGAGGTGAGTACTGGACAGCTTGAATCTGTGAGAAAACCACTAAGACCTAAAAAGCAATCACCCAAAAAAAGATCGCAAGAAACCAGTTGAGAACTTACAGGGCCCCAACTCACGATAGTGTCCCAAAGTCAGAATTTTTGTTTTTATAACAAATACACACACTTTTGTATTAAGAATGATCTTGCTATGTAGAGAAGATAAAGTGATCAGAAATCAAATCAATCACAGCTGGACCTAACAAATGTGAAAACAAGAAACCAGAGGATCACACTGTCTGCAAGTGGTTCAGCTGCATCCCAAAGCAAAGCTCAAAAATATGGAGGGAGAACAAACACATCTAACAAGATAAAAAGTACTGGCCGAGATGCCTGGAAGCTATTCAAGGATTATTAAACAGACAATACAGGAAAGTGCCACTAAAATGAGGAGAAAAGCTAAGCCAGAGGCTAGGGGTGAATACACAGCCCAGTGGCAGCAGGCTTGCCTAACACACACAAAGCCCTGGGTCTGAACCCAGCACTGCATGGGGGAGGGGAGAACAGGAAAGACATAGAAGTGGCCCACATGATAGAACAACAGGATAACCAGAGAGCTACCATGACTACATCCTGTCCATCAAGGAAACTAGAAGAAACACACATCTTGAGTAGAAACATGGAGACACAAGAAAGACTGAAAAGGATACTTATGATTAACTCATTATTAACATGGGACCTACACATAATCATCAGAGAAGTCAGGGCCATGACGAGCAATCCCATGTGTCATTTTAATTCACTCTGAGTGTAATTAAGTAACTGGTGAGTGACAGACATTTGCTTTTATTCTTAAGCACGTGGCTATGCAGTTTTTCCGTGTCTTTAACTTAAGAGACTGGCCTTTTCCTACTGTGTATTCTAAGTGTCTTGGTTGAGAGTCCATTCCTTTATCTCTTTTGCTCTTGCTAAAACTACCTCTTGTTTTCATCTCATGATTGTAGTTCTGTCACCTAATTGGAGAAACTGTAGAGAGCAAACGTGACTTATTAGCTTCCCAAGTACTGTCTACTACAGACTTCAAAAAGTTGGAAAAAAGGTCTTAGAACTTTGAATGTTTTCATCAAAAAGAAATACATGATTGGAGAAACAGGGTTTTTTGATGTGGGAGTGTCATATATCAACCTGTTGATTTCATTGGTTAATTAATAAAGAAACTGCTTGGCCTAATAGGTTAGAAAATAGGTGGGTGGGGTAAACAGAACAGAATGCTGGGAAGAGAGGAAGTTAGGCAGACGCCATGCAGCTCCTCTCCAGGGCAGATGAAGCTCCGACCCAAGATGGACGTAGGCAAGAATCTTTCTGGCAAGTCACCACCTCATGGTGCTACACGCATTAATAGAAATGGGCCAGGCAGTGTTTAAAAGAATACAGTTTCTGTGTTATTATTTCGGGGCATAAGCTAGCCAGGCAGGAACGCATCCCACTGCTCCTTTCAACAGTTTTTAATAATATTTTTATTAATTCCTTGAGAATGTCATACCATGTACTGTGATCATATTTAGCCACCAAATCTTCTCAGTGACCATCTCAGGTGTCACCTCCCCACCCACCCAACTTATTTTTTTTTTAACCAAAGTCCAGTTTGTGTTGCCCACCTACCCTAAGGAGTGGGACCTGCCTGGAATGTGATCTACTACTTACCAGAGATCATACAATTTAAGAAAAGTGACTAGTTCAATCTATTTAAATATTATTAAACATTACACAATGTACAAAAGGTCTCAAAACATTACTTAGAACTACATGAATATTCCCATCCACTAAAAATAAATTTAAGGCTGGGCATGATGGTTTACACTTTTAATCTCAGAAGTTGGGAGGCAGAAGCAAGTATATCTCTTGTGACTTTAAGGCCAGCCTGGTCTACATAGTGAGTTTCAGGACAGCCAGGGCTATGTAGAAAGATCCTGCCTCAAAAAAAAATAATTAATTAATTAATTTTAGTTTGAGAAAAAAATCAATTAAAGGAGGTAAATAAATGAAAAAATAAAGGAAGATGGAACAAAGAGAAAGTGAATGTTAAAATAGTAAACTGAACTATATTTAATAATATCAAATAATCACATTAAATTATATTGTAAACTAAAAGGATATTAAAGTGAGCATATAAACACTTACAGGAGATAGGAACTGGGGAGAGCCCTCAGTGAGTAAATGCGGTAGCTGTGCAAGCCTGAAAGTCTGATACAAATCCCTACACCCACATAAAAAAAGCCAGACATGACCACATGTGCCTATAATCCCATTGTTTTAAGGCAGCAATAGGTGGATCCCAGGAGTCTGCTGCCCAGACAGTCTACCCCTAGCCTAGTCCTTGAGTTAGGGACTTTCCACTTTGGTGGAAAGCCACAGAAGACAGCCAATGTCCTCCTCCAGTCTCCAAGGGCAGTGCTCAGGTGTGTGCATTTGCACACACACATATCTCCACATACATGCAAACATCATATTTGTAACATTTAGAGGAAGCAGATAAAAGAGCAGTAAGAGAAACTTTAGAACACAAGTTGACATGGGTATGCTTGTTCTATAGTACGATCCATTTGTTCTGAAGACAACTATGTTGCTATACAGAACAAGTAAAATCACTCTTACCTTGGACACATTACTGACATAATTCACCTGCACGGTACTTTCTTTATCAACTTGATTACAAAGATTCTGTAAAGTATACGCATATTCCTTATCGCTTTTTATTCTCAGAGCCATAAATTTCTTCACTGTTTCCAGCAACCGTAATTCCCAGTCTTGCAACTTTAACACAGCTTCCTGTGAGTTCCTCAGGTCACTCCCAAATCCCATTTTGTAAGGTCCTGCTTGTCCTCTATACCGCACAAGTGGGCCTGCTAGTCAGCACATATCTGTGGGCAGAAACATAAGAAGTCTCAATTAGAAGGGAATTAGTCCACAAAGCAAAAGCATGGTCTATTGTTTTAACTTAAGAGTTTAAAAAAAAATGACAATTAGACGTCTTCCACCAAAGATCAGGAAGAAATCAAGGATGTGCACTTGTGCTGTTGTATTTAAAGTTCCAGGTACTGTAATGACACCGTAAAATAAATGATAAGTAGGAAAGGGGCTGAAGAGATGATACAGCGCTTAGAGTGTACACTGTTCTTCCAGAGGACCCGAGTCCAGTTCTCAACAACAGCTCTCATAACAGTCTACACTACAACCCAGGGGACCCGACACCTCCGACTCCTCAGGTACCTGCATTACACACATACCCGCACATAGGGACACACATATGCACAAAATGAAAATTAAAAATGATGAGACTAGACAAGGAAGAAGTGAAGTGGCTTCCACTTGCAGATGTACCACTTCACACAGAGAGAGAGTCTGGTATGTTACCAAGCATGACTGATGGAGAGGATGCCTATGTCTCCTCCCCAGCTGATGACCTATTCAAGAGGTGGTGGAAACTCTAGAGGGAGCCTCAGTAGGCAGGGACGTCACTGGAAGGCGACCCTTACTGATTTTTCCTGGTTCTGTTCTTTCTGTCCGATTCCCAGTTTCCAAGGTGAGAAGCTTCTACATACACGCCTGCTACCATGGTATACTCCACACCAAAACCTCAGAAACAGTCAAAGGACCATGGAAGGAAATCCATGAAACTGAGTAAACCCACTTCACTTACATGGCTTTTCTCACACGTTTGATCATGCGACATGACACTCACTAACATACTCCATGCAAGGCCAGAGTTTAAAAGGTCAATCTAATGTCCACATATGAGCAATAATCAATCAGAAAATTAAATTAAAAATAAATTCCAATGCTCGGCAGTGATAGCACATGCCACTAATCCCAGCACTTGGGAGGCAGTGGCGGGCAGATCTCTATGAGTTCAAGGTCAGCCTAGTCTACAGAGTGAATTCTAGGACAGGCAGGGCAACACAGAGAAACCCTGTCTCAAAAAAACAGAGGGGGAAAAAAATCAATGCCACTTACAAAAACATAAAAAACAAAGAATAAAACAATTGGGAACAAATCATTTTTACTGCAAACTTGTGTTCTTCAAAATAAAAAGCTGATATAGATGAGATCCTGAAAGGTTCAAAGGTGAAAGAATTAGTAGATGCACCTAACAGCCAGTGCAAATTAGTCTGTTCTGTGCATTGATCTCTTTTCGTGTTTAGGGAACAAGATCCAGAATTCACCCAGTGAGTTTGAGGCTAGTTAGGGGTACATACGTGAAGCTGTCTTAAAACCCAAAACAATGAAAGCAAGCATATTGGTTGCTGGAGTAATTCACATTGGCCTTCTTGCTAGCTGATGCTATTGTGTTTCAGCAGTTTGACCCCCGATTTTTTCTTTATTGTATATTTCCATATTTCTGTAATATGAGACCCTTTGTACCTTTTAAATTATTGTTACCAAAAATTAATAAACTGAAGTCTTGCGTGGCACACACACACAAAAAAAAAAAAGCAAGCAAGAGACTCCAGTTTGATCTCTCTACATTTGACATAAGCTATACTGAAAACATCTTGTAGGTGAAAGAAATTAAGATACAAAAGATCACATATTGTATACTTCTATTTACAGGGCATGTGTAAAATAGACCAATTAGAGATATAAAATAGATTTGGGGCTGTCTAGGGCTAGTGAATGTGGAGAGAAATGGAGGCCGAGACCTGAGAGGTACACTCGATGGTGACGGCAGCACAGCTCTGGGAGCCAGCTAAAAACAACTCAGCTGCACACTTCCACCAGATGAATTCTTCAGGATGTGAGGGCTATGTTTTAGGTATGCTTGATGCATCTCAAGGCCGGATGTGTTGGGATTTAATCTCCAGGGAGAGGTAATAAAAGGTGGAAAGTTAATCCAACTGTGGTACTTAGCAGGAGGGCCTCTGGGAGATGATCAGGATGAAGTTATTAGCATAGAGCCCCATTATTGAATCCTGATAGCAACAGTTCTACAAGATGGAAAGAACCCAGAAATTACTCTTTGCCTGCCTCTCTCTCCTCACTCCTCTCTTCTCTTCCCCCCCCCACCCTCACACACACACACACACACACACACACACACACACACACACACACACACACACCCTCTTACTCCTTGAAATAGTCTGAACCATCTTGGGTCTCTGGCAGTAAGGTCACCCCAGATGTGACTCACTGACCTTGCATCTCCACACCCTAAGCCCAAACGAGCCCATCTTATTTATAAAGTTACTCTGTCCATATTACAATGCGATTGGTGATAGAAAATGGACTAGAACTCAAACGGTAATTCAAAAGTTATTTAAAACTCACTAAGACATAACTTAAGACATAAGCCAGCTATCAAAAACCTCCCTAAGATATTCTCCTTGTTTATTGTAAACCCTAAAAACTATTGTAAAATTTATTTTGCCCTCCAAGTTCATCTCTCCAGCAGTGACTCCTTCAAACAGGCAGAAGAAATGTGAACCATGCCTTCCCTTTGCAGTTCTGGATCGTCCACTGTTTCGTTGCTGTGGTAGTGGCTCTCCGTTCATTTGTGTGGTGCTGGAAATTGAACCCCGGGCCTTGCACATGCTAGGCAAGTGCTCTCTACCACTGAGCTACAGTCCCAACCACAGATTCTGTTTCCAGTTAAGGACAGTGACACCATCTGAACTACACAGATACAAAAAGAGGTTTCTCTCTCTAACTTCATTTGCTTCATCTAAAGACATGTCAAAAATTATTGTCCTCAAAGTAGAAAATAACTTACAATTGTTCCCCAACTGAAAAATGTTCAATTGTATTAACTATAAAGTAATTAGAAAAAATATTTATGAATTTTAAGAAACTCCTTGCTAAAATTTCCAACGCAGCAATCAAGACTGAGTGGTCCTTAGCTGAGACATAACGACAGAGGGACACACTCATTCACCTGAGGGCCAAACAGGATGATTCCAGGCTTCTGGCCCCAGACATCAGGTTTAAACCAATGGCTTTGGGCCTGGGATTGGCTCAGTGGCAGAGCATTTTCTAGTATGCAAAGCCCATGGCTCAATCCCCAGGGCCACAGTAAAAAATTCAATCATTTGTGGGGCACAAAAACTGACAATGATTTTTTTGTTGCTGCTATTGCTATTTTTAACTGTAGCTGGTGAAAACATACTCCTCACCCCATGTTCAGTCAAAGGATAGAGACATTTTTGAAGGAAGAAATGTTGAGAATATTTTAATTTCTAAAAAATACACTAATCTTAAAATTGTGATTAGATTTAGTCCTAACGTGGCATAAATACCAACTCCGCTTCTAAATACATCTTGATAAGCATTTTATTTCTGCTATCAGAAGCTTCAAAAAATTATGTAGAGCTCAGAAATCTGGCATAATCTGGGAAATGTTCCTGCCTATGTTAAAAGCTTATTTATGTTAATTAATATTCTAGGTCAGAATATATATATATACATACATACATACACACACACCTCTCTTTAGGAAAAAATGAAATAAAAATATTTTTAAAATAAGTCAAGTCCATAATAAATTAACTGTCTAATTGTTGGACTGTATGACATAGCAAATGCTTAAGGAATTAACTAACAGACCAATAAACTACATATAACTACCCTATTAATGACAAATCACATACACACACATATATGACTAGTGTTTGCATTAACACCAAACTACAGTACCCTAAAATAGTCACCAGTGGGCAGTGATTAAGTAGAGTGCAAACCAGCCCATGGTTCACCTTCTCTACCAGGAATGGTCAAGTCAATCAGAAGGAATCAGCTAGAGAGACCCTGTCATAGCTAGCAATCCATTCAGGAATGTGATAGTACATGCTTATGAAAACTTCTCTTACGTTCTGACACTGAAACTTTTGCTGGGCTCACAGCCAAGGTCATAATATTCACTAAGATCACATAGACTTAGCCTGATGTCCTACTGTGTGCTCAACCTGTTTAATCTGCTGTGTGAGAATATATAACCTCACTAGCTTCCTGTGTAATCTACTTTTACAACTTAAACTAATGCGTACCTGTAATCTTAAATTATGTATTCTTCCATGCACCTGACCGAGATCAATGAATGTGTGTATATATGTGTATGGGGGTTTTTTGTAAAAAAAAAAAATTGTTATTAAACTTATTTTTTAAAAACAGTCTTTTCTCATTTTACATACCTATCCCAGTCCCCACTCCCTCCCCTGCTCTCACCCCACCCTTTCCTCCCATTCTACCCCCATCCACCACTCTTCAGAAAGGGTAAGACTTCCTGGGGGAGACAGGGAAGTCTAACATTTCACTTGGAGCAAGACTAAGGCCCTCCTCCCACCAAATCTATGCTGAGCAAGGTATCCCTACAAAGAGAGTGTGCTTCTAGATGCCAGATCAATCACTAAGGATAAATCCTGGTCCCAGTGCCAGTGGCCCCAAAGACTGCCCAAGCCTCACAACTGTATCCCACATAGTGGGCCTCATTTGGTCCTATACAGGTTTCCCTGTATACCAGTCCAGAGTCAGTGAGCACTCGCTAGCTCAGATCAGCTGTTTCTGTGGGAAACCCCATTACGGTCATGACCCCTTTGCTCATATTATCGCTCCTCCCTCTCTTGTATTGGTCTCCAGCTCAGGCCAGAGCTTAGCTGCGGATCTCTGCATCTGCTTCCATCAGTGGCTGGATGAAGGGTTCTATGATGACATTTAAGTAGTTAGTCATCAATATGATTACAGGGAAAGGCCAGTTCAGGTACCCTCTCCACTATTGCTTAGGGTCTTAGCTGATGTCATCCTTGTGGATTCCTGAGGATTTCCCTAGTGCCAGGTTTCTTGTTAGCACTATAATGGCTCTCAGTCAAGATATCTCCATCTCAACCATTCTGTTCCCCCTCATGTTCCCCTCCTCCTTACTCTTCTCTCCCTCACTCCCAATTTTCTCAGGAGATCTTGTCTAATTCCCCTTCCCAGGGGGATCCATGTATGTCTCTCTTGTGGACCACAGGCTGCTTATCCTTTGTTTTACGTCTAATACATACCATGTGTGTCCATCTGGGTCTGAGTTACCTAACTCAGGACGGTTTCTTCTAGTTCCATCCATTTGCATGCAAATTTTAAGACGTCATTGTTTTCTACCGTTGTGTAAATGTACCACATTTTCTTTACCCATTCTTCAGTCAAGGGGCACCTGGGTTATTTCCAAGTTCTGACTATTACAATGCTGCTATGAACACAAGTGAGCAAATGTCCTTGGTATGAGTGTGCATCTTTTGGGTATATGCCCAGGAATAGTACCGCTGGGTCCTGAGGGAGACTGATTAAGGCAATCATTTGCTAAAAACAGCCCACAGCTGGAAACCAAACTTATACAACAAATATCCACCATAAATGTTGGAAGTAGCCTATGGATATTGCTTGGTAACCGTGTGCTTACAATAACGCTTGTTATCTGACTCAGTTGGGGTCAGTAACTTAATTGCTTGCAAAACTGTTAAGAATTTCTGTTCAGTACCCCCATTCCTTTCCCATGTGATGCTTCCTGTGCTGTTCAATAAAGACAGAACAAAGCTCTTCCTCAGGAACGGGTCCTATACAAATGTCAAATACAAACTACAAACAGATGAAAGACACTGGGAGAGGACTAGAGAATTCAAACCTGGGTTCACTCTGGGGTCAAATTAAAATAGGGGAATGACTAAGTGATCTTTCCTTGCTGTGACACCAGCACATCTGGGGCCTCTGAGGGCATCTTTAATGTGTCTGACTGACACACAGGAACTTTCGTACTCTCTGGCCTGAGGGACTCCTTCCTCATTCAGAGAAACCAGAACAAGCAGGACAGGAAGGAAGGAAGGACCTAGCTTTTGCACAAAGTACAATCCAAGAACCCACATGTCTTCCCCATCCTGAAGATACCAGGTAAGCAGAATGTGGTAAGAAAATACCAGCACACCCTCCCCCTACAACAGGCATCTATGACTTGACCTCAGAAAGAAAATTCTATCTTCTCAGGTAGCACAAGTAGGAACCACCAGGAACCCACGAGTTACCAAATAAACCAAGGAAAGAGAAATAACAGTGTAAAAAAATTAAACCATCACTGGAATAGTGTCCCATAAAAGCAGACTAAGATCTGCATGCTAAAAAATTAAACAAGGTAACTACTTATGAAAATAAGAGATTAAAGTGGTTCCCAAGTCTAACATAACACATAAATTATACAGGGTTCAATCAAAAAAAATACACCAAAAAAAACACTATTTTAATGGGAAAAGATAAGTAATACTAGCACCAAGACAAATAGGGCACCAGCATAACAAGTTAAGCATTTTAAAGCAGCTACAGTAAAAACACTTAGCAACAAAATATTAACTCTCTTGAAACAACTGTAAAAAATACAAGACTTAACCAAGTTAGATAAGCTGTAAGAATAATCAGATAGAAATTATAAAAGGAAGAAATGCAAATTTAAAATGTCCTCACTCTGATCCACAGTACACTGGAGATGACAGAAG
>NC_022030.1:25722248-25724379 GCF_000317375.1 Microtus ochrogaster
AGGAAGGAAGGGAGAGACAGAAAGAAAGAAAGAAAGAAAGAAAGAAAGAAAGAAAGAAAGAAAGAAAGAAAGAAAGAAAGAAAGAAAGAAAGATCCTCAAACTATAGTTCATAATATGGGGCGGGGAGCTCACAAAATCATCCATATTGTTCTAGAAGTAATACAAAAAGGTATGGGAGAAAATGATATTATCAATAATTACAGAGTGGGGTGTATACAGTGTTCAATTGAAATATACGTTAGAAACAAGCAGGTAAATTCTCTCTTCCATACCCACCATCTCCATCACTGAGGAAAGTGACTTGTACATGGGAGACAAGAGAAATCTATAACATGAATTAACTGGCTGAAGCTCCACAGCACTGCACCAGCATCTCCAGTGCCCAGCAATCTATACTTTTTATTACTTACTTTTCTTTACTTTTATTACTTACATTGCAAACAAATGCCCAACAAAAGCGATTTAAGGCAGTAAGGTTTATTTTGGCTGCAGTTCAGAAGAATGCAGTCCATCTTGGTGGGAATGGCAAAGCAGCAAGAACAGCTCCGTATGTGGGGGCCGACCAGGAAGCGGAGAGACAGGAATGCCAGTGCTCAGATGGCTCCTCCCCTGCTCATTTTCACTCAGCTCAGAGCCTCTTCCCATGCAGTAGCGCTGTTCACATTCACCATATGTCTTCCTTAACTTAAGCCTCACTGGGAACTCCCTCAAAGACATACCCAGAGCTGACTCTCCTGTGAGTCAAATCAGTAAGATTACAATGAAGACTAACCATCACACAGTAAAACTGGCATTAATCTTAGTAGCATTTATAATGTTAGGTATTAGGTATTAATTTATAACCACACCCTACAGGTTAAAAAGTCCTTTTTTCCTGGTAATCGATACAATTTCCATCTTCCATAACAGTCACACAATTTTAAAACTTACTTATGGTGCTAGCTAGCTTTAATTGTCAATTTGACAAAGCCAAAAGTCACATAAAAAGGGAGTCTCACTGAGGAATTGCCTGGGTCGGATTTGCTAATAAACAGCATATGTGCAGGAGATTTTCTTGGTTGTCCACTGACATGGGAGGGCCCAGTCACTGTGGAGCACCACACCCTGGGCAGGTATAAGAAAGCTAGCTGAGTATGGCCTGCAAGCCAGCAAAGTTTCTCCACGGTTTCTGCTTGAGTTCCTGCACTGACTTCCCTCTATGATGGGCCTGTAAGCCTATATACTGAAATAAATCCTTTTCCTCCTACAAGTCCTTCTGGTCATTGTGTTTATCACAGCAACAGGAGGAAACCACAACATCTGCGTTCCTAAAATCTGCCCTGATCTGTCACGCCTCCGTGGCCTTGGAGATGTCATTCCCACAATCTAAATGTCTTTCTATTCACATCTACCTGGAAAGTCTTCAGCAACCAAATCCGAAAGCTGTATTCTCTGGGATGTCTGCCCAGCCAACACTGAGCAGCCCTTCTTTAGAACAGGAACTGGGCGTGGCTATCTTTAGCAGAGCGCGTACTACAGCACGCTTTAACTCCTTATCCAGTCTATGTCTTCCATTAAACTGTGTACTATCTCAAAAAGAATTCAGATGTTTCATTTTTATACCATGGGGATTAGGTTGTTACAGAGAATAGAAATCTTTATAATTTAGGGGCTGGAGTCCTAGCTCAGAAATTAAGAGCATGCCCACATACAGAGGATTCCTCCCAGCCACCAGGTGGCTTACAATCCCATGGAACTCCAGCTGCAGGGAACCAGACACCTCTGCCCTCTGCCCGCCATGACATCTACACTTAAACTCTCATATACATATACACATAATTTAAACTTTCCTTAAAGAAAAATATTTATATAATTAGTGGATATCAATTATAAACCAGGCAGTGACAGCACATTATACAAAAGTACATGTATGCTGTTATCAAACTAATTTAAAAAAAAAATAGGTCTCATGTAGCCCAGACTGCCCCTAACCTTGCTATACAGCGGAGAATGACCTTGGCCATCCATCTGAGACTCAGAGTAAAGGGGTGGGAAAAGGTCTTTCAAGCAAATGGTCCTAAGAAAAAAGCAGGTGTGGCCATATTAATTTCTAACAAAACTGACTTCAAACTAAAATCAATCAGAAGAGAT
>NC_022030.1:25724479-25725618 GCF_000317375.1 Microtus ochrogaster
AGACCTAGCAACACTCCCAAAAAAATACAACTCTTCCTTCACAGAGAGCAAGGAGAAAGAAAGTTAATGAAACAATATTGTAGAAAATACAACCAAACCTGCTTAAACACACATACGCACAAACACACACACTCGGAAGCCTGCTCGCATAAACTATATAAGACGGAAGCCAAAACTGCATGGTATTGGTGTCAGGGGCAAACAATAATAGAAAAGAATACAACACCTCAAAATAGACCTGACTATGCTTAACAGACTTCCAGGAGGGTTAAATGAGAAATCACTGGCCTTTCAACCCTAACCCAACACCTTATTAAAGAACTAAAAGCAATCATGGACTTAAGTAATAAAGTATAAACAGATTTACTGATAAATTTCAGATTAACAGAAAAAATGAAATCTTCAGGATCTAAAGAAAGAGAGAATACTTAGGTATGATACCAAATCCACAATCCAAAAGAAGAAAATATCCAAAAGTAACATCTTTTACTCTGTGAAAACCCAAGAAACCAGAAGAAAACACAGCTTCTGAAGGAGATAAGAGAAACTGGAGTCAGTAACCCATGCTATAAAGAAAAAGGCTACTGAGAAAGCTAAAAACACCTCTTAGATCCGTAAAAGAAATGATGTCACCATGCACGCTACATCCCCTTGACTGCGGAGACAGACAAGTTAAAATCGTCAGCTCCTACAAGAGCAGATTCCCACAAGCAGGCTGTGCGAGTGAGGAACTGCTGAAGCCCAATGTGGACATGTGGGAGGCAGAGCCTAGTGTACATATGACATCTCTCTATTGTTATTTCTCATGACTTAAAAGTAATTCATACATATACACTATATATGCACATATGTGAATATGCAAACCACGACAACGGGTGAAAACGAGGCCATGAATTTGAAGGAAAACAGGGAAAGGATATGAGAGGACTTAAAGGGAGAAATGCTGCAATTAAATCATAATCTCACAAATTAAAAAGCAATTCATAATTACATCAATAAAAATTTTAAATTTTCAAAATGCCCAGCCCTTAATATTAGGTATGGAGGTATACCCCAATAATACTAGCACTGGAGACAGAGTTAGCAGCAGGCAAAACAAGAAAGAGAGAGAGAGGGAGGAAGAGAGGGAGGGAGGGAGG
>NC_022030.1:25725718-25729822 GCF_000317375.1 Microtus ochrogaster
ATATGCACATATGTGAATATGCAAACCACGACAACAGGTGAAAACGAGGCAGATATCAAACCACACACACTAGTAATAGGAGACTTCAACACACCTCTCTCTCCAAGGGACAGATCAATCAGACAGAAACCTAATAGAGAATTAAGAGAATTATTGGAGGTAATGAAGCAAATGGACTTAACAGACATCTATGGGCAGTGAGACAGCTCAGCACGAGGGAACTTGCTGTTCAAGCCTGATGAGCTGAGCTCAGATCCCAAAACCTGCGGAAAAGCTGTGCATAGGAGCACAACCGTCCGTATTTCCTATGGGACATGGGAGGACAACTCTCCAGGAGCTCTAAGGAGAGTGAGGCTGACACGGGCCCCAAGCAAGACTTAGAAGCTGAGGACTGACACCTGGAGTCCTATAAGAATTATCCAAATCACTATACAACTCACACTGACAGTATCATCAAAACGTCTGTACAGTGATAACATGAAATAGCCAGATGGCTAAAACAGAAAAAGGAATGATTTCAACATTTATCAGCTTTTATGTGCTTCTAGCAGTAAGACTGAGAAAAAGCCATACTGAACAAGCAAGCAAAAGCCATAGTTACAAACTCAAAATTAGCTCTGCATGAACAAAGTAAAGTCCCTTTTCCAAAGCACTCCAATAGACAGAATCATAACTGTTGTGGAATATTCCTTTACACAGTATGTCACTGTGATTGGCTTAATACAAGGCTGAATGCCCAGTAGCTAGGCACGATTTTTAGGGCAGAGAGAACACTGGGAAGAAAACAAAGAGTCTCCAATCAAACACAGAGGAAGCATAACATGTAGGAGATGAAGTAACAAGCCGTGAGCCACATGACAGTACGTAAATTAATAGAAATGGGTTAAGTAATAAGAGCTAGTTAGAAACAAGTCTAAGCTAACAGCCGAGCTTTCATAATTAAGATTCGTGTGCTTATTTGGAAGCTGACTGGTGGGACAAAGAAAGATTAGCTTCACAAAAATACAAAGACAGTGCCATTTACTGCTAATTACTAGGTCACATCACGGACAAAATACTGTGCCTTAAATTTCTGCTAAGCTTTCTGTCTGAAAATGATGTTTCCAGGTCAATTTAAAGACAAAGTTAAATTCAAGTGAAACAGCTCTGGCCAGAACTGCTTTAGTGGATGACAATCTCCCCCCCAGAAGGCTAACCAAACGGAGAATGTATTTGCTCTTCATCTGACTGTCATATCATTGTGTCAAGAAATCTACACCAAGTAGCAACACCTGCAACTGAAGAGAGCAGAAATTTTTAAAGGAATTAATATAAGTCAATAGGCACTTATTGTGTAACCACAAGAAATAATTGTTAGGAACATAAAGGTACATAAAACCTGGAATACAGCCTTCAAACAATTTACAGTGAAGGAAAACAAGGTCACAGCAATGACAACCCAACTGAGATTCAAAAGTCACTCAGCAAGCCTATATTGAGCACCTATCTGTCACATTTCTTAGTGACAAAAACACTGAGATGAATAAGGTTACAGAAACAGATACAAATGGATGACAAATAATTCAACGGTGTACACACAAACACAGGTTTTAATAAACAAGGATAATGATAAAGATAAATAATAAATAAAGATCAGAGAGTAAAACAGCCCCGCTGGCCAGCCTTACTACCAGGCAGTTATAACACACACTTTAACCCCAGCAGACACACTAGCTGCCATAGAAACTGATGATGCATGCCTTTAATCCCAGCCCTAGAGATGAATATAAAACGGGAGGAGACAGCTCTCAGTCTCAGTCTCATTCTGAGATTCCTGGAGTCAGGATCGCCATTTCAGACTGAGGTCAAAGTAAGAGTCAGTGACTTGCTGTTTTGCTTTTGGAGGTCTTCAGGTTGAACCCAAATTTCTCTAAGTTTTTATTAATCGTACTTCATTCCTCCAACCCATAGAAAGGTGTGTGTGACTGAATGTAAAAATATGTGCTATGAAAAGACAGAGTAGAAACCAACACAGTTAAGTACAAGGCACAAAAATCTTATGGGAAAAATGGATCTGGAGGCACAGATCAGTGGAAGAGCACATGGACGAGGTCCTGAGTCCAGTCCCTAAAGAGACGGAGGAAGGGAAGAAGAAAGGAAGAAATGGGGGTAGAAAAGACAAAGGAAGGAAGTCTTTTTGCTAACCCATCCGGGGATGCTAACAGGAGCAGTATGAAAGTAGAGTCTCTTTATCTCTTTACATAGGAAGTGGCTTTGGAAAAGGAAGTGCTAGGCTCAACCCTAACATCCGCCAATGGTATAAAACGTACTTTATCTTGAGAGCTCAATTTTCTTTTCTTTCAGATGGAGATGGCATGTACCTATTATGCAGAGCTTTGTGGGGGTCAACCAGACAGGAAGTAGAGGCAGGGCGATGAGAACAGGAGTATTCTGGGAAGCAGGAAGCTCTCTCCACAGTTTTGCCCAGACCACCAGAAAGGCAAGATGTAAGCTGCCCCACTGAGAAAGGTATTGAGCTGTGTGGCTAACACAGATAAAAATAATGGGCTAACATAAGTTATAAGAGCTAATAAGTAGCCTGAGCTAATGGGTCAATCAGTTTATAATCTTATGGAGTCCTCTGTGTGATTTTTTCTGGGGCTCACCGGCTATGGAGTACCGGGCTGGACAGAAAGCCCACCAAGTAGGCCCCTTCGTGTTACAAATATGTATGAGTATTTTGTCTGTATGATGTCTGTACACAAAGTACATGCAGTACTCACAGAGACTTGAGGGGGGGCACTAGACTAGAGTATAGATGACATGAGCCACCAAGTGGATACTGGGAATTGAATCTCCAGGAAGGCAGCCACTGCTCCTAACCACTGAGCATCTATCCAGCCCCAAGTAATTAAGAAGGTAAAATTAAGTGCTCAAATATAGCTCAGTAGTACAATGCTTGCCTAGCATGCATAAGGCCCTATGTTCAATTCGAAATACCACAGATAAGAAGTAAGTAGAAAGAGAGATAGGGAAGCCAAAAAGATGGTGCAGGTAAAGATAATCACTTGTGTGCAAGCTTGTCAACCTGAATTCAATCCCTAAAATCCACATGGTACAATAAAGGAAATGACTCCTGCAACATGACTCCTTATCTCCACAGGTGCACCACGGTACACATGCATGCACACACACAAATAAAGAAAATTTAAATGGTGTTTTTAAAAGAGGGAGAGAAACTTTGACATTCTTAGGCATAAGAAGGTATGGCTGTGGCAGAAGGAGAGACTCCAATCTTGCTTATTGCCTATTGCCTATGACCTCCACATGCACATGGTAGCACATATGGCCACCTCAAATATATAACATAAAAATGTTTGGTAAGGCATGACTAATAAATACTTTTAGCAATTAATAATGTAAATTATAGCAAAACCAACCAATTTCAGAGAGAAAATTATATGCTATATATTGAGATCTGAATATGATTTGTCGTCCATCATGGACTTACATGTTTGAACACTTGATTCCTAGCTGGCCACACAGCTTTTGAAGGCTGTGTAACTTTAAAACGTAGAATCTTACTGGAGGAATTTATTACTGGAAGCAAGCATTGAAATTTTATAGCCTGGTCCTACATCCTATTCACTCTTCTACTTTCTGACTACAGATGCAGCATGACCAGCTACCTCCCACACCTGCTATAATGGACTGTATCACTCAAACTGTAAGCCACAATAAGCCCTTACTTCTTATCAGATCTGGTCACAGCAAAAAGAAAAGTAACTAGGGGCTGGAGAGATAACTCAGCAGTTAAGAGCACTGGCTGCTCTTCCAGAAGACCCAGGTTCACTTCACAATTCACAGCACCCACATGGTAGCTCACTCATTTGTAACTCCCAGTCCCAGATCTTATTTCTTCCAGCCTCCACGGGTGCTAGGTACACATGTGGTGCACACCCACGCTCACAGAATAAATTCATTTTTTAAATGTGAAGTAACTAACATACCACTCACATTAAGATTATAGATGAGAGCAAATGTGCAAGCAGCTTAGCAGGAAATAGTCTAGCACCTAGAGTAAAGGGGACTGTCCTAGAAGCCAGCTGTAGCCTCCTTCTTCAG
>NC_022030.1:25732947-25741918 GCF_000317375.1 Microtus ochrogaster
TGTACCCACAGTGCCAGTGAAAAAAACAATAGAACTCAGTATTCAGCAAACTCTGCTGCATGGCAACTTCCTGACATAAAGCCCTCCTCCATCCTAGAAGGAAGGCCATGAAGACACAGGAAGCTGTAAAGGAGGGTGAAATATTCCATCCTACAAGGACGTTCCAAAGACATAGGTGTTCTAAAGGAAGGTGAAACATCCCGCTCTGCAAGAACACTCATTAAATTCACAAAGTAGACAACTCACAGGATTCAGAAAGTACCTGAAACTAATCAGAGTCACGAGGCCCACTCACTGAACATATATGGGCAGTAAGGGCTGCTGAGAGACACTCTGAGACAAGCTGATGTGCCTAGAAAAGGTTCAGACAAGACAACCTAGGAGAAGCACAGACCAGACCAGATGCCCTGAAGGGGATCAAACTGAGCTCCCTGGAACGGACACTGCCTACGGTTGTGCAGTGCACTCCAGGTTCCAGCTTTCATGAGATATCACCCATGCTGGGGTCATGTCACCCATGCTGGGGTAATGCTGGGATGATGTCACCCATGCTGGTGTGAGCTTTTGGTGATGCAGCTGATTCTGAGTCATTTCTGCTCTGGTAAGCGACTCCAATAAAACACAGTGGCTGACAAAGTGGACTTTGGTGGTATTCATACTTTGGTCAGTTACTGGTTCCCTGTCTGGGGTGAGCAGATATACGTTCATGTCTCCCCAGGAACAGTGTCACACAACACTCTCAGCTTTAGCTGGGGGTTCTTGTTCAGTGATCAGTAAGCAAGCCTGGCCTAAAATCTGACCTACCTGCCAGCCCCACATAAGGACAGGCAGAATCTATCTTACGTGCTTCAATGGCTACAACTTTTGGGTGTGCTCCTGGTTAAGTTGTAAGAAGTTTGATAACCCTGAATGCCTGGGCTGGAGCAGTGGAAGATCAATAGACCAGAGACCTGTATCTTTCAGATATATGACTCCAAGTCAAAAGTATCAAGTCCTGGAGCTCCTTCCTCACAAATGTGAGAAATTTAACAGGGCCACTTACAAGCACTTATACATGACATGTAAATCTCAATTCCAGCTAAAATTGGACGCTAATATCTTTAATTTTCTGCCCTTGTCTCCTTTCTTTGAACTAAGAATCAGTCTTTGACAACTCAAATAGAGGGCATAGCACCAGAATTAACCAACAAGCATTCTTTACGTGGCTCCTCTATCCGTATCTAAATAGGATGAAGTGGCTCCCCTTTCTCCGCAGGTTCCAGTTTCAGAGCCCTTTTCTACTTAAGCTAGTCCTCTGGTTGACAAGTGGTTCCCAACCCTAGCAGAAAAAGACATTGTAACTGGTGAGACCCAAAGGAACAATAAAATGCTTCTAGATTCAAATGTAACCATTTCAAGACTCCTTTATTCCATGATCATCAATTCATTTTAGCATCAGCTATTACTGCCTAGAAAGGGTTCTTTTCTTGTTTTGTTCAAACTGGGTGGAGCAAAACAGGGAAACACTTCACAGACTTTTAAAGTTATACAGAGCAGCCCCTCTCCTTGCTCAAATTCCCTTTCTTCTCAATCGAACATGTTTTTCCCCATCTTTGAAAAGTTCTACCTAAGAGCTAGGGACGTGGTTCAGTGGCTAAAGGGCTTGTTCAGCAAGCACAAAGCCCCAAGTTCAATCTCCAGGATTTTATAAACCTGGTACAATCGCACAAACATGTAATCCTAGCACTTGGGAGGCAGAGGCAGGAGGAGCAGACATTGAAGGTCAGCCTTGGCTATATAGCAAACTCAAGGGCAGCTAAAGGCACATGAGACCCTTTCTCAAACCCAAACCAAACAAAAAGGGTATGGAATGCTGCTTCAAAGTCGTCTGTAAATGCCTCCCACCAAGTTTAAGAAAGATCAATAAAAATCTGTGAAATCCCAAATCTAGTAAAGGAGTGTTCCCTAGGTGACGGCTCCAGCCAGGGAGAAAAAAATACATAAATCTTGTCAAAGTGCGCCACGCTCTGGTTGTGTCTACTGACTTGCCTATATGAGATTTACATTTCAATCTGCTTTATACTCCAAATGGTGCGCCTTTGTCAGAGACATATGCTTAAGCTACCACTGCCTCATGATAGTCGGTTTCTAGACACACATTACTAGACAGAAGCTTAGGCAACAGTTAAAAGGTGGAGGATGAATAATGAGGGCCTTAAGCAGACTTCTCATTTAATTTCAAAAGCTAGCGCAGTAAGTCAAATATAAATCTCCTAGCTTTCTTTTCTCAACTTGATACAACCAAATGAAAAACGTAACTCAGCTAATATATGCTTAAAATTTGAATGATATTTTGAAAAGAAAAAATACTCGGACTCTTTTATCTCCTACAACCTCAGAGAATTAGAAGCAAAAGGCAAATTGCAAAGTTTTAGGTAGATAACATTCTTAAATAATTCCCAAAACAGCCATCAAGTAAATTTGTGTCTTCAAACTCTAACTAACCCTTAAGTGAAAAACCAGATCATCAACAACAAAGAGGCAAATAGCAAAGTGGGGGACTATTTAACAGAGGAGAACAAAGAATCATAAGAACCAAATGGAATGCATGAAACCTGACTGAATCCTGCATTAATAAAACTCCAGAGAAAACTTCACAAGGATAATTGGTGTGGCCTGAATACAGAACGTCACACAACACTGCTGTGGTTTGGATGGACACAAAAGTCCTCCAAAATTCCCTGTGTTGGTCTGAATGTAGAGGCTGGACAGTGGGGGGAGTGCAGGAAAAGCTGTCCTCTGGATGTGACACAGCTGTGGCACTGAAGATCTCACAGTACCTGTGATTATCTACAGAAGACCTGTACAAGATGAGGCAGTCAACAACCCACCATAGACAGTGGAGGGACTTGTGAGGCAGTCAAGGGTTCCTGGGAGAGAGTACCATTTTCTTCCATAGTACATCCATGTGCAGTTGCCAAAACTCCAGAAAATACATCCTAACCAGTGCAAGAAATACTGCCTAAACTCAGAAGGTCACAGAAGCAGAGTTCTGAAAGTGGGAGGAGTACTTGTCGGGAAGTGATGAGTATGAGAGAGGATGAGAGAAAGAATGTAAAAATGACCAATACGTGAAGTGCATATAAGGAGTTGTCAAAGAATGATATGTTTTTAAAAAAAAAACCTGGAAAAAGTGTGAGATTTTAATCATTTTGTGGGCAAATGTAATTAAATTTTTAATATATATATATGTATGTATAAAATATAATACTATTCAGCTGAAAAGAAAAATAAAATCATGTGTAACAGGAAGCCCCTCATTTGCTCCTGGCCACTTAGCCCCAAAATAACAACACAGAAACTATATTAATTAAAACACTGTTTGGTCCATTAGCTCTAATTTCTTATTGGCTAAATCTGACATCTTAGTTTAACCCATTTATATTAATCTGTATATCGACACATGACAGTGGCTTACCAGCAAAGATTTAGCATGTCTTACTCTGGTGGTGGCTCTGTAGTGACTCTCCCTGACTCTGCTTTTTTTTTCCCAAAATTTAGCTTTGTCTTCCCTGATTACCTAAGTTCTGCCCTATCAACAGACCAAAGCAGTTTTTTAATTCATTAATGATAACTACAGAACATAGAGGGGACTCCCACATCATTTCCCCTTTTTTGTTTAAATAAAAAAGAAAGCTTTAATTTTAACATAGTAAAATTACATATAACAAAACAGGTACCAAGCAAGAATTACAGTTAAAATATTTTTATTTACTTCATCCTTTATCATAACTAAGGAAAACTATAACTATCTATCTATTCTTCAACTCTATCAAAGACTTTAGAAGGATATAATGTTACCTAAGTAAACAGGAAGTACATTATAAACAACTTCCAAAACTCTAGAATTGACAGAGACATCTCGCTGCCTGAACAGTCACCCAAAGTTCTTTTGTACCATTGGGGCATCCATCTTCAGCCTACAGGCCCATAGTATCTAGCATACTTTTCCATAAAGCAGGAAATTTCAAAGACAGTTCCGTCTATACTGGCAATTTTCAGTCACTTCTTCTGTGTCCTGCAGAACATATGGCAGATTCTTTCATGAAGCAGAACTCCCGAAGGAGTCATTGCTCTGTAGGTCCTGTATGTCAGTTTATGCAACAGTCCAGGCAAAAGCAGTTTCTTGCCCAAATGGGCTGACCAACTCCATAAGGAGCCCCTTTGATGTCCATCTTTCTCTTGAAGTAGATTGGCGCTGCCAGGAGTAGATGTGTCTCATTGTCATGAAAAGTCCAAATTTTTAATTTTTTTTTTTATTTTTCGAGACAGGGTTTCTCTGTAGCTTTTGGTTCCTGTCCTGGAACTAGCTCTTGTAGACCAGGCTGGCCTCGAACTCACAGAGATCCACCTGCCTCTGCCTCCCAAGTGCTGGAATTAAAGGCATGCGCCACCACCGCCCGGAAAAAGTCCAAATTTTTAAACATTTTAAATGCCATATTCTGAAGGACTCTGAAAGATTTGAAGAATCCCTATCCATTTGAAATACTTCTCTGTACATCTAGAAAATCTAAATAACATGACTACAAATTTGACTATTATAGATGATTATCTATTAACCTATATTTTCCATGGACTTCCTACAGGAAAAGATCATAATGAGTGAGGCAAACCAGGCCCAGAAAGACAAATGTCACATCTGAGGTTCCAAATTTTCATATGTGAGTTATGTACCTTAAAGTAAAAGCAGAAACCAGTAAGGTAAAAGGGGACCACTGCTGGGTGGGGACACAAAAGAGGAGAAAGTAGCAATGTACAAAGTGATCTGTTGTTGAAAACAGGAAAAACAGGAGGTTCTAACTAGGGAGGGAGGAAGGAGAGAAATAGGTAAATACAAAAGTAGGAGAGGGCAGTAAAACAGTAAGACTGTCTGAACATCAGAAACACACTACTAATGATTCACCTAAATAAGACGTGTGTGTATGTATGTGTGTATACATATTTCTGTATATAAATATGCATATATAGTTTAGATGAAATGTTGACATCTGGGCTAACAATGCTCCCTCCAAGAGCCAAAGTCAAAACCTCAATAACAGGTATGCAACGTCCTCTTTTGAGCTGTTGGTCAGGACTGTCTAAGAAACTCCTAAAACATTAAAGGCTATTGCTATTGTCCATGGTTGCCCCCCAGATGTAGAAGGTAAGTCCCTATTGCTGAAGACATCACATACTTCAAACAGAGACCCCAGAGTCCCAGCTGGAATTGACCTGCAAACCTTCTCCCTGAGGTCTAGTTTTTATGGTACCAGAAGGCACCATGCATGCTTCCAAGAAGGAAAGCTACCAACCATACTACCCAGGTATGGTGTCTATTAATCATAACAACAACAAGTATGGCATACTAACTCTAGGGGTAGAGTAGAGTCACACATACCTTGGCAATAACCAGCAGCTCTCTAATTAGACTCAGAATCTGCTCAACAAGAGGGAAATTGTACCTGGTACTAGAAACCTAGCAACTACCCACGGCTAGTGAAGTCAGTTTGACCTATAACTGCCACTTTACTGAACCACCACAACCCCTGACTACATTCTAAATATTGTGCTATACCCATTGACAAGTGTAGTCTTAGCCCCTCAACAAGGAAACTTCTCTTTACAACTGATGGAGACCATTACAGAAAACAACAAGTCAAAATGCAGTCATAGAGCCCAGTCCCAGTGGATACAGCTATAAAACATTCCCACATCTAAGGCTCTGGGCACATTGTGCAAACGGAACAGAAAAACCGTAAGAGTCAGAGGGTGAGGGAGTTTGCTGTGAGACTG
Source organism: Microtus ochrogaster (assembly GCF_000317375.1). NCBI lineage: Eukaryota > Metazoa > Chordata > Mammalia > Rodentia > Cricetidae > Microtus > Microtus ochrogaster. The sequence goes on from NC_022030.1 coordinate 25,738,759, forward strand.
TGCCTCCTAGAAACAGCAGAAGGGACACCCGTAAAGTCTCACCAACATGACTGCCTAAATATGAGCTGAACAAGGACAACAACAGACATGCCAAAGTGGATGAAAGAAAGCCCACAAGGCCTCAACCCTACACAAGGGAACTACGAGCAACCAAAGAATGCAGAAAGCAGAAGATTAGTCTTCCACCAGAGAAGAGCACACTAATTGGCTATATCCAATACCAAATGATCAGCCCTAAAAACATACATATAAATAATGTTATACGGCCTGCACAGGTTATATTTATGTATTTAATAATATATATGCATATACATGTATGAAATGACAATCTATTGAAAAAGAGGCCATGAATTTAAAAGAGAGCAAGGAGTGACATATGGGAGGGCTTAGAAGAAGGAAAGGGAAGGGGAAATGATATAATTACAGTATAATATCAAAAAATAATAATTATAAATAAATCTCTTTGGCTCTCAAACAAACAAAAATCTACATTGGCATTCAACCTCCAAGGTGATACCTCAAGACCCAGTAATACCACTTTTGAGTATATATCCAAAGAATGCTCAATCATGCCACAAGGACATGTGCTCAACTATGTTCATAGATAGCAGCATTGTTTGTCATAGCTAGATCCTGGAAACAACCTAAATGCCCCTCAACCAAAGAATGGATAAGGAAACCATGGTACATTTACACAATGGAGTACTACACAGCAGAAAAAAATAGCGACAGCTTGAATTTTGCAGGCAAATGGATGGAGCCAGAAAACATCATATTGAGCCAGGTAACCCAGACACAGAAAGACAATTATCACATGTACTCACTCATAAGTGGTTTTTAAACATAAAGCAAAGAAAACCAACCTACAAATCACAATCCCAGAGAACCTAGACAACAATGAGGACCCTAAGAGAGACATACGTGGATCTAATCTACAGGAGAAGGAGAAAAAGACAAGATTTCCTGAGTAAATTGGGAGCATGGGGAGCATGGGGACCATGGTAGAGGGTTAAAGAGGAGGGGAGAGGCAGGGAGGGGAGCAAAGAAAAAATATATGGTTCAATAAAATCAATATAAAAGTAAAGCATGCTGAGTTTGGTGTCAGGCATTTGAAAATATAGGACTGATAGGCACACAGGCTGAAAAAGCAATATGGATATTGAGATTCTGCCAATCAAAAGTATTAGTTGAAAAAACTAATCTGATCACAAGTGCCACATGCAAAATGACAAGCAAAAATAAATTACATATGAAATGGTAGTAGCCTTCTGAAGTATAATAATCTAATATAAAGAGCACTAAAATGTTAACACAAAACTATTACAGACAGGTTCAGAGGCCAAACCAAAAATCAAAGTCATTAGCAATTTACTAAGAACAGTAAAGTAATCCTACCTTACTACTACCATTGATGGCCATGTCTTAGCTAAAGGAGCAGGTCCATGGTGAGGAATTACACATTAAGGATGAAGAAGACACTTGAGAAAGTGTGCAGTGAAGTCTCACGGGAGTGACCATAGGTCTAGCCAAAAGAACTGGGCTGTAAGAAGAAAGGTAAGGAGTCAGAAGTACTCATCACAGAGGAGAGAGATAAATACGTACATGTGAAGTGCAGTGAGGTTCTTATTAGAATCTAATGGCCACTTTTTCCCCTTCACCACATAAGACAACCTCATGGACCTAACTTGCCTGCCCACCGCTTTCTCCCTTTTCTCTCCTTCCACAGTTGCCCAGATGCTTACCCCTTTCTTTGACACGCAACCCACCTAGTCCTAGCTCTGAAGAGCCTGTTTTTGGTTTTCTCCATTTTCAAAGCATAAAACTAACTTCAAGCTGGAAGCACAGCAGAAACAGTGAGGTACTACCCTTATTTAAAAATGCTACATGTGGTGAGCCCCACCCCTAGACAAAGAACTACGTGCAAGTAACACCTACCGAGAAAGAGTCTTCCTTAGTAAGAGCTCCCTAATTTATTATCCAACACCAAGTGGTCAGCCCAGAAATCATGTACATACATGTAACAGTAAACAGACCCAACAGGTTGTGTTTGTGTTTATATATTTGTGCATGTGCACACAGGTGCACACACACACACACACATGCACACTATTTAATCAAATTTGACCAAATATAATCAAAGAAAACAGGTCATGAATTTGAGAGGGAGTAAGGGGAGGCTAAGGAAAGGTTGGAGGGATGAAAGAGAAAGGGCAAAATGATAAAACCATATTTTAACTACAAAAAACTGGAGTGAAAAGCCACAGTCAGAAGTAGTAATTAGGTATGCAAAAGATGACAAAGGGTTAATGAAAACTTTCCCAACAAAGACATATTTTCTGTCTCAAATGCTTTAGAACATATTCATTGATTTGGCAGGTTTTATCTCAATTCTTGGAAACTAAGAGGCCTCTTGGTTGTGGTCTTTCCTTTATCACTGATGTCCAGTTACAGTGATCCCTTTGAATTCACATGGATTAGTCCTGGGACCCCTGCAGATGCTCAGGTCCTTTATATAAAACAGCACAGAGCAGGGGAGTGGGTTCCACCAAAAAAACCCACGCTAACATGCCAGCCTACTGAGTCCGTACTGCCAGGACACCTCCAGAGAGATAGAATGGGAGGCAGACAGCAGACTACAAACAAGTGAGAGAGTCTGGAGAACCCAACACAGCTTGGCAGAACAAAAGAGACCTTGCCTCAAACCAACTCCTCAAAGTTGTCCTCTGACCTCCATATGCACCCCACCACATGTACACATGACAACAGTTTTAAGTAAAAATAAAACAGATGTGGCACAGTATTGCATAAAAAGTGCCCACATCATCCTAAGTACGTTAAGCCCTCTCTAGGTTACTAATACATATTACAGTATAAATGTTATGTATCAGTCGGTACACAATATACAGTATTTTGGAGGAATAAGGACAAGGAAAGAACAAATCTGTGCATTACAATACAAACGCGTTTTTAATATGACATCTTTGAGCAATAACGGCCTGAATCCACGCAAACATCTGTACGAATACAAGGACCGTATTACGTGCTCTACAACCTTGTAACTTTCTTCTCTTCTGCCTCATAAAAACCTTCTGTTTCTAACCCTGGATTATAATCCTCTGTCCTCTCTCTCTTCTCCTCATCCCCACCCCACATGTGTGTG
>NC_022030.1:25742063-25770789 GCF_000317375.1 Microtus ochrogaster
GTGGGTCCTAGAGGTTGAACTTTGGTCATCAGGCGAGCACAGCAAATGCTTTTCACCCACTGAGCCATCTCTCTGGCCCATCTTATTTTTATTTATTTATTTACTGCCATTCCCCTTAACTTTAATAAGACCCAATGGCATTTCACACGTCACCAGAAACATCTGCCTTCCTTCCAGTCAGGAAACCGACATCAGTCACATTCTCCAAGTCTTCCACTCTCCCAGTGATCGCCACATCTCCAAAGATACCTTCACTGCCTCCAAACATTTTATTTCTTCTAGATTTGGCATGGTTCTCAATGCTAACGTGACTGCAAATCTAACCTCCGCAGAATTTAAAATGTCATTAAATCCCTCTTCTTCCATTAAACTGTAAATGAGGGAAGGAATTTCTATCTTGTTAATGTCCTGCACACCACAGCTGAGACACAGCAGCCGCCAAGCGAGTGTAACTGAATGAGCTCCATCATAAAGTGAATTACAGTTCTCTCTGATGAGTACATAGTGGCAGAAAGTAAGGCTTCTGAATGAGTTCCTGTAGGTGGCAAAATGTATAACTGAAAATATTTAAATAGGAATTTTAGTCATCACTTCTTTTATATTCTTTCAGAAAAGCACACAAGTTATACCATAGCAATATAGTATATATTATTAAGTCAGAAGACAACTTGCAGAAGCAGGGGCTCTTCCAGCATATGGACTCCTGGGATTGAACTCAGGACCTCAGGCCTGCTGGCAAGCACCTTTACCAGATGAATCATTTCACTGGCTCTCATTTTTTATGTTTCTCTCCTTTTTTCTTTTAGACTTTATTTTTTTATTTTTTTTTTAATTTTTAGGTAAGGTCTCTCTGTGTAGCCATGGTTGACCTGGAACACACTCTATAGACCAGATGGCCTCAAACTTTCTGAGGTCCACCTGCCTCTGAGATCTGCCTGCCTCTGACTCCTGGGTCCTGAAACTGACAATGAATGCCACCAAGCCCTGTGTACATTTGTTTATGTGTATGTACACAAGTCTGTATGTGTGCCACATATGGACATGTCCCCAAGAGGGCCAGAAGGGACATTGGACACCTGGAAGATGGAGTCACAAGCAGTTAGGAGTCACCTGACATTGGTGCTGGAAACTGAACTCAAATTCTCAGGAAAAGCAAGTGTTCCTAATCTCCAGTATTCCCATTTTTAATATTTCTATGGAATCAAATGCAGCAAGTATGTACCAATATATACACTGTATAAGTAATTAGTTCCTTTCCAAATATATCCCCAAATCAGAGTAATCCACTCAGTTTTTAATATTTAAATGTTTGACTCTCTTGCCAGTGCTGTAACTGGGTTATTTAGAATTTCACGTTTTCATCTTTTGCTGTGGTATGGTCATGCTCAACACACTACATGGAACAGAGAAAACTGTTCAACTGGATCCAGGCTCAATACTGAGCAGACAAATGTTTCCTCAAGACAGCCAGTCAAAGCACCAATGTGGTTTCTCTTAATCTCTAGCTAAGTCTTCTCTATATTTTTTCTGTGGAAAAGCATTTTCATTAATATTGAAGTGGATTCATTTCAAAATGAATTACTGATGATGTGTTCAAGCAGGACTTTATTATACTATAGATTTGTGAAGAAATAGGGTTCTTTGTGTTGCTTCATATGCATTATCATCGTTATCAGAACCCAGCCAGGATTCCCACAGCACAACTGGAGACGAATGAGTCCTCTGTGGCACCCCTTTATCTTCCCCACTGACTGACTTGTGTGATGCCACAGGTCCTCATCTCTCACACACTCAGACCAAATGGAATTCCCATTTCTCAAATGTGTTTTTCTTCACAGATGGGGATTAGGTGGAGCCAGAGCAGCACTTGGGGGAAGAATGTACGAGAAGCAAAGGTACAATGATATCCACAAGAGGACAATGTTGAAAGTAGAGATGGCATCTCCCTAAGGAGAAAGAGCAGTTTAGAATATCTTTATTCCAGCCCTCTCTCCGGGAATGCAAATCCATTGACTATACATGCAGCCACCCGGCCCTATCATATGATCTGTCAAAAACAACAGGACGAGGAAACACTGCTGTGACATGCCTCTGGCTACTATTTTTGCTGCAATTAACTCTAGGTAGGGCTCTGAAATAGGACTTGTTAGTATATGAATCTGAACTCTAACGGGCTTGTGCTGGTGAGATGGTTTAGGGGGTAAGAACAGCTGTTCTGCAAGCATGAGAACCTGAGTTTGAATCCCCATCCCCTGTGTAAAACAGCTAGGCAGGCTGGCCCAGGTCTATAGCTTCAGCACTGTGGGGCAGAGATGGGCAGAACCGCAAAGCTCACTGCCCAACCAGCCTACACTAGACAGCTTCAGTTCAGTGGCAGACTCTGTCTCAAGGCAATAAGGCAGAGGGCGATACAGAAAGACACCCCATGTCCTGCTGTGGTGTCCACATGTGTCTCACAGGCATAGGCACACCCACATGCATGTACCTCAGTGACACACCCAGAGACAGACCCACAACTACAGCAAACTAGCACTGGATGGCAGGCCAAGATGAACAGCAAACTAGCATTCTCACTTCCTACAATGATACAGAAGACAAATAACTGTTTTAATTACTATTTCACTCAAATATGTGCTGACAACTATTAGCCATGTGACAAAAAAACAGACCAAAAATCCTGCCTCCGTGGAGATTATACTTTAAAAAGGAAAATCAAAAAGATTTTTTTAAAAAAAAAATTAAAACTAGCTATGACAATCACTACAGAAAAGAAACTCAGTTAAGAAGCTTGGGAGAGGTAGACTAATGGTAACATAACAGAGACCCGAAGAGGATAAAGACAGGAGTTATACCAAGACCTGGAGAAAAAGCACTGCAGGCCAAGGGGGAGAGAATACAGAGTCTCTGTTTAAGGCGCAGCAAGGAGGCCTGTGTGTGCAGAATAGTGGAGAGAATAAAAATCTTAGCAAAGATCCTGCAGCGAAGAGACAAGGACCACAAACTGTGGCTCATCTGCAGAGCCCCTGCTGCCCCCTGAAGACTGTGGGAAGGGCCAGCTTCTCGAATGGATGAAAGGCTGCACACCAACAGAGTCTCACTAGGAGTCATGTGAAAGAAAAATGATGCTGAACTAGGATGAAGGAAGTGGAGGTGTAGGAATTAGATTTCAGAATGATTTTGAAGCAAGAGAGAATGTGTTGAATGATTATGTGGGAGACATTAAAGAAAAGGAACTAAGGATCACTTCAAAGATTAGGGTTTAAGCAAAGTAACAATGGTGCTGCCACTTTCAGATGGGGAGTATGGTTTCCTAATATGACGATTGTCATCTGAGTTCACAAATCATCTTGGCACTCTCCTTTGTGCAAAGTATGATGCTACCAAAAGAGCCCCCACCAGCCAAGTGCGGGAAATCCTCCCAAGCTACACAAGAAGAACACAGACAGACCTCAGACATACTCAGCCTCACTTAGAGAACAGATTCGATCCCTACGACATCAGCAAGCCCGCAAGCACTGAGTGTCACAGAACTCAAGCACCAGCCTAACTCTGTGACAAGCAGGAAGCTTTGGAAGCCAGAAATGCTCTCTTGCCCTGCAACCTGCCAGACACCAGCATATAGGAATCTTTACCTATGTATAAACTGCAGAATGCAGAGTTCCCTAGCTCTCACTTTAAAAAAAAAAAAAGTAATACTTAATAAAGTCAATGACTATGACTCTATTGAATCATCAAAAGTTTGAAGAGACAGCTTAAGTTTTTTTTTTAATTAAATTTATTTCCTTTTACAGAAGTAGATCCTTAAATTTGCAAATGTTTCAAGAAATGACTTTATCAAATGCCAAAATTCTACAGGACTTAAAACTTTTGTTCATATTCATTTCTAACCATCTTTCTCTGTAAAATGACTGATTAAAAGCATTCTCAAAAGACATAAAGCACACCTTTAATCCCAGGACAGAGGAGGCTAAGGCAAGCCAATCTCCGTTTGAGGCCAGCATGGTCTACATGGTGAGAAACGCATCTCAGAAACTTAAAACTAAATTTTAAAAGAAGTAAGTGCACTCCCATTTGAGCAATGTAATTTTACAGACACTCCTTTGACTGGGCCAATGTAAGGAGCATTTTAAGGTACTAAGTGCCTAGTATATAAAGACTCCTAAAACAGTTACACTGCAGAGACAGTTTTCACCATAAAACTAATTGCCATTTTTCTCTAATAATTGATGCCATTTAGAACAAATACTGTAGTGTTTTCAGTCAAGCGCTTTTTGCTGCTGGATAACATTTGCTGCAACTTTTAAATGTTGGATTCTTCATTATCAATTACACAAAATCAGCATAATAGCATTTTCTATTATATTACAAGAACAACCAGAAAACACGGGACAGACTTTCATTTAAGGAAAGAGGAATTCCCTTGATCGCAACAATAAAACGGCAAGGTTTGTCTCAAGCATTTGTCACAGATAAGTCATAGACAATTCTGATGACTTTTTTCAATACTTAAAGTAAATCCAAGTTTGTTCCTCTAGTGATAAGACTGTAACACCTCCATTCTGATAAACCTGAGTGGGAAAGGAAGATAAATCACAGCTGGCATCTAGAAACCGCACTAGACTGTCACACGTGCAAACATCTTGTACTTGGGTGGGGAAAAAAACATGGAGAATCACTAACTTAATCAAAACGTGTGCAGCAGGATGGGACAGTCACTGCCGCATAGCATAGTTCAACTAAGGCCTAGTGGAGGGCTTACTCAGTGCACCCAACATCCACAAGCTGTCTGCGCATTTAAACTGTTTTCTTTTAAAAACTAGAATCCCATAATTAAACAGTTTAAACTTTAAACAGACTAAGTGAATGAGATCCAAAGTAGGAGTGCTAATAAGAAATTTAAGAAAATCAAATTTAGCCGGGCGGTAGTGGCGCTCGCCTTTAATCCCAGCACTTGGGAGGCAGAGGCAGCAGGCGGATCTCTGTGAGTTCAAGGCCAGCCTGGTTGACAAGAGCTCATTCCATGACAGGCACCAAAACTACAGAGAAACCCTGTCTCAAAAAGCCTAAATAAATAAATAAATAAACAAATAAATAAATAAATAAAATTTACCTTCTCTCTATGGATTTTAATTCAATACTTTCAAATGAAAGGAATTTACAGCACACTCAACCAACAACAAATGGCATCCTAAAGCTAAAGAAAATATTTTAAGAATTGAAACTATTGATATGATGAGGGGGAGGGGGAACAGTCCTTAGGGAAGAGAGAGGAAGGTAAATAAGAGGAAGGAGGGAGGTAAAATAATATGGATGGCTGAAAAAGTCACAAAGAATTAAACCATTAACTACTAAAAAAAACTATAATGCACATAATTCAGTGTGTGTGTGTGTGTGTGTGTGTGTGTGTGTGTGTGTGTGTGTAGTTTTAATGAACTTTTTTCATCTGGGATTACAGATAAAAAAAAAAAAGAGCCAAAGACCACCTAACAAAAGCCAAAATCCCCAATACCAGAAATAAGAAGCCCTCTTTTAATTGTTAGCTAGGACTGTCAGAGCTCCTGCTTACACCCGAGAGGTGGAAGAGGCTACCCCTATGCACTTCAGAATCAGGATCCAGAGCCCCTGGTCTGAGAAACTGATCTGAGTGCCCCTTCCCTGAGAACCAGCTTTGCTGGTACCAGAGTGTGCTTGCCCATTCTCTGTGTTCTCCTCCCTCCTCACATCTCTCTCTCTCTCTCTTTTCTTTCTCCCTCTCTCCCTCTCTCTCGCCCTCTCTTTTTCTTTCTCCATCTCCTCTCCCCCCCCATCACCTTCTGAAGCTGTAAGCAAGACCCCAGTTAAATGCTTTCTTTTATAAGAGTTGCCTTGTTCATGGCATGTCTTCAGTGAAAGAGTTCGAACTAAGACAGAACCATCCTGCTAACACCAGAACAGATGAAAAGTGATGTAAAGAGCTGAACACAAAAGCTGAGCACTTCCTAACTTCAGGCATTTTTACTCACATTGTCTCCTTTCTCTGCATAACTACTGTATGAGGTAATTCTATCTTACTCATTTAATAGAAGAGGAAACTATGATTTGATGATATTAAGTAATTTGTCCAAGATCCCACAAAAGAGAAACTGGAGCTGAAGCCCAAGTTATATGGCTTCAAAATAAGCCGTTCTTCTTTTCACTGCACTTTCCCAACCTGGCAGGGAACTCTGTCATTAAAATTTCCAGACTTTTAATTAATACTTACTGAGGAAAGAGATAATATCAAGCTTATAATGGATAGTAATCATATAGACTGAATATTAGTCATAGTTTTATAACTACAGATGAAGATTTGAGAAATAATTACAAGTTATGCATGATGTTACATTCTTTAAAGCTGAATATGTAAGGCCCCTAGAATGGGGACATTTTTCTTAAAATTTATTTTCTTAGAAAGGTACTAAGTAAACTTCAGTTTACTTATATAATTTTGAATTTCCAAAGCTTTTGACGACCCCATAATGTGGTAGTCATACATCAGCAACTACAAGCATTATTACCGTGCTTGTTCCGACAGAGTAAGAAAAAAGCAGCTACTTTATTCTGATTTCTCTGTTTTAGCTCTAATATAGCCTCTATTCTGTTTTTCCCCAGATCCGGAAGCGGCTAATTTAGTGTAGCCAAGCCTCAAACTCAGGAACTCTCTAACACAGATGCAGATGTAGATACACTGGACGGTATACACCAGACTGTCATAACTGACAGTATCGTGTGGTACATGGCAAATTTCGGTTATTTTCAGAACAGTAACTATGATAGAATTACTTTTCTTCTCTGTATCTTCTCAACTGACTTTGCAGAACTCATCCTGAGTAACTAGATGAAAATGGGAATAAAAAGAGTAAGGAGGAGGAGAGGCAGGGAAAGCAGCACTCTGGTGCAAACATTGCATGCGAGTCACCATTGCCAAGTTAGCTGAATTCACTCAAGTTCAGAACTGTGTCCTTGTTCTGATGTATACACCACAATAAATATGCCCCAAAACAATCAAAATCTTATCCATTTGTAAATTCTGAGAACTACCTCTTAAATATTTTAGAAATTAAGTGTGTACAAAGATAGGTATAAAGTCTTTCTGAAATTTAAAAGGTCACAAATATTTAAGAAAAATTTCCCTAAGACTGAAAAGATACAATTACTATATGTATATAAATGAATGCCATTTCCACTTCTGTTCTGAAGTTCTGTGTTAAGATCTTCCATCATTAACCCTATGACACAACACTGAAGAGAGTTGAAGTCCTGCTGAAACACTAGTAAACCTAGTGAACAAGGTTACTCGGTATCCACGTAGTTATTTTCTTAAGCTGCATTTGCAAATTCTTTTCCATCACAAAATACATTCTTCCAAAACAACATGCATAAGATTGGTCCAATTTATTCAGTTACATGATCAAAACACTGAATAAGCGATCATTCCTTGGTTCTCACTCCAAAAGATGTACATCATGGTGCAAAACTGCCATCTACTAACATAAAGCCAAGCTTAGAACAGAACGCTGGTGTCTATGACAAGTTTGCAGGCTATCTTTTCTGTGACTACCACAATGACATTGCTAATCTCGGCGTAGATACAAAGATCTGTCTTTCCACACCTCACAAACACACTGAGTAATGCTTCGTGGAACTAAACTACTACTGCCTTTTTCCTGCTACTATTTAGTTTTACTATTTCCACTTATAAACAAGGACCTTACAATATTTTGATCTTCTATACAGTTATGCTAACTTTTCCAATCTGATCGTTTCAGTTCCTCTGCTGTTAATATTTATTATGGAACAGCTATTAAAAGGTACTGCAGCCACATTAAACAAGCACACCTCCCTTTTTCTAACTTTTGACAGGAGCAGAAAAGACCGTGAATCTGAAGAGTTTACAGACAAGTTAGAGCGACATGGCAACCAAGAATGAAATTCGAGTATCTCGTCCAGAAATGCCTGGACTACTTCTCCCACGCCAATGACATCTACCTTTGAAGCAGAGCAGACGCTGCTTTTACAGGACACTACATAATCTCAGCTAGTGTATATTAATACTGTCAATGCAGAAAAGAAACAGATCTTCGCCAAAGGTCTTTTATGGAAGAAAACCGAAAGTGTTTCCAAGAATGCCTATGTACTCTCTTAAAACATCTCTGGGACCTTTGAAAACCCTTAACTCGAGGGCTATCAGAAAATCTTTTCTTGGCTGTAAAATACACTCAACCTTTAATATCCTGTGGCTCTTCCACTACCATCATAAATCCTGAGGAGCTGTGTACACAAACAGTCCCTGCACCCGACAATGCATTCTGCAATATTATTTTCCCCTTTAATCCTGTTCCCATTTCACATATGGAGCGCAAAATTTTTAGACATCAACCACTAAAATAGTGTCGGCCTTATCTTCAATTTTTTTTAAATCCTACTTTAATATGCTGCAACTTCAGGTGAATTTTTCTTAAAACGCCTGAAAACTACTTTACAAGCTGGAGTAGCATATGCTTAAGAGATGGTGAGACTACTGTGAATATGTAAGTTTCTTCAGAAGGCGAAATAGTTTCATTGTACTGACATCACAAGGTGCATGAAAATGAAAGGCTGACCTACCCTTCGCAAATTTAGGTTGCAATGGCATCCCCAACGATATCACAAAAGTAGAGTACCAAATCGACCACCTCGTGGAAACTTAGAGCTGAACTCTAACTCTTCTGAAAAGCGTCCTCGCTCTTACCAAAACTAACCTCATGTTTCAGAGAGCTGTTCCTAGGAGAACACAAGGGTGCCTCCAGACACCTCAGAACCCTAAACAGCCCCTGGGGCAAAAAAAAAAATCACCCCTGACTGCGGCTTCACACCAGGAGTCTAGATCTGGTTCAGACTCCTGAAGGGCAGCCCTGAACAAGAGGGGCAATGGGACATGAAGCTGGACAAGAGGCAAGACAGGGTTAGTGGGTCCCGATGTGAAGGGTCTGCGGGAACACGAGGGGCTGGGTCCTCCAGAACAGGGCGACCAGGGGAGGAGCCCACAAGAGTTCTGGGCACCGTGAGCGAATGGCGATGAGCGCCAGTAGGGAGCGGGTGCGGACTAGCAGCGCCGCAGCCCCCAACCCCGCCCCACGCCCCGCAGACCCGCGACCCGCGACGGGGCGGGGCCAGGCGCCCGCCACGGCCGGCACCGCCCCCTCAGCCTCCGGGTGCGGACGGGTGGGAGGGGCGGGCCTGGCGGGCCGGGTGAGCAGCCGGACCAAAGCCCAACCCGGAATGTTCCGTCGCGGGGAGGATGGGGCGAGTGACCCCGCAGCCCCGGGCGGGGTCGGAGCCGGCTGAGGGCGGAGGAAGAGCCTCCGAGCAGCCCTCGCCCGCTGGGCCAAAGCCCGGAGCCCCGCTGCGGGCGGGGACGGTTGCCCCCGGTGCTGAGCTCGCCTTCCGGCCTCCTTCCCACCTCCCGGGGCGTTGCCCGGGGCAACAGTGCCTACCGACGGCGGCGTGAAACGCACCTACCTAGAACCTGACAAGCAGGAGCCCCTCAGACCCGGGAGCCAGTCGCCACCCGGCGTCACGGGGGCTGCCCCAGCCAATAGGCGCCGCCGTCGCGAACCTCTACAGCCAATCCCGCTACACTCCGGTCTCCGGGCACCCTGAGTGCTTAGCCAATGAGCAAGGGCGAGGGGCGGGCGCTGCCGCCGGTCCCAACCCCCTCCCCTACTACCTCCCAGGAGGCGGGCGCGGCCCATTGGCCCGGGCCCGCGAGGGGCGGGGCTTAGCGGGTGGGAAGCGGGCTTGGGTTGCGGGCGCGGAGGCGTGGGCCGCGGCCGCCGCCCTGTGGGCCGCTTCTCCGCGGGGCTGGTCCTCGCGGCTCTCCGTCTTTGAGGAGCCCGGTTCTCCGAGCCCAGCTATCGGGATGGGCGAGGAGGCAGAGGTGGCCTGACAGGAAATTCGGGGAGGCTCGCAGGGCCGAAAGCCGGGAAATGGCCTGGCCGGGTGATAAGCTGGGGCCGCCGGGAAGGGTCAGCCCCGCGCTCCGGCCGGAAAGGAGGCGTGCCTAGACGTGAAGCGCCCGCGGGATACGGGCGGGTGCCGCGTCTCCTCCCCACCCCGTGCGGCTCTGCATCGGACTGTCCCTCTACCTTCCCGCGCTTTGCTTGCGTGTGCTGTAACGTGGATTCCTTTAAAGCGGCTTTGCATTTCTGCAGCGCGCTCAGCACTAGTCTCTTCTCATTCCTGTGCTCCCGGTGCCTTGCGACGCTGACGATCTGAGAGGCTTCTGGGCACATGGATGCTGTTGCAAGGTGTTAGGCGGGTCCTGGGAGCGGTCCCCTCCAAAGTACTTACCTCTAGGAAAGTCTGGAAAGCGAGAACTCAGACTGCTCGGCTCTTCCAATGAGGGCCGTTTTCCGAAGCTCTCTTCGGCAATTTGGTGCAAAATGAGTAATGTGGACAGAACAGATCTTAATAGGTGATCTGGAGCTCTGTGATAGGTGTTACTCGTCACGGAGCGTCACTCCCGTATTGCTGTAGCACGCTTTTTAAGGCAGTGTATCCTGTACGTGAGCTCAGCCACATTGGTTGCGAGCAGCAAGTCTAACAACTTCATTTCCACTCCCACCCTTAAAACTTTTGAGTTAGGTGAGAGCCAAAGAAGAAAGATGAATACTTTTCATTCTAAATGGTTATTCACTTAAGTCCGTTTCAGAGCCCAAGAAACCAAACATACTGTAAGGACACACAGATGTTTACGCCTTCCTGTTCAAAATGGATGAGATTCTCTCCCCTTTTTCTCAGAAAACAATTATTAAGTACTCTTATCAGATCCATGATCCAGGGATATCTTCCTCAAGAACTTGGAAGATACAGGTGTGTGAATCAGTGTTCGAGCACTTAAAACCCTGGTTGAACCCCACTAAGAGTAGGGGAACCCCCTACCTGGGGACAACAAACAAACCTGGGAACCAGTATCTCTCAAAGTTCAGAGACACCAACAGAAATAGCCTCCTATCTCCCAGTTTCTGTGAAACACTAGAACTCTAAATTGCAAAACTACCTCGGGCATAAGGATTATCATTCCTCTTAAAGTACAGATGGCACCCCAACAATCCACTATAGATGTGACAAATAGTACCAGGTTCTCTTACCTGATTACTAGTCATTGCTCATTATGAAAATCTAATAATGGGTTGTATCTACTCGTCTACAGAAAAGGGAGAAATTCATGTCTTAATCTCTTGGGTAATGCCTTGGATATGTATCACATTCTGATTTAATGCCTATTTGACAATAAAGGTGCTTTCCTTCTCTTACATTATTTTATCAATGAACTCCAAATTAAAAATGATGTTTTCTATGTATTTATGTAGTTCTGTAGTTAAATACATAAATAGCCTCCTAAAATGCAAGCTAATTTTCTATAAGCATGGATTGCTGTATTTATATGTCAGTGTAGGTGAAATAAATAAAAAATTATGTATGTATTAAATAGTTTGGAAAAATCATATAACTTTTGACACTGCTTTACCAAGCGCACCTTTTCCAAGAACCTTAGGCTTCCCATCTTTATAAAAAGATCTAAATGTAGATGATGTGGCTGGTGAGTTACTAGTGCACACACCTATATATGAGAATGGAATGCACTTTCCCAAAAGCAATAAAAACCTTTTCAGTTCTATAATTATATATTCTAATCCCAGCGATACATTCAAGAAGTCTAAGTTGTCTACCCTGTGTCAGGCATCATGTTTAGAAGTGCAACTTTGCAATTAAAAAAAAAATTAGTCATCAGTTAAATTTGGCAAAAAGAAAGAGAAGGGAGGGAGGGAAAATAGCACTCCTGGTTTTACTGGTTTTCCCTATAATATAATCACTTTACATTACAACATATTTAACAAATACTTTTTTTTCCACTTCCAAAAATTCTGAGCAAATTTCCTTGTACAATCTTGTGACTATAGGATATGAAGGAAAATAATTTCCTTTCACGGCCGTCATAAAATTCTAGTCATCCTGCAGTTGGCGAAACTAACATAGGATTTAATAGATCCATTTTCTTCCACTGAAATTTAGATCTGTACCAGGAACTGCCACAGTTTGTGAAATGCCACAATACTGCCTAGCTGTAACAAACAAGTCCTCGGTGTATTATTTGTACAGATTAAATACCAAATTTTATATTTTGATGAAGTGACTTTCCTGGCGAAAAAAATCTATATAATGTGAACATTAAAACTAGGTCATTGGTTTTCATTTCTAATTAAATTTTACTTTTTAATTTCTAATTAAGTTTTACTTTTTAATTCTTTACTTTTAGTTAATATCATTCCTCACCCTATCTCCCTCTCGCTTTCCTGTTTAAAATTTTCTCAAGGACTTGAGGGATCTTGGCTGTGTGCCAGCGTAGTTCAGCGAGTGCCACTTCTGTAACCTTTGCTCCTTCTCTTCTCCGTCTCCCAGCCAGCTCCTTTCATCTAGAACTGTTCCCTTGTTCACTTTTTAGACCTAACCACTTGCACACACCACTCCTAAAGCAGATGTAGTGATAAGGAGGACAGAAGAAAAAAAATGTTTGTTTTTTTTTTCCTGTGTGTGATACCCAGTCTGTCCTCACAGCGCATAAACTTCATAGATTCTGGAGATGGTTCACTCAGACGAATGCTTTCCCTAGAGATCATGTCCGGGTGAAGGTCAAGATGTTTGTTATATTGGCTTTCCAAAGTTCAAAATGCATATATATGACTTCCTTTGCATTACAGAACGGGAAATGGAAAATAAGGGGAGCAGAGGGAAGGAAGGCAAAGTAGATGACAGAACAGAACTCCTGTGGTCTTCAAAGTCAAAGTCAACCCCACTAAGAACCATTCATATGCGCCCCTCCCAGACAGAGGCTGCCTGGCTCAACAGACTCACGGTGTTTCCCTTAGTTCCTTGGCTTTCCCTTCTCCAAGGAGAAATACTGCCACCAATATTCCTCATCAAGAGGAGTCCTCATAAAATGGCCACAGTTTAGTCAAGGTCTGTTTCTTTAGTAAGCCATTGTTTTCTTAGGACTTGCCTGCCCTTTCCTTCATTCCCTTATGCCTAGTCCTTTGTGCCTTCAAAGACAAAACTTGAGCATGTGCTTGACCTCCAGGGCTGGAGTGATGAGTAATGACTTCCCGGTGTGGTCACCTGAAGGCCTCCTAGGAAGTGCACATTACCAGCCACCCTCTCAGAGAGTCTGACTTGCAAAGCTCTAGGATGAGTTTTTAAAAGGAAATCTGTGTTTAGGAGACCAGCTAGGCTGGTCGACAAGGTGCAGCGGGCTGAGACTACATCTCTAGATGCTTGCAGCAGCACATAAACTTAGGTCCAGGTCTCGGGGAACCCAGCTGGCAGAGATCCCTGAAGGCAGCAGTAAGGAGAGGAGCTGCACACAGAATTAGCTGGAAGTCTGTGTAATCTAAGAAATGTGTAGACCGGATCCTCAGATCACTTCCTCCACCAAGTTACTAAGGAACAGAAATGTTTGCTCCCAGGGGAAGCCGAGCGAAAAGACAGCAGAGTGCAGAGAGGAGTGAGGTGCCTTCCAGAGAAGCAGAGGAAGTAAGTGTGGTTCCACGTGCTTCTCTTGCTCCGCTCCTGCAACGGCAGGCTCCGGGTTTCCGGGGACAGTGACTTATCTGAGGAGGAATATTTTTATGTCTACTTGGAGAGTCTTGTATCTGACATAGCCAGATCCCTTGCCAAATCACATCAAGAATGACGTCTGTGATCCCCAAGTTCGGCTATAAAAAGATACGTGGGTATCATCTGCAATCATTCCTCCAGTCATGGAAATCAGATGCCAGATGGAAGAAGAAGGGCTGGTACAAAACAAAACCAAAAGAGATTTCAATGAACTGTGAGTGGTTTCCTTTAAATAGAAAACCCTGGGCTGGAGAGTTGGCTCAGTAAGTGGGTAAGGATGCATAGTGCTGTTTCAAGGGACCAGAGTTCAGTGACCCACAACCACCTGTAACTCCAGCTCCAGTGGGAGCCAATGCATCTGTCTCCCTTAAACACGCGCACACACACAATTACAAATAATAAGAATAAATCTTAGAAAGGAAGATAATGTGTGCATGAGAACAAGATACTTTACCCCAAGGAAACATTTAAAGAAAGAAGTGAGTATGGCCATGTCCCCTAAGGAGATGACTCTTCCCCTCAGCAGCCATCAGTGACCAATAGTTCCTCCAATAGAGGTGGAACCTCAGGGGCATCTCCCTCATCCATGCTGGCATTCTGCAAGACTTGATCTTGTCAGGTCTAGTGCAGGTAACCACAGCTACTGTGAGCTAATCTGAGTAACAGCCCCATTAAGGATCAAGCCAGATTTGTCTTGTATCACATCTTATTTTGAGGCAGGGTCTCCTACTGAGCCAGGACTCAGAGACTAGAGGAAGTTGTTTGGTTGGCCAACAAGGGTTACTGGTTGTCTAGTGAGCACTAGAGATCAGTCTGACCCTGTCTGCTCCCCAGCTCTGGAACTGCAGGCACCTGTAGCCATGGCTGGCTTTTTAGTAGGGCCTGAGATCTAAATGCAGGTCCTTCTGCTTGCTCAGCAACTCCTCTACCCATTGAACCATCTACTCAACCCCAACAAGTGATAATTAATGTTATAAGCAACCAGCAAGCTTTAGTTTTCTTCATGGTGTCGGGGATCAAACCCAGATGCTTGCCCATTCTGAACAAGTAGCAGAACAATGAGCTTCATCCCAGCCAGCCCTGCCAAAGGTTTTCCAGGGCCTTGCACCATTTTATGCCACCCCAGTGACATATGACAGTTCCAGTGGCTCCTTGTTGTCTACCAGCACTGAGTACTGCAAAAAAATTGGAAAATTGGTTTGCTTTGACATTTTTATTTGCCAATTTTTGTTGTCTTTTGAAAGTCTACACTGTAGCCAGGACTGATCTGGAACTTACAATAGAATCCAGGTTGGCCTTAAACTTACAGCTATATACTACTCTGCCCCAACCCCCTAGTGCTGAGACTACCACAATCCGATATTTGACCCTTCTGATAGATCTATAGTGGTATTAGCTTATATTTCCCCAATGGGTACCAATGGGGAATGCTTTTCACTGCTTACTTGAAATTCATGTCTCTTCTTTTGCAGAGTGTATATTCAAAGAATTTTTGCCCATTTTAAAATACAGGTTTTGCTTTAATTTGTTTTTGTTGTTGGTGGTTGGCTGGCTGGTTGGTGGTGTTCTTTATTTGCTTTGTTTTGCAGCACCAGGACTAATCCCAGAGACTCACATAAGCCAGAGAAGCATTCTCCCACTGAACTACACCCTGGCTTGGAGGTGGGGGAGGGTTCAGAAAGAGCAACGCTGAATTCAAGACACACAAATACACACCAGGCAGATATGGTCAAGTGATCCTTGGCAACAGTTTGAAGACAGAAGAATGTAGAAAAGGTAGTTACACAATTGGACATCCGCAAGTAAAATACCCCATCTATATCTCTCACATTATTACAAATCAATCATAGACTCTAACTGGAAAAAATGGAAAATGATAAACATTCAGAATACCACACTGAAGAAAATCTTCCTGCCCTTCAGTAAAAAAGGCAAGTCCGTATGTGTGTATGTGTGTGTGCTGTGTCTCATACATATATATGAAACAAATTTCTTCTTACTTGAAAGACACAGTTTACCTTGTTAAAGTCCAAAGATTGCTACTAAAAAAGAACTGAGTGATAAACTTTCTTCTACTTGAAATGCAGTTTATCTTATAAAGTCCCAAGATTGTCACTAATAATGAACTGAGTGATATAAATGAACATATTCAGTTAAAATATTTTTATCTAAAAACACACAATATACTTTAAATTGTGAACCTGAAAGAATTGTTCCAAACAAAGGAATAGAAGTGAAATATTTCCATCAGTCCCCCACAATTTTAATTTTATTGTTAATATCCAAGAATTGTTATGCTTCGTTTACATAATAAATAACTTTCTTCCAATTGGATTGAATGTAGGATTTCATTTTAAAATGTATGTTTCCTTACATATTAACTTATTTGTTTACCAAGAATATTTTCTGAAGTATCAATATACACCAAGAGTAAGCCTCCCATCTCGATGGGGGCTAGGTAATTAGCAAACAAATATGGCATTCTTGGCAGTGTTAAAGTCTGAGTGGAAGGGTGCCATGACAAGGTGTGCTGTTGCTAGGGGCAGGGAGGGACTCTGGTAACAAGTGACTCTGGAAAGATGAACCTTGAAATGCAACCTGGAGGGGGGAAAACCAGCTACAGGTAGACGTAGGAACAGAATGTTCTAGACAGTCGCACACTCTGGGGTGGAAAAGATGAGTGTGACAAGCACAGAAAGCCCAGTGTGATGCAAGGGACGTGAACCCACCAAAGGGAGGGAAAGGACAGGCACGATGAGGTGAGATTTTTCTGCTAGTGAGAGTCTGTTTCATTCTAGCTGCGCTGAGAAAAGCCAACAGGGGTTTTTGTCTTGCTTATAAATAAACTGTTTTTTTTTCTCATTCTCATGCTGTTCCTCTTCATCTTCCTCTACCCCAGCCCCCCCCCCCATCTCACTCTGTAGGCCCAGACTAGCCTGGAACTCGTGATGTAGCCCCAGGCTGGCCTTGAACTTGTTGGTGGACTCTCCGTCTAGCTTCACCAGTGCTGAAATGACAATTGTGAACCCCTCACCAGGCTGCCTGCATAGTTTGAAATCAGTTGTATGATCAATTTCACAACCCCCCCCCAAGACTTGCTTAACAAAATTCAGTCCTTTGCAGGTATAGAAGTCATGGTGAGTTTCATTGTCTCCAAACCAGGGTAGGAACCATTTCTCTTACTTTGAATCTGTAACTTTATTTTTTTTCTACCCTCTAGACTCAATTTCATAGTATATGTTTGTGATGTATATGTATATATATATACATATTATATATGTCCATATGTATATGGGAAGACATCTTGGAGGCCGTCCTGGAATTCTGCCTAATATACTGTGACAATAAAATAATAATTACAGTATAACATATAATATAGAAAAAACTCAAAGCAAATAAGGTATTTACTAGTCGATTTGCTTAGGAGACATTAAATCACACAAAGCAGAATTTAGCTAGGGGAGCTCTGCCTACAAAATACACCAATGATAAGTACTGTGTTGGCCAGGCCTGATAGAGACAAGCCAAGTTTACAATGCAAGGATACAAATGCTTATTCGCCAGCCATTAAATTGCCCATCCCTAAAGAACACATCTCTAACAGGCAGCTCAAGGGGTCAACACGGGGTCATAGCTACCATGAAGTCTACCATTAAGTTCCTCGTTCTCTTATCAGGAAACACCATTAAGTTCCTTGTACTCTTATCAGGAAACACATAATTTTGTGCAATGGCCGGGATGAACCTGGGTAACAACTATTCAGAAAGAACAGCCAGCACTGGTGGACTTAAGAAATAATTCTGGCAACGTCTCTGCGGTGCAAATATTCTATCTGCCCGGGAGGCCAGACTTGGAGTCTCCTGTCTCTGTTTAAATTGTTCAAAGTGTAACCTGGGCCCAAGATCTCCAAGAGATTTACACATGAAACACCGTGTAAAACGCTTAAGTCTGAGGTCTGTATAAGTTAGCAAATCTTTTATTCGAGGTCAGCTCTTCCTTGGGCCTTAGCCCCAGCCAGACAAGCACTACTAAAGAGACTTCCATTCAGTTCTCGTATGCAGAGTTCTCATGGGGAAGCCATGGCATTTTCTAACACACATATGATAGATACCTTGAATGTGATACATTTTAATGTGTATGAAGGGAATTCTCTGGTGGCAAGGATCAGAAACCATCTCCAACACCCTTAGGTAAGCAAGGCAAAGAGTTGAAAAAAAATGCTGGGGGTGGACAAAACTGTTGATTGTTGAATAATCACGGCACTGGAAGGAGATAACTGGAAAAGCTGAAATAGCTGTACCAGGGCCTAGATTGAAGCCAGGATTCACTCAACTCCCCCCCACACACACACCTTGTTTGTCCTCGTTCCTGTGTTTAATTTTTCTCATCCTCTCTTCGTTTCACCTCATATAACCATAAAGATACTGCATTAAATTCCCTATCTGATCGATTCCTCTTTGTGGCCCAGAAAGCATTCAACTCTTACAACCCACTGCCGTTGCTAGCTTATCCAAGGGAGGGACTTTGAGACCAACAGAGTATGCACAGTAATCTGAATCGTGCCTGGGAAGCTTTCGTTGAGAACACACAGCTGAAGGGGAAGGACGCTCTTCTCAGAAGACTAGGTACAGATCACTACCAGGCAGTATAGAAGGACGACTCATGAATGACTAGGAGGGATGGGATCATATGGGATAGACTGTAAGTGATTTTTCTATTTCAAAATGAAAGACCCTCTGAACACCCCCCCAGAACCCGCAGCTGGCCTGCTCTCATGAGAACATCCCACCTGCTTGGGGAAACAGGATGCCTATAGCCAGCATATGTGCCAAACTTAGAATATCAGCAGTTCACAAAAGAAACAATGCCTCCTATGAAAGATCCCAGCTTAGCTGCGGTAATGTCATTTCACAAGGCTTTTTGACGAACAAATGTAAGTACAGAGTGAGGTCAGGGTCCCTGGCTGTAAAGCAGGCTATCTATATCCATAGAATAGGATAAGACAGGACATCAATTAACAGGAAATCTGTTGCCATACATCTGTGCTGGGAAAGGAAAAACCACCTATGCCCCTTGCCCCATTCCAACTGACCACTAGCCACGCATTTGCTTCTGTAATCTGCTTCTGCTGCCCTCTTTCCTATTGAAAGACCCCCCGCCAAGCTTGTTAAACAACTTAGCACCCGTAATGCCATTTTGCAAGGCTTGTACTAAATATCCAGGGTTTAAACAAAGGGCAGTTTTAGAAGCTGCCAAAACGAGATAGGGACCCCTGTGGCTTGGGCCAGGGGGAGGACCGGGGGACGGTGGATACCGAGAAAGGCACCCTGTCGGCCCTAGATAAGAGCCAAGGCAGCCCACGGCTGAATTCTCGGAAACTAGGGGCTTTGCCCCGCTCTGAGCTCGGCCACATTCAAACTGACCAATAAAAACCCTGTAACTACGCCTCTCGCTTCTGTACCCGCGCTTTTGCTGCCCTACCCCATAAAAACCCACTGCCCCAACCTGAAGGCACGCAAGTCCTCCGAAAGGATTTGCCGCCCACAGGTACCTGTGCCCACCCAACAAACCTCTTGCTGTTTGCATCCGCACGAGTGGACTCGTTGTTCCTTGGGAGGGTCTCTCCAGACTGAAAGGCAGCCCACCTTGGGGGTCTTTCAAAAATACAGAGCCTATCTGTAATTACGTTTTTCATAAAAGATGGCCTATGTTTTGTGATAATTATGCATGAAATATAGCAAAGAAGCTTGCAGCAGGTTATCATGGGGTTTGTATTTGAATTTGACAGCGTCTGTGTGTCTTAAAATTGCGTGGTAAAATAGAGAACGTGGATGCATGCCTGAGACAGACTGCTCTAGTAAGGAAGGTTAAAGAGTCAAAGCCTTGTCTCTGCAGCCAGGCCTCTCAGGTTAAACTGGAGCCTAGCTGTTTAGATCAGGTCACAGAACCTGCATGCCTCAGTTGCTTGTCTTTGGAATAGGAGAATAAGGCAAACAACTTCAAAAGAAGAGGCGTGATTCTAAGTTCACTAATGCATATGCAAAGCTTAGATTAATAAGAGAATCCGGGTGATATTTTGTTTCAAACTAACGGAGACTGAACTCGGGGTCTGTGACAAACTAGTCAGGGACCCTTGGCTGAGCTGCTTCCACAACCCTAAACATTATCTCTTTTATTTTAATCATAGCCTTTTGTGTGTGTGTGTGTGTGTGTGTGTGTGTGTGTTTGTTTGAAGTTGTTGTTGGTATTGGTGGTAGTGATTGAATTCAAAAAAGGGGACAAAGAATCAATTTTAAAAACCTCTTCTTGGAATTAGAGACTGGATCAGCCATTACGAGCACTGACTTCTCTTCCAGAGTACTGGAGGTCAGTTCCCAGCGCCTGTGTCCTGGGCTCAAAACCACCTGTAACTCCAGCTTCAAGAAGATGCAGTCTCGGAGGGCACCAGAACTCACATGCACAAACCCACTCACAGACACATAGGCATAATATTAATATCAATTATTGTTTTAGAGCAGAAATATTTTCGGTTTTAATCCTTCAAAAAAAATAAATGACCTAATCACATCCACATGTATCTGTTTGCTTCCCCGGTGTTTCTTCATCTGCTAGTCAAACCACAATGTAGTGATAATGACTGTCATTATTACTTCCAGCAGCTATAAAAAGCAAGCTTTGATTGATAAGGAAAAGCCCAGGCATTCTTTATAGGTTGTTTTCCTGGCAGGATGTCCTCAGGCATTTGCTATGCAGTGATAGTTATCAATGTTTAAATTTAGAAAGACATCTTTAGTACCTACTTAGTCCATCGCCAGCAATTTTAGAAACACACACAGACATTTTGGGTAGCAGTTAGGGCTTGGGTTTAGTCACTGTGGTGGTTTGGATGGAAAATGTCTCCCATGGGATCAAGTATTTGAACATGTGGGTCCCTGTTGTTGGTGCCATTCCTGGAGGTGGCTAAGCCTTGCTGGAGGAAGTAAGCACCATCTTGAGGACGATGGACTTTGAGAGCTTATGGCTTACTCCACTTCTGGTTCCCACTCTACTCTGTGTTGGAGGTTGAAGATGTGACCTCTCCACTTTCTGCTCTGGCTGCCTACTCCAATGCCTTGGCCACCATTATGGATTTACTCTCTGGAACCATAAACCAAAATAAATCCTCCCTAATCTAAATTGCCTCAGTCATGATGTTTTATCACGGCAACAGAAGAGTTCAATCAACCACAATCTTTGATTCCATTTCCTTATGGTGATATATTATTTGTGTTTTAATAAATAAAGCTTGCCTGAAGATCAGAGGGCAGGGCAGTCATACAGGCCAGGGAGTGTGGCACATACCTTTAATCCCAGGATTTGGGACTTGGGAGACAAAGGCAGATGAAACTCTGTGAGTTCAAGGCCACCCTGGACTACACAAGATTGAATCTGTCTAAAAGAGAAACCGAGCACATGCAAAGGGAATCCCATCCTTGAGATCACAGGTTTATAATCCCAGAACTAGGGAGGTAGAAACAGGAGCAGTGTGCAGTGTGGACTATGAGATTGGTGGAGAGAATTGTAGGATCACCCCTTTGTTTGTCTGAGCCTTGGTAGAGATAAGATCTCTCTAGTGGTTTGGCTGCTTTGCTTTTCCGGTCAGTTTGGACCCCACTATCTGCCTCTGGGTTTTTATTATTTGTGCTGCATCTCCTCTTTCCCAGCCTACTGCTCCACAGTGTGATGATCTGAATATGAATTGTCCCCCTAGGCTTATGTTCTGGAAGTTTGTAAGGTGGCTGTTGGTACCGTATTGGCAGGCTGTGGAACCTTTAGGAGGTGGGTCCTGGCTGTAGAAAGCAGGTCACTAGGCGTGGGGACCTCTAAAGGTTACAGGCTGTGTCCTATGCATTCTGCTTCCTGACCTGGGCCATGTGTACACTTGATGCTGAATTGCTCTACCTCCTGCCTGTCACGGAGGACGTACACAAGTCTGTTTGGCCAAGCCAAATAAATCCTCCATTGCTTCCGTCAACATTTCGGTCACAGCAGTAACAGTTTACTCATGAGGTCTGAAGGGGGACTATGGTTGGTGCTTCACTTCCTCATCTTACAGATAACAGCAGCAGGGCCTCTGCTTCTCCTTTGTCTTATGTTTTGTTTGAAACAGAGGTGGTGCTATTAGCTAAACTAAAGCCCACATCATTCCTGCCTCAGTCTCTTCAGGGCAAGGAGAGGCACCATCCCTGGTACAGCCTTTTGTTAGAGAATGCTATCATACTCACGATTGAATCCTAATAAAAATACTTAATGTATCTGAACCCCCACTCTGTTCACAAATATACCAAGTATTTTCACTCAAAGTGATGGTTAATCTTGGTTGTCAACTTGACTGGATCTGGAACCAATTAAGAGACACGCATTCCTCTGGTGGGTCCATGGAGGATTAGCTGATGAAGCTCTCCCAGAGGGAAGCTCCCAGAAGCAGCCCAGCTATGAGAGGGTCTTAGGGGAAAGCCTTGCTACTTCTGTCCACTGACC
The DNA here is from genome assembly GCF_000317375.1 of Microtus ochrogaster. Classification (NCBI taxonomy): domain Eukaryota; kingdom Metazoa; phylum Chordata; class Mammalia; order Rodentia; family Cricetidae; genus Microtus; species Microtus ochrogaster. The sequence continues at coordinate 25,764,258 of NC_022030.1, forward strand.
TCTGCTTCAAGGCAATGTGTGTATGTACATGGTCGCTTCCCATGTTTCTGATGCTGGAACTCAGCTTCTTTGACTTTCCAACATGAACTGAAGTGGTAATGTTTTGTTTGTGATCTAACCAATAAAGCTTGCCTGAAGATCAGAGTGCAGAGCTAAGCCACTAGTTAGTCATTGAGGCCAGGCAGTGGTGGCACACATCTTTAATCCCACACTCAGGAGGCAGAGGCAGACGGATCTCTGTGAGTTCAAGGCCACCCTGGGATACGTGGGAATGATTCAATCTCAAAGAGAAACAGAGCCAAGCAGTGATGGCTCACACCTTGAATCCCAGTACTTGGGAGTCATATGCCTTTAATCTCAGCACTAGGGAGGTGGACACAGGAGTGATATGGCTGGGCAGAGACAGGAGTTCAGTGCAGTCTGAGGATTCAGTCTGAGCATGCAGTCTGAGGTCTCATAGAGACAGCAGTCGTGTCTGAGGATTCATGAAGACAGGATTGTCACCTCGGTCTGAGCATTGGTAGAGGTAAGAATTCTCTAGTGGCTGGCCGCTCTGCTTCTCTGATCTTCAGTATTTACCCCTATATCTGACTCTGGGTTTGTATTATTAATACCAATTAGAGTTCATGCTACACTGAAGACCAGCCACTCTCCAGGAATCCTCCAGCCTTCAGAGTCAGATTGAGGTGCATGTAGTCTCATGCATCCAAGAGCTGCTGGATTTCCAACCTTTCCAGTGCACAGATAGCCATTGTTGGGCTATCCAGCTTGTACTGTATAATCCAACCTAACGTATCATCTTTGTAATATATATCCTTATTCTATTAATTCTGTTCCTATAGAGAACTCTGACTAGTACACACACACACACACACACACACACACACACACACACACACATTTTAAACACATTCTCATTTCAGTCATAAAAACCCTGTGTGATACATACTTATATTACACCTATTTATTGAGATGTTTTTAAAAAGAGGCAGAGAGAGAGCTCAACTGTGTAATTTACAATCTCACTGCTTTGTTGGTATAGGCATTGCTATTTGAAACAGGACAATCTAATACAAAAGCCATGATGTTTAACCATTCCCTAAGCTTCCTTGCCAGTTAGGAATAGATTCTTCTCTGATTCAGAGGAATATGAGTGATTCTGAATAAGAAAAACCAAAATCAATGAAAATTAGCAGCACAGTGGAACATGTCTATATGGGTCAAACTGGCTTCAAACTCATGATTCTCTTTCCTTCTAGATGCCGGAATTATGCTGTGTATCGCCGGGTGACTAAAAAAATGTAATCTTTACTTGTAGAAAACAGAATGACTGATATGAAAATCTCTGTGTAGCTCTACATATCTTTAGTGATATTTCATTTGTATTTTAAGAAATTAAACTTGCCTAATATCAGAGAGTAAAACAGTCGCCCTGGTAAGCCTTACAGACCAGGCAGTGGTGACACACACCTTTAATACCTGTAGCCACACTAGTTTGCCATGGAAACTGGGAGGTAAAGATGCTCACCTTTAATCCCAGCCCTAGAGAGGACTATAAGAAAGGAGGAGACAGCTTTCACTCACATCTCATTCTGAGATTCCCACAGGCAGGATCGTCATTTCGGACTGAGGTAGAGGTAAGAGCCAGTGGCTGGCTGTTTTGCTTTTCTGACCTTCAGGTTGAACCCCAATATCTGCCTCAGGGTTTTTATTAATTGTGCTACGCATGTCAGACAGACCTATGCTTGAAATTCACTTTCTAGCACTTCCCTGCATGAGAAAATTTCTTGTTTTGATTTTCACCTTTAAAATGGGGGTATGAACAGCACCGACATCATAGCTGTTATGAAGAATAAATGGGTAACTTAAACAAATCCTTATTATGGCACCTGGCTTCTAAAATAAATGGCCCGGAACTGTTTTCTGTTTTTCTTGTTTGGGGTATTTTATTCTGCTCCAGCTTCTCATCGTTGACACCTTTTGTGTTTAGGCAATTTTTCCTCCAAAAGTGAGCCAACGCTACTGATTCTATCTTCAGGCAACTGGATCTTCACATTTGTCCTGTTATTCTATTTGCTGCCCACTAAATCACTACCAATTTAGTGTCCTGTTACAGATTGTTATCTACAAATCATAATTCACAACTCCCCCCATCATCTGGCTTCCGAGTGCAATGTGTTGAATGTTCGCAAGTGATACTTGCAGAATCTGCTGCGCAGCCTTTATCTTAGTTCTCGGAAAACTTAAAAGTTGTTCTTAGGGGAACAATCATCGCTCTGCATTTCATTATTGAACAGAAAGTCTGGAAGAACAATATCAACTCTTAAATGAAATTACAGGCCTGGAAGGGAAGCATAAATGTAAAAAGGAGAACACCTCATTATCACTCTTTCGAGCTGCTGGAGTTGCCTATTCCAACATCAAGACGTCTCGTGGATATACTAAAGAACATCATTATGCCCACAGCAATAAAACGAGAAAGTTATTAGAGGGAGCGACTAAGAATAAAAGAACACCAAGACAGATCCTTAGCATGGATAAATATAATAAGCTCATTAGTAAGTATTCTGAGACAGCTCTAAGATTTTCCAGTTGAAACTGAATTCCTTAGGGTTACCAACTAGTCAGGAGCATTGGCTTTATTATTGCTTCTTTTTGATTATTTAAGTCAGCCCACCTCTTTGTTAGCTCATACAAGATTGTTCTACCTATGTCTACCCAAGACAGAGGAAAGATTTAATTTCAGTATTGGTATTTATGAGTGAAATGAGCTTTTAAAAGAGTCGTGTTTTACCATCTTGATATAATCCTCTAAATTGCCTCCATAATGCAGAAGCTTCCCATTGTAGATCGTTTAAGAATTATTGCATGTCACCTCAATAAGCCTAGTCACTAAAGTTTCTATTTTAGTTGGCAGTACATTTAGAAATAACATACCTGTCATTTCCCCTTGTCATTTCCATTTACTAATATAGAGTTAAATCAAGTTTCTAATGGGATTGATTATGTGTTCAGAGTTCTGTAACAAGCCAGCAGAAATAAAGATGTTTCTGGTGGCTTGAACAAAAATGGTCCCCATAGGCTCATAGGGAGAGGCACTAGTAGGAGGTATGGCCTTGCTGGAGGAAGTGTGTCACTGGCAGTGGGCTTTGAGGTTTCAAATGCTCAAGCTAGGCCCAGTGTCTCTCTCTTGCTGCTGCCTGTGGATCCAGATGCAGAACTCTCAGCTACCTCTCCAGCACCACGTCTGCCTGCATGCCGCCATGTTTCCTGCCATGTCGCTAATGAACTAAATCATTGAACTGTAAGCCAGCTCCAATTAAATGCTTTCCTTTATAAGATCTGCCGTGGTCATGGTGTCTCCTCACAGTGGCAGAAACCCTGACAATGTTCTAAAGAGCTAATCAGGTCTTCCAGTCTATCGGACTGTTGAGACAAAGGACCATCCACACACACAAAATGAGACTCTCCACAGGAATCTCATACTAGAAGAAGGGAAAGGCATGAGCCAGAGGGGAAACCCAGCGATTTCACACAGTGCTAACAACTTGTCCCTCTACCTTACTGTAAGGACATGGAAAATTTAAGAAGCTTTACTTGATTAGGCTCTGGTTAAGACACACGCCCTTTGCAACATCATAGGCGTCAGCAGGGGGAAAAAACCCAACTGTCCCTGGCAGCTAGCCCCCTGTCAACACCCAGCTTTGTGGTCTAGACAGGAGCAGAAATAACTGCTTGGGGGAGGTCGGGGGGCATGCCCAGAAGCAGAAGTAGCCACTTAAAGGAGGAAGAGGATATGCAGAAGTAGTCCATACCCTGTCCTCAGCAAAACTAACCCCCTTGACCTTGAGTAAACCTGGCTTGTGGTTTTTGCCTATATAATGTTAACACCAAATGATGAGGGGCTCTCTTCCCTACTGAGCTGCATCAAGCAGTGGTCGAGCCCCCAGCCTGGCTTGAAAGCACGCTGAATAAATCTTGCTTTTGCATTCTGGACTTGACTGGATACTGGTGGTGGTTTCTCTGCGGGTCTCAACTTGAGCACAACACTTACAGAATAAGACTGAAGCCAAAGGACTGATGATGGGTCAAGGCTGTGGGAAGTCACATGACCCAGATAGCTTAGGTGTGCTCTTCCTTAGCCATCTGAACTTTGATCTTGCTTCACATGGATTCCAGTGAGTCCGCTGGATTTCTTTGTCCCTTCCCAACATGACCACATTCAATAAATCCATTTTCCACTTCTCTTTTGACATATTGAGGACGGGTGGCCTGACTGTACTTAGGGCACAGGTGGTGGTGACCCCCGAGGTTCAATAACACTTTCAACCCCTAAGAACACAATCTTTAATTTTGTAATTCTGACCCCACCCCCTGGTCTTTTTGGTAGCCAGGCAATTATAAAACTCCGAAATTAGTGAAGTAGGCTATCAGGTAGGCAATAGAAGTAATGTTTACCTCCCCCAAAACCTGTCGGTTCTCTATAGGGGAGAAAAGAAAACCCTCATCCCACACTCTGCCCACAGGTTAGGAAACTGCGGTTAGAGGCTGTTTTCAGATCTCTCACCACATGAAGGTGTCTACAGCAAGAATCTGAGCCAAAATGAAAGCACACAAGAAATCAGTTGAAAATAATAAGAGGTAGTGTGTGTTTCTTTTTCCCTCCGTCCACAAAAGGCAGACTTCTAGGAAAACAATTGCTCCTGTTATCTGAGAGTTTTAGAAGTCAACGCTGAAGGAGGGGTAGCCTATACAGGGACAAGATCGCACCTAGAGTGGATTTTGCGCCCTTCCAGATCAGGTCCCAGGACTAAACCAGGCACAGACATTGCAGCAGACCCAGGCCAGGCGCCGCCCACGGAGGGGCGGTCCAGCCCCGACCAGCGAGAGCCGAGAGGAAGACCCTCCGGCGTCCTAGAGCGGCGCAGAGCGGTGCCGCAATGGGCGGAGCATCCCTTACCCCCACCTGGCTTCCTTTGTCCATGCCCGCTCTGTGCTCTCCCTAGGCGGGTGACCTGGGGTCCACACGCCCCAAGAATAGTTCTTATGGGTGGCACAGCAGTGCCTACGCCCGCTTCGCTGAGATAGCCGCTCCCCCGCCCTTAGAAGCCTTTCCGCTGCAGACACCAGATTCATTCTGCTCTGAGCTGAGCCTGAGGCCATAGGAAAGGGACACGGCTGGCTCCCGGGCCCCGGGCTGTGCCTCCAGGGCCATCAGATACTTGCCTTAATTATCTAGTCTGCAGTATTGGTGATGAGTATTTCTCAAAGTTTTGTCAGAACTGAAAAAATGAAGAGAATACCAGTAACTTCTTTGGGGGCCTGATACTATTAAGCACTTAACTGGAATTTATCGATACATCTGGCAGGTTCTAGAGATAAATGCTCACCCCGGGCACCAGCACACTCCGGAGATCAGGGATTTCTTCAGTGGAAGATAAAATGTTGGTTGGAATTTGAAAGAGCAAATGGATTCTAAACAACTACAAAACACAATATTTAAAACAGGGAGACCCCTAAAAAAAAATGAGGGTAGAGAGGGGGAAGAGGAGGAAAGGGACGGCTTCCCAAAAGTTTTATTTCATCTGTGACACGAAGATGAAAGATAGATTCAAGTTGTGTTCCATGCCTAAGAAATAGCAAGTACGAGAACTCAAGAGGGAAGGTGTATTAGTAAACACCAGTAGCGGCTCTCCTGGAGCTGATGGTAGCTGACTGTCCTTCATTGTGATGAGCATTATGTAGGAAATTCCTTAACTTGATCAAAAAATATGTTTAAAATCCTAAAGAAAACTGTCATTTGTGGTCTTTCCTTGATTCCAAAGTAAAAGTGTAAACAGTTAATTTGCATGGACTCTTCCCTATCAAACCAAGGTTTCCTAAGCAAGTCTACTCTCGGACGCAGTCTTCCCTACGATCTTCTGTCTCTCCTCCGACTCCTATGTTATTAATTTCAACCTACAAGCTGTTTAAATCATCACACATTATGAGGCAACTTTGTTTATGTTTAGTACATGGATTCATGGTAACTTGATTGTCTTCATATATGTAGACTGTGTTTACTCTTTAACCACTTCCTGCTAGCACAATGGAATAATACTGTTAATATAAATATTTTCAATTGAAGTAAAGACATGACTGTGATCTACAAGAATCCTTTTATTTGACATCTATTTATGTCCTCAACCATACATGCCTACCAGGCATTTGGGAACTATCTCATGGGAAAAAGATAGAAGCTGAGTCACCCTCATGCTACCACCCACTTTCCTGACTTAAAGATTTCATAAATATGTATGCATCCTTTTAGTTTTTTAAAAAGTTATTTTTGTCTTTTTGAGGCGGACTCTCTCGTAGCTCAGGTTGGCCTTGAACTCCTGATACTTCTGTCTCTACTTCCAAAGTGCTGGGATACGTGTTCCACCATGCTCATTTGTATTTTAATCTCAAATTTCCTTTACCCGTGATGGTTCACATCACTGTAATTCTATTATCTATATATATTACTTTCCTCCTGCCATTTGCATCATTA
>NC_022030.1:25770958-25798227 GCF_000317375.1 Microtus ochrogaster
GAGTGCTGGGATTAAAGGCGTGTGCCACTATCGCCCGGCAGAAAGTGGCATTTTCAAACCATTCATTTCTGAACCAAAAGAAGAGATGCAACCATAATGATACATGACCATATTATTATAGAAAATGTGCCCAGAAGGTAGCTAGCAGTTTCTTCTTAACTTTTTTTGGAGGGCTGGAGAGATCAGAGCACTTTACTACTCTTGTAAAGGATCCAAGTTCAGTTCCCACTCATGTCAGGTGGCTCACAACCCTCTGCAGCTCCAGTTCCCAGGGGTTCTGATGCCTCTGAGCTCTACAGGTACCTGTATTCATGTGCACATATGTACATACAAATATAAACACGATGAAAGCATAAATCTTTCTTCTTCCTTCTTATGGTGACAGGGTAGAATCCTTAGTACATACTAGTCCAGGGCTCCCCCACTGACCTACACCCACAAACCAGTTCCTCTCTTTGCTCACGCGTCCTTTGAACGGATCTATGGTTCTGTCTCACATGCTGTGTTTCAATCTGTTCCTTTGTTCTGCCCATATTCTTGGAGGCTAGAGAGAGCGGGTGTTTGTTTTCCCTGCACTTCACTCACTCTCTGTTGTTCTCTGGTGATGCTGATCATCCTGTCCTGTCTTCAGCAAGAATCCTGTTAGATGGTTGGGCCAGAATCCTGCTCACTCTTGGTGTTTTTCTCACAGTAATTTTTCATCTACTGTCCCCTGTATGTTTCTTGCCTACAGTTCCCCTTGTGTACTTGCTGACCCCACTTCCACAATGTTCCCTTAGCCTTTAGACCATATTATAACAAAACCACACGACTTGCTTTTCTGATAATGGTATTAATTCAGTCACAAGTACCCTATGGTGACCAAACATCCCTCATTAGACCTTGCTTTCCAGTCCTTTGCATTGGGGATCACCTCTAACACATGATCTTTAGTAGGGGTTATATTAAAATTGTACCTCCATTATCATTTTACATATTATGTCATCTAAAACCTGAGCTTAATTAACTTCACAATTTTCTATATTCTTCTGTTTACTTCTGTATCTTGCAGTGTACCTATAGATTTATGACTCGTTGATCAGCTTAAAACCTAACCTTACAGGCTTGGCTGTACACAGGAGATCTACGTCTTATATCTCCCACCTGCCTGCTCCTTTCCTCTCTCCTTTTGTTTGTTCTATTTCTCCTTTGCTGTTATGATTTAAAAGCTCTGATTCCCATCATGGAATCATCTTTTTCATGGTTGTTTTTAACCATAGTTTCAATTATATAGATCCGCTGCTTTCCACCAGAGCTGGTGGAAACAGCACTGATTTTCCAGGGCTGTTAAGAGGGATGAATGGAAATATTGAAACAATATTCGTTAAACGTTTAGTGATAACCTTGGAGCAGGTTCACAGCAATACAGAGACCACATTAGTCTATCTTTAGGAGCTCCCAAACTCACAGAAGAAGAAGACAGCTGTGGTACAACTCAATAAGATGTGTGCCAGGGACACCGACCATGTGCCCCAGATTCAAGAAGATATTCCTGATCCAGGCATGGGGATGGGTAGATAGATAGGTTTCCAAGGGGAAGTGGCAACAGAGTGTGTCTTGAATGACGATAAGGCATGAACGTGTAGTGAAACAGAGACATTCCTGATCTAGACCTCAGGGAAAAGGCAAGAGAGAATCTGTGATCAGGGATTTGTACTAATGCTGAATGTTTAGAATGAATCTCACGACATGAATGGGGGAAAAGCAAAGTGATGGGACTGGAGAAATAGACAAGAGGGAATTTACAAGGGGCTGGAGAGATTGCTCGGTGGTTAAGAGCATGTATGAGTTTGTTTCTATTGCTGTCATAAACATTACGGCCAAAAGCTGCTTAAAGAAGGAAGGGTGTGTTTCAGCTTACAGCTGTAGTCTGTCATGAAATAGTCTGTCTTGGAGGGCAGGCAGGGCAGGAACTCAAGGCAGGAACTAAGGTGGACACCCTGAAGGAACATGACTTACTGACTTTCTCAGCTTCCTTCCTTCCTTCCTTCCTTCCTTCCTTCCTTCCTTCCTTCCTTCCTTCCTCCATCCCTCCCTCCGTCCCTCTGCCCCTCCCTCCCTCTTTCTTGTTCTTTCATTTATTTTTAGTTTTTCAAGACAAGGTTTCTCTGTCTAGCTTTGGAGCCTGTCCTGGAACCAGGCTGGCCTTGAACTTAAAGAGATCCTCCTGCCTCTGACTCCCAAGTGCCTGTGCCTCCTGAGTGCTGGGATTAAAACTGTGCACCACCATTGCCCAGCTTTTCTTTCTATTTTTTTAAACAAACTTTTATATAACTTAAGGATCCTCCCTGGGTCTAGTTAATTGTCTTTACAAAAAAAAGGACAAAAAGCAGGGGGTGGGGGATGGGAGGGTGGGGAGTAATCACTGAAGAGGACAAATTCCCCGCGTTAAAAATCATCTCGTGAACTTGTCACACATGACAGAAACCCCAGGGCTGTGAGCCGTGCCCTTGCTGCTTTCTCTAGAGCTCGAATCCTGACTGTTCTGTAGAGATTCCACAGGCCACAGGACTACTTGTTGGCATTAAAACCCTCACTCACACCTTTGTGGTTCATCTCATTTCTGGGTAAGCTTACAAACCATGCAGTTTGGAAGTATATTTACATGGGTGTTAGATTCAAGAGATTCATTCTAGTGAAAGTAAAGGGAAAAAGAAAGAAAAAAGACACTTGGGAAAAGCAAGAGTATTCAAAGGAACCATAAGTGTGGTGGTTTGAAAGAAAATGGCTCGCAAAGGGAGTGGCATTATTAGCAGGTGTGGCCTTGTTGAAAGAAGTGTATCACTGTGCCGGTGGGCTTTGAGGTCTCCTTTGCTCGAGCTTCTCTCAGTGTGACACTTAGACCATTTCCTGTTGCCTGCAGATCAGGATGTAAAACTCTCAGCTCCTCCAGTGCCATTTCTGCCTACGTGCTGCCTTGCTTCCTCCATGGTGATTATGGACTAAACCTCTGAACTGTAAGTAAGCCACCCCAGTTAAACGTTTTCCTTCATTAGAGTTCCCATGGTCATGGTGTCTCTTCACAGCAAAAGAAACCCTAACTAAGACAATAAGAATGATAATATTTAAACTCCCTTTTCTAAGGAAAGTGATTTTGGGGGTGGGGTAGTGGTGGTACTGTTTGTTTGTTTTTTTTTTGTTCTTGTTTTGTTTTTGTTTTTGGTTTTTTTTGGTCAGTCTGCTTTCTTGTACAACAAAGAAACACTTGCCAAGCGGTGGCAATAGGCTAGGCCCTTCCGCATTAATCCATAATCAAGGAAATACCCTCCACAGGTTTACTTACAGACAATCTGACAGGAGCATTTTCTCAATGGTGGCTTCTCTTCCCATAGAACTCTAACTTGTGTCAAGTTGATAACCAACAACAAAAACAAAATCTAGTGAGGAGAGAGGACTGGCTGTCCCTTCCGAAGACTTGAATTTGAGTCGAGCACCCAACGGCAGGTTTCTCCAGTTCTAGGGGGATCTGATGACTCTTGACTGCCAAGGGCACCCACACTCACATGTGTGTGCTGAGCATCTGTGTGTGCACTCATGCGCGCGCGCACACACGCACACACCTTCTTATAATTTAAAATACAAAAATAGACCTTTTGAAAAAGAGGAAATTTGTGGAAGCTGTTTGTGACTCTCGCCTGTAAAGCACTTAAATACTTCTATCATCAGTCATGCTGATAATGTAACTGGCTGCTCTCACAAACGGCAAGAGGAAAGCTTGTTTTTGTGTCTCCTGCCTCTGTCAACAGCGTTGAGCCAAGGGCACAGAAGTTTTGGAGCTTTTCCTTGGGAGCCAGCCCTGGGCAGCTAGCTAGTGGCCAGGAATGAGAACACTGGGATCTTTAGATGTGTCTAGGCCTGGGCAGGTAGTAATTGACATGTTCTGCTTTCTTTGCTTCCTAAACCTGCTGTGACATTTTATAGCCATGATATAGACCCGGTAATACTATGTGGGATTCTGGAAAGGCTTGCCCGAGGCTGCAGAAAGAGAGGCAAAGGAGAGACCAGCACATCTCTCATGGCCTAGGGCAGCAGTAGCAGCCTTTTCTGCAGAGAAACCTGCCCACCTGAGCAGTCAGTGGGTTCTGGCAGGAAAACATGGCAGCCATAGAGCTTCAAAGGGCAGAAACGAAAAGTGAGGTTGCAGATATGGAGAACATTGTGGGGAAACAGGGTTAAGGAAGTGATCTATACGTAGTAGGCAGCCACCTAAATGCTAGCAGTTAATTTCACATGCTAGCATAAAGTAGTCTCACTTCTATATGTGGATAATTCATACATGCACGTACAGTCTGAACATGTTTGTACACAATGTATATGTGCTCATATGTTCTCTCTTCCTGTATAAACCTAAACCTTTGCATACAAAAATGTGTATCAAGTCCTTTAAAGATATTAACATGCATTTTTAGTCCGTGTTAGAGGTAGGTTTCCCTCCTTGAAGAGAGGAGATTTCATGGTATTGATGGCTTTGGTTTTGTTTGGTGGGGTTAACCTTTGCTGAGGAGGACTTTGCTGTGCTTTTGAAGGGGCTGCGTTGGCCTTTCATTTTGTTTTCTTGGCTTGCTCTATGACTACATTGTCCAATATCACACTATCCAGTGGTTATATAAGGGAATACTCTCTCTCTCTCCCTCTCTCTCTCTCTCTCTCTCTCTCTATATATATATATATATATGTGTGTGTGTGTGTGTGTGTGTGTGTGTGTGTGTGTGTGTGTATATACATATACATATACATACACACACACACACTCACACACACACACACACACATACATACATACTTAGTGTTTAGATGTATTATCATCTAGTATTATCTGGGGGTGACAGGTTAAGACGGAATCTCACAGTGTAGAAGTGTAGCCCTGACTGTCTTGAATCTTGTTATATTGGTCAGCCTGGCCTGAAACTCAAGAGATCTGCCTGCATCTGCCCCCAAGTGCTGGGGTGTGCCTCAATACTTTGAAGCGAATAGCCTATATTTTATATGCAAATAGAAACCACAGCAGAGCTGGAAAAAATGGTGGCAAAATTTAAATATTATGAATAAAACTAAATATCCATATCAGGAGCATCTTTGGGAGGTGTTGAGGATTAAACACAGCTCTCAAGTATTGGAAGCATTTGTCACACCACCAAACTATGTGCCCCTACCCTAGTGTATTCTAATGCACACATTTACAATTACACTGTATTTACTATGTGCTCATGTGTGTGTACTTCTCTCTTCGTGTGTATGCACACGTAGCAGTCAGAAGACAACTTGCAGAATTGGGTTCCAGGGAAAGAACTCAGGTGTTAAGGGTTGGTGGCAAATATATTTACTTGCTGAGTCATCCTGCTGGCCCTATTTCAATTTTAACGTAAGTGAATTTGCTGATATTTTCTTTTATGGATAATATACACATATTGTACATATAAATTAAGTGTGTTTGTTTTCCTCTTCTGATTTTTTTAATTTCAAAAATAAGAGTGTATGTATGTGAGTGATCTAATATATATATCATATATAAATCAACTTCAATAAAGGTTAAACATATTGTTTTCATACCATTTCATAATGTAATTTCATTATGAAATATACAAATAAGTAAATCTATCTAAATAATTTAAAGAGAACTAGAGAGAACAATATTATTTACAGTTTGGGTCACATTTTGAGAGTTCACAGTTCCACAGTCCCCTCCCAGGCACCTGTTCTGATGACCTCCCTTTGAGACCCCACCTCACAAAGTTCTGTGCACCTCCCAACAGCACTGTAGGCACTATTAACATCTGAACTTTGACAGCTCAGTGTTTTGAACACTTAAATTTTTTAGCTTCGTGCCTCAGTAATAAAGACGGTGTTGCGTTTATTTCGAAACATTTTCATTTTCCATCACGTTGAGGTCTTTAATTCACATGAAATTGACTTTGTATTCTATGAGGTAAAGAGTCAATTATCTTTTCTCCATATGGAGAACCTGTTTTTTTCTGTATTCTTTAACTCATGCATTGATCAATAACATGATCTCAATTATATATCAGATATCTCGGGACTTCCTGTTTTGTCCTTATAGTGATATCACAATTAGTAGATTTCTATAATAAGTCTTAAGTATCTCATGCTTTGTTCTTCAAAATTGAGTTGGAATTGTTCATATGCATTTTGGAATCAATTTATATGAGTTCTATCAAGCACTCTCAATATTTAAAAAGTGTATTAAATTTATAATTTGTAGAACATTGTCCTTATGAGATTGTTGAGTCACCTTACCCATAAACATGGAACAAAAACTGTTAATTTTTTTCATGGTGGTCTTATATATGACTGAGGAGTGTATTTGAATCTCTCCCTCTGCACTTCATGTGTTAACTCCTCTTACTATAATGACCCTTGGAGCTAGAACATTTGGAAGGTAATTTGGTCGTGAAGGCGGAACCTCCATACATACATGGGACTCAGTCCCCCGTTTCCTCCTTTAGTTATAATCTTATTTGGATGAATGGCTGGCTTTATTTATTTTTGTTTTATTTATTTGCCTGCACATCGTGCTCCCCAGGTGTGCAGTGCCTGTGGAGGTCAAAAGAGGGAATCTGATTCCCTAGGACTAGAGTTGCAACAGCTGGGAACTGTCACATGGGTGCTGGGTCCTCTCTAAGTGCTCTAACTTCTGAACCATCCCCAGCCTCTGGGACAAGTACACTTATCATCAGAGACCCCCATAAGGATTACATTTCTGGCAGTGGAAGGGTACAAAAAGATAAGCCCTCTAAACCAGCAAGAGGCCTTTTGCCGCATGCATTGTGCCCCTCACCTGGTCGTGGACCTCTCAGCCTTTAGATCTCTGGGAAATGAACGTGTGTTGTAGAAGCCGCGTGGCCTTTGGCGCCTTGCTGGCAGCCTGGCTGTTCGGAGGCGCATAGGTGTCAGAAACCGCTCAAGCCTTCCCACATCTGCTCTCCGTTTCTTGCCACATGGCCTCTGCTCTGGAAGGTTGTTCTATGAGCTCTTTCCTGTGGCTCCTACTTCCTGGTCATGTTCAGCCAATAGGAAGCTGCTGCCGTAAATTGGCGGGAAGGACTGGTCCAGCCAAGGTTGCCTAAACTAAGTGGAGCTGCTTCTCTCAACGTGCTTTGAGGAACTTTCACTCTGAGTTCTTATCTTTGCCCATTCTTTTGTTCAAGAAATTATAACTTTTTTTAAAAGTATAGACTAAAGAGTGAAAGTCTGGACATTAAGGCTCATTTAAGGGGCAGTCTGAGAGAAAATTCAGAGTGGGGTTATTTTATTTTGCTGATGCCTGCATGCGTCAGGAGCAATAAAGATTGCAACAGTCTTTTAAGCAATTATAACTAAGAAATTATTGCTCATAAGCGACATGCCTTGCTCTATGCTAGGTAGGTTATATATTTATCTCAATCCTTACAATGATTTTATAGATAGATTTTATTAGAGAGGTTTGCTTGTTGGGTGTACGTGTGTGTGTGTGTGTGTATGTGTGTGTGTGTTTTGTGGGAATTCATTCTCCCAGTAGCCCAGGGTACTAGCCTTAGTGCATGGGTTCTCGTCTGTGGATTTGTGACCACTTAATAGAAGAGAGAGAGAGAGAGAGAGAGAGAGAGAGAGAGAGAGAGAGAGAGAGAGAGAGAGAGAGCGCGCTTGGGTGGTAAAGAATGGGTCAGGGGGCAAGTTGTGGCATGTGGTTGATTCCCAGCTCTTTTGGGAAAAATGAAAAGACTCTGCAACTGGTTATACCTTGTCCTGTATCAGCGAGTCTGTTCCACCATTGCACCTAATAATAATGTGGTTCATATTGCGTGTGTGTGTGTGTGTGTGTGTGTGTGTGTGTGTGTGTGTTGACGCTGGCTTGGAATTCATGTATATGTACTCACAGAGATCCATCTGCCTGCCTCTGCCTCCTGAATAATTGGATTAAAGAGATATGCCTCCATGTCCAACCAAGATAGGTTTTCTTACCTGGATTTTCTTCAAAGATGAGTTTAAAAGTGCTTTCTCATGGTTTTAGAGATCGCTTGTAAGGAGGGACCAGAAACTTAACTCAGGGCCCCCTGATCCAGAGCCTGTTCTGTTCATTTCCCCGGGGTTCTGTATACATGTTACCATTCCATTAGGGCTCAGAAAACGCCGCCCTCCTAGGTTGTAGTCTCAGTCAAGTGGTAAAGGTGACTTTCCAGAGGCTTTAATCTGACTGGATAACCTCTAGAGTTTAAGGAATAAAATAGGGTAGAAACCAAGATAGCAGAGGAGAAGGTTTTATAGTGAAAGGTTGGGGCTGGATTGCTAAAAGCACTCAAGTTCCATTTTCCTTCAACAGACTTTCTGCCACACAAAGCCTGACTTCTCATTGTGAGAAGCGCCCAGCTTGTCCTCTCTGAGGAGTTCCATCCTCCTCATAGGATGGAAGAACTGGACAGCAAGGCCTCTGGGGAAGGGCAGCTGGGATTCCACCCAGAGAGCCTGGCACACTTCCAGCTTCTCATTGTGAGAGCGGAGCTCTGGGCTCTTCTCTCTCAGTCTTGCCGAGGGGCCTGTTTATCCTCATTAACATTAATACAGCAACTGTCTTCCAGGTCACCTTGTTCCAGAAAACGGAGAAAAAGATATTTATGTCCGCCACCCTCCTGGCTGTTCTTCCTAACAGCTCTCCTAATACGTAAGTACAGGCAGGTGCCATTTAACAGAACGCTTGCCGTGAGCTTAGGGGAGCAAATAGCTTTCACCTTGAAACGTATCTCTCAGAAGAGAAGTCATTGCTATCGCGGGAAACAGCGAGGTTCTGTGTAGACAGGAGCTGAGATGTGACACGCAGGCTAATGTGCAGGTTCACAGCGGGCAGGAGATGGGATGGGTAACTAAGAACCGTCTTCCTCCCTGTCTGAGATGATCAAAGAGCAAGGAGGACGGAGGCCAACCCGTCTCACACTTAGGCGACCTTCCGGAAGAAAGACAAGAAATCCCTTAAAGAAAGGGGCTCAGACTGGCTGCCAATCCACTGCTTTCTTTTCGTTGAAGTTTTAACTTCCTTTAACTCATATACTTTAAGCCTTAAAAACAACTTTCCTAGTATCTTTTCAACAATTATTAAATCACAGGGCACAAGCATGTTATTCAAACAGTTGGGGAAAATAAAAATGAAAAGTAGACTTGCAAAGATTGTAATAATAGACTTTTAGCAAAAAAAAAAAAAGCACATC
The DNA here is from genome assembly GCF_000317375.1 of Microtus ochrogaster. Lineage (NCBI taxonomy): Eukaryota > Metazoa > Chordata > Mammalia > Rodentia > Cricetidae > Microtus > Microtus ochrogaster. Next base: position 25,780,195 of record NC_022030.1, read on the forward strand.
ACAGTCATCCAATATAAACATCAGACAGAATGCAAGTTGTATATATGACACAGTGATATTAGTTATAGGAATGATAATAATTATAGATTAAAGCTCTTGAGAACTGGAATAAATGAGAAGTCATGGAAGACTACAAAGTATCAAACAAATATGTCTCACATCGTATGACTTGAGTTTTGGAAATTGGGTTAGAAATTTAAAAAACAGAGTAATACACTAACTGCTTTTGTGTCGTTTTAACCCAAATAAATACCTGACAGAAACAGCGTGGGGAGGAGAGCTTAGTTTTGGCTTTCCCTTTCAGAGGACTGCGGCCATTGCCACAGAGAGTCCAGAGGCACGGCAGGGTTCACACACTGTTTCCTTAGCACACCAGAAGATAGGGAGCTCAGGCTGGAATCGGGGAACCAATAAAGGCCGGCTCCTATGACCTACCTCTGCCAGCCAGATCCATCTCCCAAAGACTCCTTGCACTTCAAAATAGCTCTCCAAGCTCAGACGTTGAGTGCTCAACACATGGCCTTGTTGGGGGGTGCATTTTAGGTTTAACTGATAACAATTAGCTTGCCGTGGTATGACCGACAGGAAGTGACACTTTGAATGACAGCTCTGCTTGTTCATGTTCGTCTCCATAGTCAGACTGCACAGTACATTACAGCACTTACAGGAAATATCTGATTTAATTGACACGAGAAAGGATTTGGTAAGATTTAGAAGCCTAAGATAAAAACAAGATGAAAGACAGTCAGGGTAGATTTGGATGTTTTATGTTCTTGGCAATGCAAAGAATGAATGTGTGCTGTTTTACTGTTTTAAGAGTAATTGAAAGTTTTCAAATGCTGAAAATTATTCATGCTTCATTTTTTAGCCCAACTAGAGAGCTCCACAAATAAATGAAAAACTAGATACTTTGTACTCTATTTTGGTTTTGTACTATAAGTATTTTTTCTTCCTTTCTTTTTTCCTTTTTTTTTTTTTTGAATAGAGTCTCATGTAGCCCTGGGAAACCTGAAACACTATGTAGGTCAGGCTGTCTTTGAACTCATAGAGATCCTCTGGATGCTTCTGTCTCTTGAGTGCTGAGGTTAAAGGCATATGCCACCATGCCTGGCCTATAATTATTCCTTCCTAAGGAAGGTAGTCTATTAAGTTTAGAGGAGGAAATGCTATTTTTGGTGAGGGGGATTTTCGAGACAGGGTTTTTCTGTAGTTTTTGGTGCCTGTCCTGGAACTAGCTCTTGTAGACCAGGCTGGCCTCAAACTCTCAGAGATCCACCTGCCTCTGCCTCCCGAGTGCTGGGATTAAAGGTGTGCACCACCACCGCCCGGCGGAAATGTTATTTTTTAAGAAAAAGAAGAAAACTTGGAAGTTAATTCCATCTTACATAAAGGGGGCAGGAGAAATGGCCCAGTTGTTAAAAATGCATTCTACTCTTGCAGAGGACATGGATTTGATTTCCAGCATTCAAGTAGGGTGACTTGTTCCCACTTGTAAGTGTAGTTTCAGAGAGATCCAACACCTGTGGCCTCTACGGCATCTGTACTCCCAGGTACATACACACAGACACACACATACACATAACTAAAAATGAAATAAATTTTTACAAGAAAAACCTATTAGTTGGTAAAATTTGCTTGTAAAGTTATTTAATTTAGTTAAACTAATTAAGGTTACTTAACTAATTTAGCAATAAATGATTACAAGGTCTGATCTACATAAATGTTGGTAGCACATTTTCTCTTAAAAGTAGGTTTAACTAAAATGTTCATCTCTTCACAATAGCATTTTGAATTATGATAATAGATTCCCCCAAATTAACATAAAAATGGAGAGGAAAGTGAGTTTTTTAATATTCTGCATTGACTTCTAACTGGAAAGCTTGGTGAGGCAAAGTTGAAATGGATCTCTCGGCCAGGATGGACTAGAATAATATATCTAATTTGTTTAGCAGGTCATTACCCACCTGAAAATAAAAGCATACCAGATACACGGTGCCACAATGAAAACAAATGGCTATATTATTCCAAGCTCGATACCACAAAAATACTCCCATTTATACATTTATGTTCCCTTTCACAGACATTGGAGCCTTTAGCATATCATAAATCCTGGCTGATTACATGTCAAAAGAAAAGGCTAATGATAAGCTTAATACGCCTCCCCCTTCTCCTAATAATTCAACACCACACACGGAGGAGGCCAGAGGAGCAGACAGGAATGATGCAAACGCTTAGGACTTCAGCTAAACAGGTGACGAACTCCTCAAACATGACCCTGCTGCGTGGTGGACACAACGACCTTGAGAGAAAAAGTATGAGTTGGCCTTCAGCCAGGCTCCTGACGCACTGTGTCAGGTTCTGGACTATATACAGAATAAACATGTATGAGACAGCATTGGTGCTTTCAAAGAGCTCCCAACCCCGAGGTAAGGAATTCCTCCCTTTGGATCTGCTGCCCCTGTATTTCTAGAAGACATCTCTGACTCATGACCCTCCAAGAGCTGTCAAAGCAGGCCCCTGCTTCTTCACTGCTTAAATTACTAATCCCAGGGCCCTATCTTGCAAAAAAAAAAAAAAAACAACTTTGTTTTTTTCTTTAAAAAAAAAGGCTATTTGTCTATTTTTAAGTACTATAAAATTTTATCAATATATGGTAATAAGCGTGTATACAGTAAACATATAGAAAACCTTTAATACAACAAGGTAACTTCAAATTATAATTTGAAAGATATAATGTGTCTTCATTGATATTCTCTAAAACAACAAATTGTTTTGCTGTCAAAACTAGAAGCACTGGGCTGACTCTGTGGATTAAGGTGCTTGCAGCACAGGCCTGGCAACCTGAGTTCAATCCCTGAAACCATATAGAAGTAGAAGAAGAGAATCAAATCCTCAAAGTTATTCTCTGACCTTCACAAACATGCCATGGTGTAGGCATCTACACATTGTGTATGCACACACACACACAGACACACAGACACACACTACAAAATTATCAACACGATGGGTAGTTTGACTAATTCTGCTAATAATACTCTCGATTAAGCTATGTTACTGTAGAAACATCAATCTATTGTTCATGTTCTTATTGGCTACATTTTAAAGACTATAATATCATTTCATTGTACTGTGCATTTTGTATTATTCTTCTGACACATACAGTATGGATCGACCCTCAGATACCAACTCTATCATTGTGTTTTGTTCCAGGAAATCTGTTTTATAATGGGGAGAATGCCGCACATCTTTGGGGGGGAGCTGTAGTTTCAGTTGTTTGGCATTACACCATGCACAGCAAACAGCATGAAGGTAGCACACGGACCTCAGTGGGGCGAATGTGCCCTGAGAATAAAAGCACCTGAGAGACAGCTAGTCTACTGCCTAGATCTTTGTAAGACACCTTCTCGTGTAGCATCATTTGGCTGCGCAGTGTCCTGACACACATGCTCACTGCCCTTCCTAGTAAAGGCCTAAGACAAGCTTTCAATCCTTCATTCTGCAGAGGACATTTAATCTCAAAGGTAGCTTAAACCATCTTTTGCTGAAGATAAAAGGGCAGCCCGAGCTGGAGTTTGATCTAGATCAGGGTCAATTCTTATATTCTCTTCTCAGCAACTTTTTTTCTCTACCAAGAAGCATTGTACATTGACATTATCCACAGACCCTGGAGATGGAGAGTAGAAACAAACAGGAAACTCCAGCTCAGGTGGCCCACTAGTCTCTTATAAAGTCACACAATAGCACACTTCACCAAGACAACCGGCATCTCCCAGTTCCAGTGGGACCCGAAGTCAACTGATAGCCATGGGAGGGACAGAGCACAAGGACCTTGGTGAGAACCACATTATCACTGTCGCTTAGCAACAGCAAGATGCTGATGCTCCCTGGATGTCAGTGACTATAGAAAATTGCTTTAGTTTTAGAGTGTCTAAGTTTGGAAGAGAAACCACTAGGGTGACAATGGGGCAACAAGTGGTAACTCCCCCAACAGAAGCCCTCTGACCCTTGCAGAAGTCTTCAGGTTGGTGGGCTCCATTACTCTGAGCGGATACATCTCTACTGTTCTAAGCGATACCATTTGTGGTCACTTTTTCCAGTAGCTCGAGGAAACAACTACAATGTGCTACATAAACAAAATATTTCGACTATAATCTCAACTATATGAAAAACGTGCCAAAAAGTTTTCAAAGAAACTTGCCATGTTGGTAATGACTGCTCGCAGGCGATACGGTTGTAACAATCTTATTTGTTTACTTCCCTATTCTGTAGTATCTAAATTTTTGAGGATGAGCATGACTTTTATATTAAAATGTATCTTTGAGTGTGGAAAGCATATGGGTTAGTATGGTAATTATTGTACAGATTATGATTAAAAATGGAAGCAATCTAATTACGTAATGTTTGATAATGTTTAACCTTTATTCCTTCTGTTGGAGTTAAGCTGCTGTAATTAGGACTGTTATGTTACAATGAAAGAAAAGCCCTAGGACGATGAGGAGACAGGGTAGGTTGCCGGTTAAGATCTTGGGTACTGGGAACAGACTAGCTACATTTAGAAGGACCTGCTTCTTAATAACTATACATCTTGATAATCCCATTTTTTCTCATCTGAGATGTAATAAAATTGGTTGAAAGGTTATTTGAGGATCAAAAGAACAGCACCATGTGTTACACATGCTAAGGACAATTGGTTTTCACCTGTTAAGGACTCTGGTGCTGGGCTGTGACATAATTGGTGGCATTCCACTGCTCTTGCACAGGTGCTGTCTCCTGTGCCCATAAACTCAGTTGTCTTAGGAACCGGATCATTGGCACTGCGATGCTACATAATCTGAATTGAATTTCCATGTATAATCCTTTTAAAAGTCCAAGGTGATTCAGCACAGACACAGAAGTCTCACGTGTCCAAAGATGCGGAAGTCGAGCAGGAACACTTCGTTGTAGCCACTGAGGAAAACTGTATTTGTGGGCTGCCAGAGATGGCACAGCGGTTAAGAGCCCTTGCTGCTGTAGTAGAACGCCAAGTGTGGTTCCCAGCACCCACACTGGACAGCTCCTGATCACTGTCACTGCATTTCCCAGAGATCTGACTGTGTGTTAAGGTCTCCCATGCACGCATGCGCGCGCGCGCGCGCGCACGCGCGCACACACACACACACACACAGACACACAGACACTAAAACGTAAAAAGTAAAACCCCACCAGCATTTTCTCCTGCAGGAAAGACAACAGTTGCATGTGTTCAATGCAGAGCCGTCCAGAGAGGATGCCGGTTCCACCGAGTGACTGAGTCAGTCACCGGCCAGTGCTGAGGAACCTGAAATGCCGTGAAGAGTGAAAGACATTCCTGAGTAGTGACAGGCTGACATGAGCAAGTCACGCTTTGTGAAGAGCCATCATTACAGGGGTCAGTCACCAGTGTGTCATCAATTTCCTGTTGATGCTAGGCAGAAGGTGCTCAAGTTCCAGAGACACGTGACTCAATCAGAAAACAAAACAAAAGCAGCACAGAGTTTTTGTGCCCCTTGGTGGGCAGGTTTTGTGGTTTTTCCTCTTTCCCTAATGCTATGTAATATCATGACTTAAAGTAAATGGCACTTTCGTTCCAATGTAGGAGGACTAGAGGGGTTTCTAAGACTATGCCCCAGTGTGTTGTAAGTCAGAAGTAAAAAACGGTTATACTACTTGCATGGTGGTACGCACATTTAATCTCAACACTCAGGAGGCAGAAGCAGGTAGAGCTCTGAGTCCCTGGCCAGTCAGGGCTAAAGTTAAAACGTATACAAAGATAAATGACAAGGGGATTTTTTTTTTTTTTGGTTTTTTGAGACAGGGTTTCTCTGTGGCTTTGGAGCCTGTCCTGGAACTAGCTCTGAAGACCAGGCTGGTCTCAAACTCACAGAGGTCCGCCTGCCTCTGCCTCCCGAGTGCTGGGATTAAAGGTGTGCGCCACCACCGCCTGGCGACAAGGTGATGTTTTAATTAATTTAATTTATTAATACAGTGTGTGTATGTGTGTAAGTCTGAGGACAGTTTTTGGGAGCCCTTGCCTACCGTGGTTGCTGGGAATCGAACTCAGGAAGTTAGGCTTGCCTGGTGAACACTTATCTGCTGAGCCATCTCACCAAGCCAGTTCAATTTGTCATTATGTATTAAACTGTTACAGAAATGTGTTATTTTTTTATAGTTAAAAATTTTAAATTGGAAAACATGTATTTCTTCCCAAAACAAAAAAGAAAGCATGTATTTCATGAAAATCGTTTTAAAAAATACAGTTTATGAGTCACATGCATAAAACATAGACCTCTCTCTTAGACCTCACTTTGGGTTTTCTAGAAATAAATATCGATTTTTTTAACATAACCTTCTATGATTTCCCTGTATAAAAATAATCACACATGTTATTACACACACTTTACTCTTTCCTTCTTTGAAGAGTCACTCTACCACTATAAACCTGAATGCCGCTCCAAAGCCCACATAGCTCTTTATTATTCTCAACATCCACATAGAAGTCAACGCAGGAAAAAGACACCATGAAGCATTAGATTGAAAGGGTTTAAAGCAGGCCGTCATGTACTCACAAAATGACTGGATGGATTCCAGGAACCGAAGACGAGGATCTATCTGCCTGGTGGTGTGGATTTCAAGGACAAGCACATCGACGCGGAGGTCAGAAAGCTGCTGCTGCTCTCACAGGTGCCTGGCTTCTGCTGGTGACCAGACCCTGGACACTGAAGGCTGCCCCTGGGCTATGAGGAAGCTGACAGCTAGACAGTGGAATGCCGAGTGTAGCTATGAGCACCAGTGAGCCACCAGCTCGCTATGAGGAGGCCTCCGTGAGTTTCCAGTCCCCCACCCCTGCCTCACACACACTGTTCACTGGTGGAAGCAAGTTCTCACCTAGATGCATCCTATTGGGAAGTGAACTGGTCTCAGCTGCAGAGCAGGGTATGTGTGATATGAAGGCCTATTGCAGAATTTTATGATTACAGTGTACCCTTCTAAATACGTCCTTTAGTGTTCATGAGAGAACAACCCATTCTAGGAATCGATATTATAAATTGGCTGAGAAAATCTTTACATAAGTAACAAAACAAAACTCATTCCACCCTGGATGATACACAAAGTGGCACTAGTGGGCAAATATGACCCAAAGGATATACTTAACAACCATTAAAATGTCCACCGTGAACATTTTCATCACACAGAAGTACCCCACACCCCCATTTAATTTCTTATCACTGTGATATCTATAAACGCTTGAGAAACACCTCACGCCTCCAAGACTTAAATTATGAGCAGGTGTACAGCTTTTAGGCATCTCACCCGAAAACCCAGCCCACTGTGGTGTCATTGTTTCCCCTGCCTTAAGGACATAACAAGAAGGGGTGTGGCCAACAGTTCAGAGCAAAGTTAACTGGGCGACAAGGACAGAACCAATGAGCTCACGGCAGAGGCAGAGCAGCATTCTTAAAAGCCTGAGTGGGAGTAACAATGATTAGCATTCTCAGAGTGCTTGCCAGAGGCCAGACATTTAATTCTTCCATCTCTGGTTCACTCTGGGATGAGCAGAGATCACTATGACCTTCTGCTCAGAAACCATTCTCCGAAGAGACGAACATAGCAACGTCACAGGCCTATGTTTTGTATGTGCTCTGCCACAGAGTTGCATCTCCAAGCTTTGCCTTTTTCATTTCTGAAATAGGGTCTTTTCCGGGCTGGCCCTGAACTCATTTTACACCAAAGCAGGGCTCAAACTTGCAATCTCTCCGCCTTAATCTTCCCAGTCAGTAGGATCACAGCCCTACAACCACCAGGTTCGCCTCAGGAGACTGGATCTGAATTTCAACCATTTACTGCTGGGGCTGCCTTTGCCATCCTTCTAGAGTGTGAATGTGCTCTATCTGTCATGACTAAGCTGGATTCATAGAATCTGAGATGAGGGAGCCCTGTATTGGCCTCCTTTGATCCCAGCACTTGGGAGGCAGAAGCAGGCAGATCTCTAGTAAAAAAATCAAACAAGATGGTAACTCAACCACAGAGAATGCCAATGTTCTAAAGCCCACAGACCCCCCCCTTTGCCCTCTTCATGTCTGTGCTCTCTTAACAATGAGAGGGAACTCTAGATCAGAGCAATCAACTGCTGAGAAAGCAATGCATAGTAATATTTGTACACTCACTTAGCAAACTGGCTACGGCTTCACTCATTGGCTAGAACTCTGTGGGGACTAAGAAAGTAAATTGTAGTTTCCTATTGATGCCACCCAAGGGAAATTTCAATCCCTTTGATACAATAAATATAAATCATCATTAAAAAAAACTAAGAGTTCCCTTCCTTCCTTCCTTCCTTCCTTCCTTCCTTCTTTCTTTCTTTCTTTCTTTCTTTCTTTCTTTCTTTCTTTCTTTCTTTCCTTTATTATTGGCTTGTATTTTGGTTTTTTGAGATAGGGTTTCTTTGTGTAGCCCTGGTTGTCCTGGAAGTAACTATGTAGACCAGGCTGGCCTAGAACTCAGAGATCCACCTGCCTCTGCCACTCGAGCACTGGGATTAAAGGTGTGTGCCACCATCGTCCAGCTTATTGTTCCATTTCTTAAATGGTGAATTTTGAATGTATATATAAATACAAAATATCTAGAACACTACTTGACCATGTATCTGCATGTGGTCACGTGTTAAAATGAATCCTATAGCTAGATCACTGAAGGAAAGGAAAGTCCACTTAGCTTGAACGGCCACCAGAAGCTTCCTGAGAATCCTGGGGTTTCTGCTGTAGCTATGGAAGGGTGTCATGGAGATGGTGGATGACAGACATGCAGAAGTTGACAGCGACAGAAAGTTTCTTCCATCTTTCTTGATCTATTGTTCTCAGTAACTAGTTACTCACCACCACCCCGTTAGCCTATATGAAGCCTAACTACTTTAGATGAATTTAGACACAGTAATAGACTTTTATAACAAAATAGGAAGCTATGAAACCAACTAACCACAGCTTCCATTGTTTCCTGTTAGACAACACTCTCTGGTAAGAACTGAACACCAAATCGAGCAGTGTGTTATCTAATAGGTGCCAGACACAGCTTCAAGGTGTTGTTCGGATCCCTGCTTTATAGAAGACTGGGAGTCAGAGACGTTAAATCACATAGTTCTTGGCTCATTAGCCAGGAAGCCAGGCATGAAACCCAGACCTGATTGATGCTTTTAACTATCAGACTTCACATAAAAAATAAAAAGACTAAAACAGCCAGGCGGTGGTGGCGCACACCTTTGACCCCAGCACTTGGGAGGCAGAAGCAGGCAGATCTCTGTGAGTTCAAGGCCAGCCTGGTCTACAAGAGCTAGTGCCAGGACAGGCTCCAAAGCTACAGAGAAACCCTGTCTCGAAAAACAAAAAAAAATAAAAATAAAAATAAAAGACTAAAACAGCCGGGCAGTGGTGGCACACACTTTTGACCCCAGCACTTGGGAGGCAGAAGCAGGCAGATCTCTGTGAGTTCAAGGCCAGCCTGGTCTACAAAGTGTGCTCCAGGACAGGACTGTTACACAGAGAAACCCTGTCTCAAACAAAACAAAACAAACAACAACAAAAAAGACAAAAACTACAAAACTCTAATAGGATAAGAAAAATTGCTAATGCTTTAAATTATCTTAGTTGGGAACTAGATACAAGCAATCTAGACACAAGGCTTTTCATATATTTAATTAAACCCTTCTGGGGGCAGACCCTGGGAAAGCCAGTGAGCATGTGAGGCAGTAGATAGAGGATCCGCTAATAAAGAGTGGATTAGTGAATTCGTTGCTGTGGAGTTCGGTTGTCTGGTGGTGATTGTGTAGAACACACAGTAGAACTGACCTGCTAGGAGCCGGCAGCCATGCATTTACCAGTAGCTGTTGACTGTAGTTTATATTGATGCTCACGTGCTGGGACTTCCGGTGTGCAACCCCCTTGGCCTGAGAAGGAGCCATGGGTGCTTCAGGAAGGAAGCCCTTAGTGTGTTTGGGAGCCATCCAGTCCAGTTACAGGTGCCCCACCAGTAGGTCCCAAAAGATATGGATAGGCACTGGAAAACTCTGCTGTGAGATGTGAATTCATTCAAAGCAACAACTACAATCTTAAATAGATACAGATAATTTATTTCTTATAAATAAACAGGTTTCTGTGAAACTATGTCATAGAAGTTTTTAGTATTTAAATTCCCAGACTGAGGAACGGTTAGAACATTAACAAAGCAAACTGAAACACTCACACCCCATAGCACATTGGGATCAATTATAGATTATTGTATTAAATGACAGCCTTAGTGAGGCCAGCTCAGCATCTTCTGGAGAGCCACCAACCCTTGTCAAAAAGTCACTTCTGCCCACTGCTGTTCCTCATGCTGAGAACAGCTTGTGTATGACATGACGGACATCCCTGCAGATCTAAAGGCTACATATAGCTCTTCTAGGAGACACTTCTTTGTCCTTTCAAAGTGTCCCAGTGACTTTTTGAAATGATTTCTGTAAGTATTCTTGTGACCTAATTAATACGCACACAAATGTGGTACCAAAAAAAAAAAAATCCGTTCATGATTTTATTTCATGATGTAGCATTGAATACACAGAGAGTCCATTTTATTTACAGAGACCCCATTTTATTTTGATAGGTAGCAAGGTGTAGTTCAAAAGTGAAATAACCCAGTGTAGTGAACAGCCAAACTTCAATTTCCCCGAGGGAAAGCGCCCGGGGCTATTTTAAGATTTCACAACCTCTCTCTCAATCACGCGCGACTCTAGTTTTCAATTGATTTAAATCCTGGTTTCTAGTCAACGTTTTCCACACGCTCTTGGTCGCAGACGAAGGAGAGGGCTAAGTCAATTCCTTTTAGTTTTTGGATGCCGTTTGCAATGTGCTTCTAGGTGGCGAGTTCTACAGAGGATTAGGGATTGCCAATTGAAGAATAAAGCACTTGTGGCGGAGCAAATGAGAAATTTATTACAGAATTCGTAGAACCATCTTCCAGAAATGTGGAGAGAGGCAGAAAAGAGGTTATTGAGGGGAACGGGCTAGGAGAGGGGAGCCGGTTCATTATAATAGAGCTGACCTGAGGGTACTCCTAGAGATATCCAATTAAATTCATAGCCTAGGCTAAAAGATCTCTTAGGTTTTTAGCTTTGAGTTTATTTCCTATAAATACCTCAGCCTCTAAGTTTATTTAGTAGAGGCTGCAGTTATTACCTCATAAAAAGAAAGCACCCCACATTTATCTCCTTAAGGAAAGAACTTGGTATTAAATCAGAGGTGGAGCTTACCGGACTGAAACCCCCGGTGTGGAAGGTTGGAGGCCGTGCTTGGAGACTGAAGTGTACACTCACTCTGAAGGCTTCAAGCCTTCTAATGCGATCCCAACGTGTCTTTGATGTGATTTTTATTTAATAGGTAGTTGTCAGCACAGCATTTTCTTGAAGTCTATGAAAGTGCCCAAAAGACAATGAGTATGAGTAATAAATCCATTGGAAACAAAAAGTGAAGACATTTTCTTTCAAACCACCTCATTCTATTCGCTGGCCCCCAAAGGCTTGTAGCCATATCATAATGCAAAAAAAAAAAAAATGTGTTCAGTCCAAAGTCTCTTCTGAGACTCGTGGCAATCTTTTAACTGTAATCCCCTGTAAAATTAAAATAAAAAAGCAGATCACATACTTCCAACATATAATGGCATAGGATATGCATTATCATTCCAAAACACAGGGAAGGGAGCAAAGTAAGGAAATACTAGGCTAAAGCAAGTCCAAAAACCAGCTGGGAAAACCCTAACTCTGCATCTCCATGTCTGATATCAAAGCTCCATCAGATCTCCAACTCTGTTCAGCTTTGTTGACCACAACACACTTCTCTCTCTTGGTCTGGATCCACTCCCTGTTAGCAGCTCTCCTCAGCAGGTGTCCAAGACTCTGGCATCTCTAACATCTTAGGGTCTCCAGGCTTCAACTTCCGTAGCTTCACTCAATGGCCTCTTTACTAGTTCTTCATGCAGGGACTCCCCTGACACATGCATGGCCTCAGGGGCTTTCCTTAGGCATTGAGAAAAGTTCCATAACCTGCTTCTTCTATCAAAGAGAGACAAAGCTGGTTGTGGAGGAAGCGGCAGTGGAGAGGTGGTGGGTTTACCTCCTTGTTATGATTTAATAATGCCATGAGTCAGAGACCAGATATAATGTTTACCTAAATTGTGCTAGCATTAATAAAAACTCAGGAGTCAGGAGCTGGGATAAAAACCTGATAAATCCAAGGAACAGCAGAGAGTGGTTGCCTGACCCTATTCTCCATGTTTTCCTGATCCAAAAGTCAGGGGAATCCCCCTCAGCCCCTCTTTCTTTCTGCCTGTCCCCCTCTACTGGTCTTTCTCAGTCCTCCAACTTCTCTATGGCTAATCCCAGCCAGCCAACTGCTGACTCTGTCCCTTGATTCCAGCTGGCTATACTGGCACCTTGGAGTGGCAATGTGAACAGTTCTCCCACAACAGCCTGCCGTGGCTGGAACATGGCCCCCTCGTGCAATTATACCTTTCTGGTTTTGATTGTTACCTTCTTTGCCTAAGCTCGGCTGTCTTTGATCTTGCTCTGCAGACTACTCCACCTTGTAGTTTTAGAGTATAAACTGAGAAGAGGTGGACATCTCCTCTCTTCTACTCTGTCTTCCTTAGGTTTTCTATTGCTGTGACCAACCAAACACCATGACCAAAAAGCACGTTAGGGACGAAAGGGTTTATTTGGCTTTCACTTCAGTATTGCTGCTTATATTCAAGGGAGGCAGGACAGGAACTCACATAGGGCAGGATGCTGGAGGCAGGTGCTGTTTACTGGCTTGCTCAAACTGCTTTCTTACAGACCCCAGGACCACCACCACAGGCTGGGCCCTCCCCCATTGATCACTAATTGAGAAAATGCCTTATAGCTGGAACTCATGGAAGCATTTCCTCAACTGAGGCTCCTTCCTCTCTGATGACTCTAGCTTGTGTCAAGTTGATTGTGCACATTCTCACTGGTGTGGGTCAGTGTTTCTTCCAGAATGATCCTGATTAGGGAACTCTTCTCATGGGATCTGTACAATCTTGATGTGCGTCCCCACACCGTCCTGCCAAAACTATTAATCTGGAAGACAACAAAGAAACACATCCATTAACTATCCAGAGGATCAAAGTTTGCCCATGATTCAGCCCCCTACTGAGTCCAGTTGCCAGCACCACGCTGTATGCCCAGGCAGTCGCAAGACCCCCGATCCTGTTGCTTCAGAGGCATCTGCCCTATACAGTGCTCCCTGGCCTCTACAGGGGACCAGCTCACCAGACTCTTTGTCTACATTGCAGAAACGAGCCCATTCCAGTGTGTCCATTAAGCGAAATGCCAGACCCTCCCCCTCATCTAAGAAGATGACAGGTATGTTATTCAGCCATGTACATGCCTGAAGAGGAGGGAAAGCCCACTCGTGCTTGTGGATGAATTAGAAAAGAGATTTTCTACTCATGGCTGGTCTTAAATGACAAGAACAATTTAGGTATACAACCTTTTACTGATAGGGATGACACCTACAGCAGGAGGAATAGCTCCTTATAGCAAGAGACTCAAAACAAAAACAGACCGAAAAAGAGAGTGCTTACCTCAGAGGACAAAGAAATTAAAGTAGAAGCCAGGTCCTCTGGCTCCTAGTAGCTGGCTGGGCCCATGGCTATAGCAGACTCACATAAAGTGTCAAGGTCGAGTGAGTTGGGGAAACCAACTAGTAGACCAGACAGCCAAATCAGCTGCCCTCTGTGTAGACACAGCCCCGAAGTCCCCTCCGTTACCCCCCAGAAGGTATGTTTATGACCAGGTGCTCCTGGATCTCGGGGCTTCAAATAATCAGGAGGACTGTCTGATTACTACATATAGGAAAATAATAATTCCTGAGATGACAGCTCCCAGCCTAGTCCAACAAGCTCAGGAAGCAACCCATCTAGAAAAACTGCCCTGTAAGAATTGTTCCAAAGGTATTGGTGTTTCTGAGGCTGCCAACACTGACCCAACAAGCCAGCAAAGCATGTCTACAGCATACTCGGAACAATCCAGGGAGGGACCCGAGGTTCCCACACTGACAGAAAAGAGCATCTAGAAGTGGACTTTCCTGACAGTCAACCCAGCAAAGGTACTGAGATTTGTTGTTTATGGTGTGCACTTTTCAGTGTGGGTGGAAGCTTCTCCTACCTGCACAGAAGATCAGTGTGAACACTGCACTCAGGGGACTGCCCCCAATCATCAGGCCGAGTTGTGAGAATGAATCGAACCTTTAAAATAGCAGTGGCCAAGCACTGCCAAGACACAGGCTCCCTTGGCCAGAAATTCTGCCACTTACAGTGTTTAGGGTGGATGCAGTAATTCCTCTTTCAAGGTCATGTTTGGCTGTCCACCTCCACTGCTCCCAAGGGACTCAGGGGACTTGTGAGAGTATGGACACACCTACCTCCAGCAGTTCTTGAAAGATTTGGCTGATGCTGCATGAAAAATTGCCCAATCCTCACCACTCCCTCCTGTCTTAAAGTTGCAGGTGTCACCAGCTGTAACATGAGGGCCTGCTTGTTGGGGTTTCTGTCCTGCCTGGTTCCCATAGTCATCAGGCCCCAAAGAAAATCACACAGAGGTCTTCACAAACTATAAACGTATTGGCTCTTTAGCTCAGGCTTCTTATTAACTCTTTTAACTTATATTAACCAATTATTCTTATCTATGTAAGCCACATGGCTCAGTACTTTTTTCAGCAGGGCAAGTCACATCCTGCTTCTTCAGTGTCTGGACAGAACTGGAGAAAGAGCTTCCTTCTTCCCAGAATACTCCTGTTCTCATTGCCCTGCCTCTACTTCCTGTCTAGTTGTCCCACCTATAGTTCCTGCCTGGCTACTGGCCAATCAGCATTTATTTAAAGCATAATTGACAGAATATAGAATTTTCCTGCACCAACCAGCAGTTGTAGGTTACACAACACCCACACCAATGCTGCGGTGGACCCAAGCCAGGAGTCAACCACGAGAGTCCCAGACTCAACCAGCCTCTACACTGACCATCTCAAAAGTTACCTCAGATGGGAACAGTGGCTCAGCTGCTATTCTGCCTCCTGTGTCTTCCCTGATTCCATGGATGGGCATCTGGATCAGTTTCCACTCAGCCTGTTAGCCCTGTCATAAAATTAGTCTGGAGAGCAACCTTAACCCAGAGCAACTCAATTCCTGGACCCCATCTATCTAGCTAACTGCTCCCCAGAGAGGGGTCCAGCCTTGTCTCCTTCAGGTCATGCCTTTTGGGACTAGGCCAGATCATTCCTTGGATCTCATTGCACTGTGGCAGAACTGGCCAGACAGGAAAACAAACTGTCATTCTTTTTTGGAGATGGCCCAAGCTAGTGACAGCCTATCGGCAAGTGGTCAGAGGACAAAGGAATGATTGTGGGGAAACCTTTCGGTCTTACCTTAAACACTGGTCATGCATGGATTTCATCAGGAAAGGAGCCTAGAAGGGAGCTCCCACAGGAGAACAAGGAGGTTAGGTCATAATAGATCTTAAAGGGGAAAATGTGGGAAGAATAACATGGGAACTGAAAAATCCTTAATGGCAAGAAGCCATGGCCTTGTGATGGGCTGGTCTGGCACAGGGGCAAGAGACCCCTAATGATACTACAGTTATGACAACTGGTTAATGTGATGGTACCAGTTAGCAGAGTTAACACCCTAAGCCCTTGGGCCCAGGCACAGGACAAAGGTAAACAAGACAGTCATCCAGATGGATCCTGATGTTCCGCTTCTAGAAAATGCTGGCTTTAGTAAATGCCAGCCATGAGCTCCTTAACCCAGGTCAGGGCTGCAGGACGTGTTTACCTGCAAGCCGTGTTATTTATACTGGAGCAGACTGAATAACCAACACAAAAGGGGTGTGCTTAACTGGGCCACCTAGTGTTCAGGTCACAGGAAAAGCCAATGTACAAAAAATTAAAGCTGGGTGGTGGTGACACACACCTTTAATCCCAGCACTCAGAAGGCAGAGACAGGAGATCTCTGTGAATTTGAGGCCAGCCTGGTCTATAGAGCGAGTTCTAGGACAGCCAGGGCTACACAGAGAGACCCGGTCTCAGAAAAAACAAAACAAAACAAAACTAAACTAAACTAAAAGGGCTGTACCAGACTAGTTAAAAGAGCAGTAGCTGCTAACGGGACACAGTTCACCTGCCTCAGGAGACAGCTAAAACCTGGTATTCTTGAGCCCCAATGTAGATGTGCCCCAGGAAGTGAGGTCCAACAATATTTACATCCCTTAGCATCAAGAAATAATAATTTCTTCTATAAAGATTTTCAAATGAAAAAGAAGCTTTTAGATCAGGATTGATGGAGGCGATGCAGAAATAAAAGAGAGCAGGCAGGCATCTCTAGAAGTAGACGGTTCTTTAATCAGAACAAATGAAGTCCGCAGTCTCTTTGCAGACATGACACTGTGTGCATGTGGCATGGAAGGTCTTGGGGTTCCATAGGAGGGGAAGGGGGAGCTTTGGGGATGGAAGAGTCCATCTGCAGGTCAGTTCCCCTGAAGTCTGTGGAGGTCCTTCCTATGGAGGCTTGCAAAGGTGTTATCAGTCAAGCCAACTTTCCGGTCTGAGTTGCTCAGTCCCCCTGCGGCTTTTGTGCAATTAATTCTCCAGCCGCGAGTCACTGACTCTGGTACTCTTCCTTTCTCTGTCTAGATTAAATTTTCATCTGATGACGTCCATGCGCTGGGGGAGAGGGACAGCTAGAATTGCTAGGGATGGGTCGGGTGCCTCTCTCTTTCTGTGCACTTGCTTCCTTACAGCCTGATCTTGCAAGAACAAACAGTTAGGTTTTCAGCTTGGAGATCCTAGGTGTTTTCTTTTTCTTTTTTCTTTTAATTGTCCAGCTCTAGAAGTGATGTTTCTTCCTCCTGCACATATTATAAGTGGAAAATGGAGCTGCACAGACTGTCCAGACAAGGGCCACACAGAGGTCCTTACACCCAAAAGTCTGGTTTATGGTCTATGTGGAGGACGTGCATCTTTAAAGATAAAGCCCAACATCCTCCAGGGGCAATAAGGACAGTAAGGACTTTCAAGGAAGACATTCCATGGTAAAGATGATGAAATGCAAGTAAGATTTTAAAGATGTGGAGCCAGAGCCACCCCTAATGGAAGAAGAAGGCATTTGCGGTGAAATGAACATATCTTCTTGGTCCCCTCTAGAGGTGCAGGAAAGGGCTTGTTTCCCTTGGTGGTTAAATCATTTAAAGGCAAGGAAAGCTGGAGACTCAAGCAAAGCCCAAGTTTATTCAAAGAAAATGATTTTATTAGTGATTAAAAGGAAAAAACTCAGCAGCAGGCAAGCTATAAATCCCAGCAGCTGCCTGAAGGTGGAGAACAGGAAAGAGGCGGGAAAGCAATGCTGTTGTAGTTAAACCAGAGTAGAGGTCAGCTGTATGACTGAGAAGCAACATGGTGGGAAGGGAAGCTTTATTTAAAAAGTAAGGGAGTTATAAGTACCCTGAAAAAGCACATGTCAGTCCTGGCCATCATCTGAGAGAAAGAGACAAACAGGAAGAAATAAAGTGGGCAGGAGAGGTGGCTCAGTAGTTAGCATCAAGTCCTGTTCTTCCGGAGGACCGGAATGGGTGCTAGAAGCCACAACAGATAACTAACAAGCCCAGCTGCAGGTCTAGGAGGACACCACACACCTCTGTCCTCCACAGGTGTCTGCATACATGTATACATCCCTCCCTCCCATATATACATAACTAAAAACAAGTGTTGGGGCCTGGAAAGGTGGATCATGTGTTAAGAGCACTGGCTGGTCTTTCAGAGAACATAAGTTTGATCCCTAGCACTCACATGATGGCTCCAGTCCCAGGGATATAACATCTTTGGGCTTCTTCTGGTACCAAGCATTCAAAAGATGCATAGACAGACATGCAGGCAAAGTACCCATACAGATGTTGTTTTTATTTTAAGAAGAAGAAAAAGAAGAGGA
>NC_022030.1:25798577-25799628 GCF_000317375.1 Microtus ochrogaster
ACAAAAAGAAAAATGTCTCTCTGAGACAGGACTCAAAACAACCAGGTAGCCACAGCTGAACCTCATGGAGGCTCTTAGGGTTGGTGCCAGAGAACTGAAATTCAGGGAAGGAAAAGTACATTATCTCATTAAAGGAATAATTACTCCACCCATCTCTCTAGCATGTTTTAAGGTGAACCCAACTTCCTAAGGGTGGTCCTGCCTTTTTAAGAGGTGGTCCCTTAGCCAGGTAATTGACCAGCCCCATTGGATTAAATTGTCTAAATGTTGGTTAGTTTAGAATGCTAGGCCTCCACCCAGGCCAGGGATTTAAACTTTTGACCAGAAAGAAATTAATTCTTGATTAGTGTGCATTTAGTGTTGCTGTGTCATTCTCAAGAGGATCTGAGTTTCAATCCTACTTCCTCTATTTCTTGGATAGAAACTGCATGGTTTATTATAGAGAGGAGAACAATATACTCAAAACTTCTAGAAGGACTCATAATATGTTATGGTGAAAGGAATGACAGACAAGAGAACAAGCAATTTAAGATGGTTCAGGCACTCATGTCGGGGTGGGATGGATCCTTCACAATGAAATGGATCTCTCTGAGAACTGGACCCAGCTGTCAGCTTGCCAGATGGGGTAGTTACAGGGGAGAATAGGGGGAGAGAAAGGAAGTAGAAAAATTTCCCATATTTGGTTATTGTTATGGATAATTAAGAGTGTCGGGGTAAAAAAAGGAAGCCTTGGCTGAGTGAAATCTTGAGCAAATGTACATTTTGACATGGACATTGCTTGTTGAGGCCTTAGAGACTAATTAGCCCATGGCAAATTGGTAAAGTCATTATCTGTATGAGCAGGGCTCAAGAATTGGCAGAGCTTTTCTTGGGAGTCCGAGTAGGGGTGTTATGGATGATTGATCAGTGCTTGCAAAGACTAAGGTCTGCAGCTTCCTCCTCCTGGGTGTCTAGAGCCTGAGATTACTCACCTACAGAGACCTCCCACCAAGACTAGTCAGCACCTTCTCCCATACTCTAGCTAACCAACGGACCAAGGTTACCGATAGCT